>NC_090372.1:150887936-151198406 GCF_036365525.1 Heterodontus francisci | reverse complement strand
TCACTCCCTCGCCCTTTCCCCATAACCCTGCAAATTTTTTATTGTCAGGTGCTATTCAATTCTCTTTTGAAAGCGACAATTGAATCTACCTCCACCACCCTCTCAGGCAGTGTATTCCGGATCCTGACCAATCGCTGCATAAAAAAATGTTTTCTCATGTTGCCTTTGATTCTTTTGCCAAACACAAATCTATGACCTCTGGTTCTCGACCCCTCCATCAAAGAGAACAGTTTATCTCTAATCTACTCTTTGTAGACCCTTCAAGATTTTGAACACCTCTATCAAATCTCTCCTTTTCTCTTGGGAGACCGAATTCTCCAATCTATCCTTGAAACTGAAGTCCCTCATCCCTGGAACCATTCTCGTAAATCTTTCCTGCATCATCTCTAAAACCTGTCCTAAAGTACAGTGGCCAGAATTGGATACAAAGCTCCAGGTGTTTTATAAAGGTTCATCATAACTTCCTTGCATTTGTGCTCTATTCCTCGATTTATAAAGCCTAGGATCCCATATGCCTTTTTAACCACTTTCTCAATCTGCCGTGCCACCTTCAACGATATGTGCACATATACCTCCAGATCTGTCTGTTCATGCACGCCCATTGGAATTGTAACCTTTAGTTTATATTGCCTCACCTCTTTCTCCCTACTATTCTTCCTACATTTCTCTGCATTAAATTTCATCAGCCTATCACTATCCTTCTCACAGTTCACAATACTTCCAAGTTTTGTGTCAAAATTCTGTCCTGTACACCCAAGTCTGTCATTAACATATATCAAATAAAATCAGTGGTCCTAGTACTGATCCCTGGGGAACACCACTGTATACCCTCCTCCAATCCGAAAAACAACCGTTTACCACTACTCCCTTTTCCCTATCACTCAGCCAACTTTGTATCCATGCTGCCACTGTCCCTTTTATTCTGTGGGCCTCAACTTTGTTGACAAGCCTATTACATGGCATTTTATCAAATGCTTTTTGGAAGTCCATGTATACCACATCAACTGCATTACCCTCATCAATTCTCTCTGTTATCTCATCAAAAATCTCAATCAAGTTATTCAAACATGATTTGCCTTTAACAAATCTGTGCTGGATTTTCTTAATTAATCCACCTTTATCCAAATGACTGTTAATTTTGTCCTGAATTAATGCTTCTAAAAGCTTTCCCACCACCACGGTTAAACCATTGGTCTGTAGTTACTGGGTTTATCATTACACCCTTTTTTGAACAAGGGTGTAATATTTGCAATTCTCCAGTCCTCTAGCACCACCCACGTATCTAAAGAAGATTGGAAGATTATGGCCAGTATCCCCGCAATTTCCCTCAGCATCTTCAGATGCATCCCATCCAGTGTTGATGACTTATCAGTTTTAAATACAGCCGGCCCTTCTAATACCACCTCTTTCCTAAATTTTAGCCTATCCAGTATCTCAATTACCTCCATCTTCAATATGACCCTAAATGGATGAACAAATAAATTAAAAATGAGATAAAGAGGGGAAATTACTTGTTCAAACCTTCAAGTAGGGAAAAGAAGCTCACTGGGATGGACATAAAAAATACAGAAACATGTTAAAAGGCTGATCAAAGAGAGACATGGAAAATGTTATAAGAGTAAAAAATAATCAGGCAGGCAGAGAAGTGAAAATATGCAAATATGTATAAAATATGCAAATGAGTTTGAAAGTGAAGGTGAGCACAAACTGGTAGATTATCTGAATTATTACTTACTCTGAACATTTAATAGGGAAAACTTAAGCAACACCCCCTCTCCAAACAAAATTACCCAAGTATAATCATCGGGCAGGGGGCAGTAGATTGGAAACAGGTTAACGTGGTGCCCATAGTAAAACAGATTGACAAGTCAGATATAGGCAACTACAGATCCAGTATTGCTTCCCTCCAGGAGTAAACTTCAGAATCATCAATATACCTGTAACTTAGTTAACAACAGTCAGCATGGATTCAGAAGGGGAAGATCCTGCCTGTCCAGCCATCTCTACTTCTCTGAGGATGTGAAAACCCAAGTGGACTGTGGTAAGCCCTATGACATGGTAAACCTTACAAAGTAGTCAAATTTAGTTTATACCAAAGTAGAAAGGGGAGTGGAATGAGAGGGGGCAGATTTCAAATTATAGAATGATTTATACAAAATATACAGAACAATGGCAGATTAAATGCACATGAATGTAAAGTGCTACATGTAGAAAGTAATAATAGCTGACATACATACTCCATGAATGATATTTAAATAGGTAAGAATGACACTGAGAAACCTGGGAATCTTTGTAGTCTCAACAATAAATATGTACAAACAATACAAAGCAGCAATCAACATAGACAATTATACAGCCAAAACAGTAGAATACAAGTCAGAAGAGGTAATGATCTAACTATATAATGCTGTAGTCTGGCTTGTTATGAAGGTGTTTCTGTGTTTTAATATTTTTGAGGAATTGTGTGTAAAAGTCTGTGGAAATCTGAGGAGCTGCCGGACTTGGGTTCTTTTTGAAAAGGTCACTGGAAGGACTTTTTAAATTCATTCATAGGATGTGGGCATTGGTGGTTAGGCCACCATTTATTGCCCATCCCTAATTACCCTTGAGATGGTGGTTGTGAGCTGCCTTCTTGAACCGCTGTAGTCCATGGGAGGTAGGTACATCCACAGTGCTGTTAGGAAGGGAGTTCCAGGATTTTGACCCAGCGACAGTGAAGGAACGGCGATATAGTTCCAAGTCAGGATGGTGTGTGACTTGGAGGGGAACTTGCAGGTGGTGGTGTTCCCATGCATTTTCTGCACTTGTCCTTCTAGTTGATAAGAGATTGCGGATTTGGAAGGTGCTGTCTAAGAAGCCTTGGGACGTTGCTGCAGTGCATCTTGTAGATGGTACACACAGCTGCCACTGTGCGTCGGTGGTGGAGGGAGTGAATGTTTGTGGATGGGGTGCCAAATCAAGCAGGCTGCTTTGTCCTGGATGGTGTCGAGCTTCTTGAGTGTTGTTGGAGCTGCACCCATCCAGGCAAGTGGAGAGTATTCCATCATACTCCTGACTTGTGCCTTGTAGATGTTGGACAGGCTTTGGGGAGTCAGGAGATGAGTTACTCGCCGCAGGATTCCTAGCCTCTGACCTGCTCTTGGAGCCATGGTATTTATATGGCTACTCCAGTTCGGTTTCTGGCCAATGGTAGCCCCTAGGATGTTGATAGTGGGGGATTCAGTGATGGTAATGCCATTGAATGTCAAGGCGAGATGGTTAGATTCTCTCTTGTTTGAGATGGTCATTGCCTGGCACTTGTGTGGCGCCAATGTTGCTTGCCACTTATCAGCCCAAGCCTGGATATTATCCAGGTCTTGCTGCATTTCTACACGGACTGCTTCAGTATCTGAGGAGTCACGAATGGTGCTGAACATTGTGCAATCATCAGCAAACATCACCACTTCTGACCTAATGGTTGAAGGAAGGTCATTGATGAAGCAGCTGAAGATGGTTGGGCCTGGGACACCAACTTGAGGAACTCCTGCAGTGATGTCCTGGAGCTCAGAAGATTGACCTCCAACAACCACAAGCATCTTCCTTTGTGCTAAGTATGACTCCAACCAGCGGAGAGTTTTCCCCCTGATTCCCATTGACCTCAGTTTTGCTAGGGCTCCTTGATACCATACTCAGTCAAATGCTGCCTTGATGTCAAGAGCAGTCACTCTCACCTTACCTCTTAAGTTCAGCTCTTTTGTCCATGTTTGAACCAAGGCTGCAATGGGGTCAGGAGCTGAGTGGCCCTGGCGGAACCCAAACTGAGCATCACTGAGCAGGTGATTGCTAAGCAAGTGCTGCTTGATGGCACTGTTGATGACACCTTCCATCACTTTACTGATGATTGAGAGTAGACTGATGGGGCGGTAATTGGCCGGGTTAGACTTGTCCTGCTTTTTGTGAACAGGACATACCTGGGCAATTTTCCACATTGCCAGGTAGATGCCAGTGTTGTAGCTGTGCTGGAACAGCTTGGCTAGGGACGTGGCAAGTTCTGGAGCACAGGTCTTCAGTACTATTGCTGGAAAATTGTCAGGGCCCATAGCCTTTGCAATATCCAGTGCCTTCAGTCGTTTCTTGGTATCACGCAGAGTGAATCGAATTGGCTGAAGTCTGGCATCTGAGAATGGTATCTGGCATCTGAAGAATAAAGGGACAACTGATATCATTCCATATCTTCTACTTTATCTTCAAGAATTAACATATACTTAGCCAAAGTTTATTTTTGTCTGTTTTGTAAAGAGATATTTGCAGAGAAAAACTTCTTTATTTTTTCTTTAACCAGTGTGTGCGTGTGTGTGCGTGCGCGCGCACATGTGTGTGTTGTTTTTTTTTTCGAAGGGTATACTTATACTTTCATATTTCAAACTGTGTGTTAAAACTTTGCATCTTTATTGAATAGGTCTTGTTTTATAATATATTAATAATTTTGTTGCTTATTAAAGAAAGCCGGTTGGTGTATTTTATTCTGAAACAAAAATAGTGTATATAATTGGCTGTATCTGTAACTGGGTAAACATTTAAATATATGTTGTGACCCGTGGAGAAGTCTTCTTTCTTTGGCCTCCTTGTCTCGAGAGACAATGGGTAAGCGCCTAGAGGTGGTCAGTGGTTTGTGAAGTAGCGCCTGGAGTGGCTATAAAGGACAATTCTACCTGTGGAGAAGTGGAACTAGAAAAAGACAGTGCACCCCTCCCACCTCGGTCATAACATATAATTGGGGGCTCCATGCAGGATAACCCAAAGCTGACGATTTGCAATTGTAAGTGGGGTAATAATAATTGAAAAGGGGAAAAGGAAAACACCGGGGGCCGGATTTTACCAGCCCCCTGATGTTGGGGGTCATGGTGGGTGGAGGGGGCCCAGAAAATG
Organism: Heterodontus francisci; assembly: GCF_036365525.1. Taxonomy (NCBI): domain Eukaryota; kingdom Metazoa; phylum Chordata; class Chondrichthyes; order Heterodontiformes; family Heterodontidae; genus Heterodontus; species Heterodontus francisci. Next base: position 151,193,498 of record NC_090372.1, on the reverse strand, counting down.
CCTCCGGGTGAGGCCCACTATGGGCTTCGACTCCGGGAAGGCCTTGCCCCATATTACTAGCAGCGGCGAGGCCTCGTGGTGGCCCCTCCCCACTCGGCGATGGGAGCAGGATTTAAATATTTAAATTACTGAATTAATTACCTTGCTGATCCCATTGGCTGTCCTGCTGCCATATTCCAGCTGGTTGCTGAGATTCGAGCGCCTTCGGATCTCCATTTGGAGATCTGAGGCGGCACACTGGTTGTGAGGGGGGGAGCAGGTAAGTTTTCAGGTCGGGGGGAGCGGGGAAAATGATTGCGATTGGTGAAGAAGATGGTGGGAAGGGGTTGAAGGTGAAAGGGAATAAACTTTGGAAGGGGGAAAGGTTGGGATCACAAGGTAGTTTTTTTTGGGGGGAGAGGGCAATTAATAAATTATTCAGTAATTGTGGGGGGGGGGGGGAGAGGGGCTTGAATCATTTATTAAATTTTTCTAATTAAATTTTTAATGACTATTCCCTTAAAAATGTAAATAAGGTGAAAGGGCTTGAAGCTCTTTAAAACTAGCACTGGCGCCTGCGCAGTGGCACCTGCCCCTCCACATCATCGGGGTGGGGCGGTCCGCCCCGTCCATGTAAATGAGCTGTCGTGTCAAATATTGCGGCGGTTCTGCAGAGTAAAAGCCATGTGTGTGGCCTGCCATCTTGGAAGCTCGCCGCCGAAAACGGCGGCAAGCTAGTAAAATTCAGCCCCAGGAGTTCACACTATCAGAATGGCTTTGTTAGTTGCTATGACCTTTCTGGGGAGTGAGACCTTATTCCTGAGTGATTTGAAAAACTTGACCAAGGCTGGGCTAAAAGAATTGGAAGAAAAGTTGAGGATAGAGTGAAAACCAAGAGGTAAGAAAGCAGACATAATTGAAGTAATAGCACAGCATTTGAATTTGGAAGAAGGAACGGCAATCTAGATGGTAGTTCAGTTGAATTAGCTAGAATTCTGTTGCAGATGAAGCAGCTTGGACAGGAAGGAGAAATGAGAAAACTTGGACTAGAATTTAAAAGGGAGCAAGCAAAGTGGCAGGAGAGAGAAAAAGAAAAAGGAAAGAAAGGGAGCAAGAAAGGGTATTCAAATCAAAAAAGCTATAACTTAAAAAAAAGGGTGGCCTTGACTCCAATGAAAATTCTTGTGAGGAAAGACCTGACTCCAGCCCAGTAGCCAGCCAAGAGTTGTTTAAATTTATGCAAGCCCTCCTGAAGTTTGCGGAAAGGGATGACGAGACATTTTTCATTTCTTTTGAAAGGATAACTAGACAGATGAAGTGGGCCAAACGAAAACTGGACACTGCTTATGCAAAGCAGGTTAATGGGCAGAGCTCATGAAGTTTATGCCATACTTTCTGAAGAGACTTCTGCAGATTATGAGATGGTAAAGAAGGCTATTCTCGCTGCTTATGAGTTTGTCTCTGAAGCTTAAAGGCAGAAATTTCGGAACCTCTGGCAACAGCCTGAGCAGACTTATATAGAATTTGAGAGGGTAAAGCAAATTAATTTTGATTGTTGTATATGGGCACTAAAGGCAGAGGCCACGTATGAGACGCTTAGGGAAATAATTCTCCTAGAAGAATTAAAAAATTCACTCCCTTCATTAGTAAGAAACCTTGTAGAGAACCAGAATGTTTCAACAGCCAGACAGGCAGCTGAGATCGCTGATGATCACGAGTTTGTTTACAAGCCCAAACCCTTTCTCTGGCACCCCCATAAACCTGAGAAGGATAGAAGGTGGGAGGGTGAAAGGAAGGCAAGTAGCCTGGGATAGGAAAGGATAGCTGGGAATGCCCCCGGGATCTTCTCCTCAGGCCAGAAACGAAGGTGCAGAGGGTCCAAAAGCCCAGGTGTTTCCATTGTCACAGGGTGGGACACCTTTGTGCAGAATGCTGGAAGTTGTGGGGTAAACCCATGGGACTTATTGGGGTACACAAGGCCAATGCAGAGAAAGGCGCTCTGACTGAGAGTACGACAGATCAAGCTGTAGCTCTGACAGTAACTGTAAGGCCAAGTACAAAACCGTTGTGAGTGCCGGGGATGTGAACAGGATGCCTGAAAGTTCTAGGGAATTCTTTTCAAAAGGAAAAGTAACTCTTTATCCCTCAAGTGAGGCAGGTAAACCTATCAATATACTTAGGGATACAGGAGCCACCAAAACTCTTCTGCTGGGGAAAGGCATAAACTTTCCTCCAGAGATCGCATTGAATGCCAAGGTTTTAGTGAATGGTATCGCGGAGAGTTTATAACCATACCTTTATATCGGGTGCACCTGGAGTGTGACCTAATATCTGGAACGGTAACCATAGGAGTTGTCCATTGTTTGCCTGTAGACAGAGTTGACCTACTCCTGGGGAATGATTTGGCTAGAGCGATGGTAGTAGCTTCTCCAGTAGTCACGGAAAGACCAAGTGAAGTCAAAGAGACAGAGCAGTTGCAAGAAAAGGTTCCAGGAATTTTTCCTTCATTTGTAGTGAACCAAGCAATGGCTAAACAAGTTCCATTGTCGAAGATCAAATTGGCACCACAGACAGATAGCCGAATATCTGAAACTTTCTTTGGGGATTTGGATAATCCGAAGGAAATGTTCACTAAGTCTTCTCTGATCAAGGCTCAGCAAGCCGATCCAGAGCTATGTAAAGTGGCACAATCAGCTCTAACTGAAGCTGAGGCAAAGGGAGTTCTGGAAGGCTATTATATTAAAAGTGGGATTCTGATGAGAAGGTGGAGACCTCCTCACAGATCTGCGGATGAAGAATGGACGATTGTTCACCAGATAGTGGTACTGCCCAAGTATCACCAGGAAATATTATGAGTAGTACATGAAATTCCTATAGCGGGACATGTGAGGATCCAGAAGACCCAATCACATATAAGTCAACATTTTTACTGGCCAGGTCCTTACAAGGACATGGTGCAGTTTTGAAAAACATGCCAGATTGTGGGGAAAACTGCAACCTGCCATAAAACTGGCACCTCTAATTCCCATACCAGTTTTTGTGGAACCATTTGGTAGGGTATTTGTAGACTCTGGGGGAACTTTACCAAAAACAAAAGCGAGACATCAATATATACTCAGTATTACGGATACGGTTTCTAGGTTCCCAGAAGCCATTCCCTTCAGAACAATTTCCGCTAAGGTAGTGGTAGAAACATTAACTTTTCTTCGCTAGATATGGAATACCGATTGAGATTCAGTCGGATCAAGGTTCCAATTTTACGTCTGAAATTTTTCAGGAAGTTATGAGTAATCTGGGTATAAAACAGTTAAAGTCTTCAGCCTACCACCCACAGACACAAAGGATTTTAGAACGGTACCATCAGATCCTCAAAACGATGATCAGGGCATACTGTCATGAGTATCCCCATGACTGGGATAAAGGACTGGAATTTCTTTTATTTGCCACTATGGAGTCACCTAATGAGTCTAACTGTTTTAGTCCTTTTGAATGAGTTTATGGACATGAGGTAAGAGGTCCTATCAAAACTAATCAATGAAAAGTTTTTAGAACAGAGGGACAAATCTTCCGTGTTAGGTTATGTATCCATGTTCCAGGAACGGCTCACGAGAGCCTGCAAAGTGGCTCAGGAACTCCTGAAAGCTTCCCAAACAACCATGAAGAAATGGGCAGACAAGCATGGCAAGACTCGAACATTTCAACCAGAGGATGAGGAGGTGTTAGTATTACTGCCTTTGCAGGGTGAACCCCTGAAAGCACGATTCAGTGGACCATATAGAGTAGTCAAAAGGATTGGTAAAGTAAATTATTTGATTGACACTCCAGATCACCAGAAAAAACATAGGCTGTGTTACATCAATATGTTGAAACAATATCACTGTCGGGAGGAGATAAGCAAGCACAGGTATGTCAGAGTAGGGACAATGAAGGACGAAAGGCATAGTGAGGACAAAGCAGGAGGCCTAGACAATTCTCAAATTGAACCTCCTACTATCCGGTGAGCTAATACTAAATTGTTCGGGAGATTGGACACTCTGCTTTCATATTCAGATGCAGAACAATGAGAAGATCTGACTAGGCTACTCACAGCAATTAAAGGAGTCTGTAGGGACAAACCAGGATGTACAAACTTAGTCATACATGATGTGGATGTAGGAGAATCCTCTCTATAAAACAGCATCCTTATCGCTTAAATCCAGAGAAACAGGCCCAGGTGAAAGCAGAAATCCAATACATGTAGGAAAACCACCTAATTGAACCCAGTCAAAGCAGCTGGATTTCCCCAGTCGTGTTAGTGCCTAGGCCTGACTGTTCAACTAGATCTTGCATAGACTATTGAAAGGTTAATGCAGTAACAAAGGCAGACACCAACTCAATTCCTCGCTTGGAAGACTGTACTGACAGAGTTGGCAGTGCCACTTTTTTTACCAAAATGGATTTGTTAAAGTGATACCGACAGGTTCCTTTAACATCCTGAGCTAAAGAAATATCAGCCTTTAGTCACACCAGATGGAATTTTTCCAATACCGAGTGATGCTATTTGGGCTAGAAAATGCCCCACCACTTTCCAGAGACTAATGAACCAAGTGGTAACCAGTTTTCCTAACTGTGTGGTTTACCTTGATGTTTAGTTTAGTTTAGTTTAGTTTAGAGATACAGCACTGAAACAGGCCCTTCGGCCCACCGAGTCTGTGCCGACCATCAACCACCCATTTATACTAATCCTACACTCCTACTACATCCCAACTGTCCCTATATTTCCCTACCACCTACCTATACTAGGGGCAATTTATAACAGCCAATTTACCTACCAACCTGCAAGTCTTTTGGCTGTGGGAGGAAACCGGAGCACCCGGAGAAAACCCACACAGACACAGGGAGAACTTGCAAACTCCACACAGGCAGTACCCAGAATCGAACCCGGGTCGCTGGAGCTGTGAGGCTGCAGTGCTAACCACTGCGCCACTGTGCTGCCCTAATGTGTGCTGGCATACAGTGAAACTAGGAAGGACCACCTGAAACAACTAGAAGCTCTATAGAGAAAATTATAATTGGCTGATTTGGTGATAAACCTTGCCACAAGTGAATTTGCAAAAGCACAGATAACCTACCTAGGGCATATAGGAGGGCTCGGACGAGTGTTGCCAAGCCCAGCAAAAGTACAAGCATTGATGGAGTTCCCTGCTCCTAAGACTAAACGAGAAATCATGAGGTTTTTGGGGATGTGTGGTTTCTACCGCAGGTTTGTACCAAATTTTAGCACTACAGCTGCTCCACTGAAGGATTTGCTACAAAAAAATAAAGCCAAGGTAGTGTGGGCAGGAGAGTGCTCAGCATCTTTTGAGAGCTGAAAGCCATTTTGATCAACGAACCAGTGTTGGTTGCCCAAATTTCACTAAACCCTTCAAGGTAGCAATTGATGCTAGTGACCTGGGGGCCGGTGCAGTCCTGTTACAAGACAATCAATCAGGAATAGAAAAGCCGGTCGGATACTTTTCCAAAAAGCTAAATCAACACCGAAAAAGGAAACCCTGGGCATACTACTAGCTTTTAAACATTTTGAAGTATATGTCTGCCACGACTACAGAAAGACACTGGTATATACTGATCCTAAGCCCCTGGCCTTTGTGGAAAAATTCAAAAACCAAAATGTCAGACTATTTCGATGGAGTTTAATGTAACTTCTGATGCTTTCTCTAGAATTTAACTTTCTGAGTATCTGAATGCAAAGATGGTACAAAGCAGAACTGTATTATTAATTTTACAGGTAAAGAGTGAATGAGTGTGTAAATGTGTTTTAATTTGTTTTTATCTTCTGTTTTTTCCACACTTTGTAATCAAACACATTCAAAAATAGTGTTTCATTCTTCTAAGGATTGAGTTGTTATGAAGGTGTTTCCATGTTTTAATATTGTTTGAGGACTTGTGTGTAAAAGTCTGTGGAAATCTAAGGAGCTGCTGGACTTGGGTTTTTTTTTAAAGGTCACTGGAAGGACTTTGGGACTTTGTTTATAAACACACTTTCTGGAAGTCACATGTCTTCAGCTAAGTAAACAGCAGATGCCTTCTGAATATTGGAGTTCTTTACGGAGAAGTGACATGTCAAGATTTAAGGTGGTCAAGAGTTGGTTTTGTTTTGGATATTGTTTTGGTTCAGTCGGGGGTCAGCCTGCTAAGAGAGAGGACACCAACCAGTTCATCCTTTCTCCACCTCTCTGAGAAACCCTGAGAATCCAGTGTGTGATAGCTGAAACCCTTGATGCCGCATTTCTCCTGGAAAGCCTGCCAGACTAAGCCTCGACGTCGCCTAAAGCGAACTGCTCCAAAAAGATCCCAGTGACAGCCAGTGACAGCCTTCGATGTGGACTTGGGATGCCAGAATAAAATTACAACTGATATCATTTCATATCTTCTCCTTTTCCTTCAAGAAATAACATGTATTTGACCAAAGTCTTTTTAGTCTTTTTTGTGAAGAGATATTTGCAGAGAAAAACTTCTTTATTTTTTCTTTAACCAGTGTGTGTGCATGTGTGTTGGGGTTATTTTAGAAGGGTATATATTTATACTTCCATATTTCAAACTGTGTGTTAAAGCTTTGCATCTTTATTGAATGGATCTTGTTTTATAATAAATTAATAATGGAATGTAGTGTAATTGCACTAGAAAGGGTACAGAGGAGATTTATGAAGATGTTGCCAGGATTGGAAAAATGCAGCTATGAGGAAAGATTGGATAGACTGGGGTTGTTCTCCTAGGAACAGAGAAGGCTGAGAGGAGATTCGATTGAAATGTATAAAGTTTTGAGGGTCTTGGATAGAGTGGAAGTGAAGGGTCTATTCACCTTAGCAGAGAGGCCAGTGACTAGGGGGCATAGATTTAAAGTGATTGGTAGAAAAATTAGAGGGGAGATGAGGAAAAGCTTTTCACCCAGAGGGTGGTGGCGGTCTGGAACTCACTGCCTGAAAGGGTAGTTGAGGCAGAAACCCTCAAGTCATTCAAAAGTAGTCCGGATATGCACCTCAAGTGCTGTAATCTGCAGGGCTACGGACCAAATGCTGGAAGATGAAATTAGAATGGGTGGATCGTTTTTCGGCCGGCAGAAACACTATGGGCCAAATGGCCTCTTTCTATGATTGTAGTTTTGTTGTTTATTAAAGAAAGCTGGTTGGTAGATTTTATTCTGAAATAAGAATATATAATTGGCCGTATCGGTAACTGGGTAAACATTTAAATATATGTTGTCACCCATGGAGAAGTAACAGGCTGCACGTTGAATACTGCATCCAGTTCTAGTCACAGACATTCAGGTAGTGGAGACAATGCAGAGAAGAGACAGAACGCGGATTCCCAGTGCCAGAGATCTAGATTATGAGGGTAGAAAGGGCCTTTTCAGTTTGGAAAGGAAGCATCTAGATGATGTTAAAGGAGCATATGTAATTGTATCAAATACATCATATTACTTTAATAAAAGCAAAATACTGCAGATGCTAGAAATCTGAAATAAAAACAAAAATGCTGGAAATACTCAGCAGGTCTGGCAGCATCCGTGGAGAGAGAAGCAGAGTTAATGTTTCAGGTCAGTAACCCTTCATCAAAACTGGCAGATATTAAAAATGTAATAGGTTTTAAGCAAATAAAGCAGGGGTGGTGCCAGAGGATTGGAGAACTGCTAATGTTGTACCTCTGTTTAACATTGGAGTGAGGGATAGACCGAATAATTACAGGCCAGTCAGTCTAACCTGACGGACCCCCCTTTTTTATTTTTAGTTATTTTTTTCTTTTTTATTTGTTTATCTTATTTTACTTTGTTTAGTTTTTTTTTTACTGTGCCTACCCACTGTTGTTTTTTCATGTTAGTGCTTGGGGCCAGGGCTGTTAATTTTTCTGTCAATTAACACCCTCTCTGCACTCAAGCTTTGTCTTTCACCACACCACTAACAAACCGTTTACCTTTGCTCCATGACCTTCTGGTCAGTTATTCTCTATGAACTTGTCATATCAACACCTCTTTTGTTATCTCTTGCCCCACCCCTGCTTTACTTGCTTAAAACCTATTACATTTCTAATCTTTGCCAGTTCTGATGAAGGGTCACTGACCTGAAAAGTTAACTCTGCTTCTCTCTCCACAGATGCTGCCAGACCTGCAGAGTATTTCCAGCATTTCTTGTTTTTATTTCAGATTTCCAGCACCTGCAGTATTTTGCTTTTATTTTAGTCTAACCTCAGTAGTGGGCAAATTATTGGAATCTATTCTGAGAGACAGGATAAACTTGTCACTTAGAAAGGCAGAGGTTAATCAAGGATAGTCAGCATGGATTTCTTAAGGGAAGATCTTGTCTGACCAACTTGATCGAATTTTTTAAAGAGGTAACAAGGAAGATAAATGAAGGTAGTGCAGTTGATGTGGTCTACATGGATTTTAGCAAGACTTTTGACAAGGTCCCACATGGTAGACTGGTTAAAAAAATAAAATCCCATGGGATCCAGGGAAATGCAGTAAGGTGGATGCAAAATTGGCTCAGTGGCAGGAAGCAAAGGGTAATTGTTTTCGGATGTTTTTGCGACTGGAAGGCTGTTTCCAGTCGTGTTCTGCAGGGCTCAATACTGGGTTCCCTGCTTTTTGTGGTATATATTAATGATTTGGACATAAATGTAGGGGGCATGATCAACATGTTTGCAGATAACACAAAGATTGGCCATGTGGTAGATAGCAAGAAGGATAGCTGTAGGTTACAGGAAGATATTGATGGTCTGGTCAGATGGGCAGAAAAGTGGCAAATGAAATTCAACCTGGAGAAGTGTGAGATGATGCATTGGGGAGGTCAACCAAGGCAAAGGAATGCACAATCAATGGGAAAACACTGAGAAGTGTAAAGGAAGTGAGGGACCTTGGAGTGAATGTCCACAGTTCCCTGAAAGTAACAGGGCAGGTCGATAGGTGGTTAAGAAGGCAACTGGAATCCTTAAAATGAAAGCAAAATATTGCAGATGCTGGAAATCTGAAATAAAAACAAAAAGTGCTGGAAATACTCAGCAGATCTGGCAGTATCTGTGGAGAGAGAAGTAGAGTTAACATTTCAGGTCAGTGACTTTTCATCAGAACTGGCAATGGTTAGAAATGTAATAGGTTTTAAGCAGCTGCCAGATCTGCTGAGTATTTCCAGCACTTTTTGTTTTTATTGCATATGGAATCCTTTCCTTTATTAGCCAAAGTATAGAATATAAGAGCAGGGAGTTTATGCTGGAACTGTATAACTCATTGGTTAGGCCACAACTTGAGTACTGTGTGCAGTTCTGGTCACCTCATCACAGAAAGGATGTAATTGCACTAGAGAGGGTACAGAGGAGATTTACGAGGATGTTGCCAGGACTGGAAAAATGCAGCTATGAGGAAAGACTGGATAGGCTGGGGTTGTTCTCCTTGGAATAGAGAAGGCTGAGCAGAGATCTGATTGAAATGTACAAAATTTTGAGGGGCCTGGATAGAATGGAGGTGAAGAGTCTATTCACCTTAACAGAGAGGTCAGTGACGAGGGGGCATGGATTTAAAGTGATTGGTAGAAAAATTAGAGGGGAGATGAGAAAAAGCCTTTTCACCCAGAGGGTGGTGGGTGTCTGGAACTCACTGCCTGAAAGGGTAGTTGAGGCAGAAATCCTCAACTCATTCAAAAGGAGCCTGGATGTGCACCTCAAGTGCTGTAATCTGCAGGGCTACGGACCAAATGCTGGAAAGTGGGATTAGAATGGGCAGATCATTTTTCGGCCGGCAGAGACATGATGGGCCAAGTGGCCTCTTTCTGTGCCTTAAACTTTTTATGATTCTGATCTATGATTCTATGTCCTGCCACCTTCAAAGATCTATACACATGAACTCCCAGGTCAATTTGTCTCTGCACATTCTTTAGAACAGTGTTATTAAGTCTATATTTAACTCTCTCCCTAAGCCTTCTGCCAAAATGGAACACCTCACACTTCTCTGTATTAAATTCCATCTACCGATTGTCCTATGCTTCTGCTAGCCTATGTCCTGTTGCAGTCAATTAGTAGCATCCTCACTGTCAGCCACACCTCCAAGTTTGGTACCATTGGCAATAAGCCAGCCACTTATATGTATCAAGTAAAGCAGTGATCCTAGCACTGAACCTTAGGGAACACCGCTGTCTATCATCCTCCAGTCTGAAAAACAACCATTTACTGCAACTTGCAGTTTTCTGTCCTTAAACCAATTGTTTATCCAAGCTGACACTGATCCTCCTATTCCATGAGCCTCAATCTTGTTAACCAGCCTTTTATGTTCTACTTTGTCAAGCGCTTTCTTAAAATCCACATAGATAACATCCATTTCTTTTCCCTTGTCAATCTTCTCTGCTACTTCATCAAAAAATTCGATTACTCAAGCACAGTCTTCCTTTTACAAATCAGTGCTGGCTCTCTTTAATTAACGCAAACCTTTCTAAGTGCCGGCTGACTTTTTTACCTGATTGTTTCTAACACCTTACCCACCACTAATGTTAAACTGACCAGCCTGTAGTTACTAGGAACACCCCTACATTCTTTCTTGAATATAGATGTCACATTTGCCACTCTCAAATCCTCTGGCACCTCCCCCGTATCTAGTAAGATTGGAACATTATGGCAAGCCCTTCCACTATCTACACTCACTTCCTTTAGTAACATGCGATGTAAGCCATCTGGAGCAGGCAACCTATCTGCTCCAAGCATAGCCAACCCTCCCAATATAATATTCCTTTCAATTTTCACCCCATCCATTGCCTCTACCATCACTGCTTCTCCCAAAATTTTGTCAGCATCCTCTTCCTTAGTTAAAACCAATACAAAGTACTCATTAAGTATTCTAGCCTTGCCCTTTGCCTCTAAGCATGTCACCCTCTTTGTCATCAACAAACGTCACCTCTTACTACTTGCTTACTATTTACATGCCAGTAGATGATTTTTGGGTTCCCTTTGATATTAATTGCTGTTCTATTCTCATTCTCTCTTTGCCAGTCATCGTTTTCCTCTTCACCTCCCCTCTCAACTTATTGTAGTTGGCATTCTTCTCACTTGAAGAATTCACTTGACATGCTGAATACACCCTCTGTAGTTGTTTCATAATATTCTTTATCGCTATCTCTTTGAAATACCCTCACAGGATCTTTTACATCCATCTGATAGGGCAGACAGGGCCTTGGTTCGATACCACATCCAAACGACAGAACTTCGGACAGTGCAGCACTTCCTCAGCACCACACTGCAGTGTCAACCTTTGACCTTTGTGCTCAAGTCCTGGAGCGTAACTGGAGGCCACAACCTTCTAACTCTGAGGGCAGAGTGCTACTACCAGAGCCACAGCTGATACCAGATAGAGCAGCAAAGGAAAAATTTCTGGAATTATTTAAGAAACTGTTTGGAATTACAAGAAACCTTAACATTCACTTCGATGCTCGAATTGAGATGGGCCGAATAACCGAAAGACCTGCTTCTGCTCCCTCCCTAATTTGATTCAATTATCTTTCCAAAACTCTGCTTAACCTGAATACTACACGGTGTATTCAATCCCCGCGTACAATGTCGCAGGAAATCAACAAATGCGCCGTCTCTCGGCCGGATCCAACCATTTAACGACGTTTGACCACACGGCACCGAGACTCACCGCCGCGGCTGTTGTGTTAAATGACGTCAACGTATTCCGCCCGTTGGTGATCACGTGCTCGATTCACAAGGGGCCAATCAGCTTTGGCGGTGGCCGAGTTTGAATTGGTTGTTTAGAATCTGCAATCAAGCAGAGGGCGAGTACGGAACAGGTAGGCCGGGTGAAAATGGAGCGGGTAATGGGACAGGGTCCGCAGCGCTGGCCGGGTGAAAATGGAGCGGGTAATGGGACAGGGTCCGCGGCGCTGGCTGGGTGAAAATGGAGCGGGTAATGGGACAAACTTCGCGGCTTTGCCGTAGGCCGTGATGTACTAGTTCTTTCTCTTACACAAACACATACCAGAAGCTGGTCAGGTCTGCTCCGCCACGGCAATCCCTTTTATACTGTTGTCGTTGGGGCGATGACTTTACAAACAACAGTCGTGCTGGCGGTGTAACTCTGCTGCTGGATGGTGCAAGAAACCAGACCGATCGCCCTACTAAAGGTTCCGATGTTGATATCACCCCGGCCCCGTACAGAAGGGACGCGTGTTCTGCGTTTGTCTCTGGGCAAGTCTCCATGTTCCGTGGGACGTGGGTGGGTTGCAGACTTTTCGGTCTCGTATACTTCCTGCTGCTGAAACTAAATGACTGAGGCTGGGAAACATTCAGAAGAAATTAAGAAGGAACTTGCATCTCATAGTTATACAGCACAGAAACAGGTCCTTCGGCCCATCGTTTCCATGTTGGCCATCAAGCACCTATCTATTCTAATTCCATTTTCCAGAATTTGGTCCATAGCCTTGTCTACTATGGTGTTTGAAGTATCTAGAGGAGCACTTGAATGTTGTGAGGGTTCCAGTCTCTATCACCCCTTCAGATAGTGTGTTCCAGATTCCAACTACCCTCTGAACATAGAACATAGAACATAGAAAATACAGCACAGAACAGGCCCTTCGGCCCACGATGTTGTGCCGATCCTTTGTCCTCTGTCAAGGACAATTTAATCTATACCCCATCATTCTCCTTTATCCATATACCTATCTAAAAGCCGTTTGAAAGTCCCTAAAGTTTCTGACTCAACAACTTCCCCAGGCAAGGCATTCCATGCCCCGACCACTCTCTGGGTAAAGAACCTTCCCCTGACATCCCCCTTATATCTCCCACCCTTCACCTTAAATTTATGACCCCTTGTAACGCTTTGCTCCACCCGGGGAAAAAGTTTCTGACTGTCTACCCTATCTATTCCCCTGATCATCTTATAAACCTCTATCATGTCACCCCTCATCCTTCTCCGTTCTAATGAGAAGAGGCCTAGAATGTTCAGCCTTTCCTCGTAAGACTTATTCTCCATTCCAGGCAACATCCTGGTAAATCTCCTCTGCACCCTCTCCAAGGCTTCCACATCCTTCCTAAAATGAGGCGACCAGAACTGCACACAGTACTCCAAATGAGGCCTTACCAAGGTCCTGTACAGCTGCATCATCACCTCACGGCTCTTAAATTCAATCCCTCTGCTAATGAACGCTAACACCCCATATGCCTTCTTCACAGCCCTATCCACTTGAGTTGCAACTTTCAACGATCTATGCACATAGACCCCAAGGTCTCTCTGCTCCTCCACATGCCCAAGAACCCTACCGTTAACCCAGTATTTTGCATTCGTGTTTGTCCTTCCAAAATGGACGACCTCACACTTTTCAGGGTTAAACTCCATCTGCCACTTTTCAGCCCAGCACTGCAACCTATCCAAGTCCCTTTGCAGACGACAATAGCCCTCCTCGGTATCCACAACTCCACCAACCTTTGTATCATCTGCAAATTTACTGACCCACCCTTCGACTTCCTCATCCAAGTCGTTAATAAAAATCACAAACAGGAGAGGACCCAGAACTGATCCCTGTGGCACGCCACTGGTAACTGGGCTCCAGGCTGAGTATTTACCATCTAAGACCACTCTCTGCCTTCTATCAGTTAGCCAATTCTTAATCCAACTGGCCACATTCCCCACTATCCCATGCCTCCTGACTTTCTCCATAAGTCTACCATGGGGGACCTTATCAAATGCCTTACTAAAATCCATGTACACCACATCCACTGGTTTACCCTCATCCACTTGCTTGGTCACCTGCTCAAAGAATTCAATCAGGCTTGTGAGGCAAGACCTACCCCTCACAAAACCGTGCTGACTGTCCCGAATCAAGCAGTGTCTTTCCAGATGCTCAGAAATCCTATCCCTCAGCACCTTTTCCATCAACTTGCCTACCACCGAAGTAAGACTAACTGGCCTGTAATTCCCAGGGTTGTTCCTATTCCCTTTCTTGAACAGGGGCACAACATTTGCCACCTTCCAATCACCTGGTACCACCCCCGTCAACAGAGAAGATGAAAAGATCATTGCCAGCGGCTCTGCAATTTCATCCCTTGCTTCCCATAACATCCTTGGATATACCCCGTCAGGCCCGGGAGACTTGTCTATCTTCAAGTTATTCAAAAACCCCAACACATCTTCCCTCCTAACGAGCACTTCCTCGAGCTTACCAGTCTGTTTCACACCGTCCTCTTCAGTAATACACCCCTTCTCATTCGTAAATACCGAAGAGAAGTACTCATTCAAAACCTCACTTATCTCTTCCGGCTCAACACACAGTCTCCCGCTATTGTCCTTGACCGGACCTACGGTCCCCCTAGTCATCCTCATATTTCTGACATACGCGTAAAAGGCCTTGGGGTTTTCTTTTATCCTACCCGCCAAGCATTTTTCATGCCCTCTCTTAGCTCTCCTAATCCCTTTCTTCAGATCCTTCCTGGCCATCTTGTATCCCTCCAGAGCTATGCCTGTGCCCTTTTTCCTCAACCTTATATACGCATCCTTCTTCTTCCTAACAAGACTCTCAACCTCTCTTGTCAACCACGGTTCCCTCACATGACCATCCCTTCCCTGTCTGACAGGGACATGCTTATCAATGGCCCCTACTATCTGCTCCTTGAAAAAGTTCCACATTTCGACCGTGCCCTTCCCTGCCAGCATATGCTCCCAACTTATGCTCCTCAGTTCCTGCCTGACAGCATCATATCTACCCTTCCCCCAATTGTAAACCTTGCCCTGTTGCACATACCTATCCCTCTCCATTACCACAGTGAATGCTACAGAATTGTGATCACTATCTCCAAAGTGCTCGCCCACCAACAGCTCTATCACTTGCCCTGGTTCATTACCTAGTACCAAATCCAATATTGCCTCCCCTCTGGTCGGGCAGTCTACATACTGAGTCAGAAAAGCTTCCTGGACATACTGCACAAACACTACCCCATCCAAACTATTCGATCTAAAGAGTTGCCAATCAATATTTGGGAAGTTGAAATCCCCCATAATTACTACCCTGTGACTTCTGCTCCTTTCCAAAATCTGTTTCCCAATCTGCTCTTCCACCTCCCTGCTGCTATTGGGGGGCCGATAGAAAACTCCCATCAAGGTGACTGCTCCTTTCCTGTTCCTGACCTCAACCCACAGTGCCTCAGTCGGCAGATCCTCCTCGAAAATTCTTTCAGCAGTTGTTACACTATTTCTAACTAACAATGCCACCCCCCCACCTCTTTTACCACCATTCCTAATCTTATGAAAACATCTATAACCAGGTACCTCCAAGAACCATTCCTCCCCCTCACCTATCCACGTTTCAGTGATGGCCACAACATCGTAGTCCCAAATGCCCATCCACGCCTTCAATTCACTCACCTTATTCCTGATGCTTCTTGCGTTGAAGTATACGCACTTTAACCCTTCTCCGTGCCCATCTGTCCTCTGCGACAGTGCTACCTTCCCCAATACCTCACTACACTCTTTGTCTTTCTGAGTGGACCCACTGGTCCCTGGACTACAAGTCCGGTTCCCATCCCCCTCCCAAACTAGTTTAAACCCTCCCGAACAGTACTAGCAAACCTCCCTCCCAGGATATTGGTGCCCCTCTGGTTCAGATGCAGCCCGTCCTGTTTGAACAGGTCCCATCTTCCCCAGAATGCAGTCCAATTATCCAAGAACTGGAAGCCCTCTCTCCTATACCATTCCTGCAGCCACGTGTTCAGCTGTGCTCTCTCCCTATTCCTAGCCTCACTATCACGTGGCGCCGGCAACAAACCAGAGATAACAACTCTGTCCGTCCGAGCTTTCAGCTTCCAGCCTAACTCCCTAAACTCACTTCTAACATCTGTGCCACCCTTCCTTCCTACGTCGTTGGTGCCAATGTGCACCACGACCTCTGGCTGCTCCCCCTCCCCTTTAAGGATCCTGAAGACGCGATCACAAACATCACGGACCCTGGCACCAGGTAGGCAACAAACCATCCGTGCGTCTCGCTTGCGCCCACAGAACCGCCTGTCGGTACTCCTCACCATCGAGTCCCCGATGACTAGTGCTCTCCCATTCTCCCTCCTTCCCTTCTGAGCCACAGTGCAGGACCCCGTGCCAGAGGCCCGTTCACTGCAGCCTGCCCCCGATAGGCCGTCCCCCCCAACAGTATCTAAAACTGTATACTTGTTGCTGAGGGGAACGACCACAGGAGATCCCTGCACTGACCTCTTCCCACCTCTAACTGTTACCCAGCTGCCTTTGTTTTGTGGAGTAACGACATCCCTGTAGCTTCTATCTATCACCCCCTCAGCTTCCCGAATGATCCTCAGTTCATCCAGCTCCAGCTCCAGTTCCCTAACACGGTCTGATAGGAGCTGGAGACGGATGCACTTCCAGCAGGTGAAGTCGGCAGGGTCACCGGAGGTTCCCCTCACCTCGAACATACTGCAGGAGGAGCACTGCACTCCCCTGGCTGCCATTTCTTTTACTCAATTACCCCTTAATTAAGTACAAATATAGATATTAACAAAAACAGTGAAATAGCTTACCTGTTCAGTCCTTTTTGGCTAGAGGAGGAGGGTAAAAAGGGTCTTATTATTAGGTTAGAGGAGGAGGATGGGTGGCAGACACTACATGTGTAGTGTCTCGGGTTAACTCTGCTCCGCACCTTTTTTCCCCCCTTTAATCCCCTCTAAACATTACCTTAAATCCATGTCCCCTGGTTATTGACACCTCCACTAAGGGAAAAAAAATTCTTCCTATCTACCCTTTCTATGCCCCTCATAATTTTGTATACTTCAATCAGGTTCCCCCCTCAGCCTTCAGTCTCCCTTCATAGTTGAAATGCTCCAGCCCAGGCAACATCCTGGTGAATCTTCTGTGCCCCCTCTCCAGTGCAATTACATTCTTCCTATAGTATGGTGACCAGAACTGTACACAATATTCCAGCTGTGGCCTAACTAGTGTTTTATACAGCTCCATCATAACCTCCCTGCTCTTGCATTCAGTGCCTCGGCTAATAAAGGCAATTATCTCATATGCCTTCCTAACCACCTTATCTACCTGTGCTGCTGCCTTCAGTGATCTATGCACAAGTACACCAAGGTCCCTCTGTCCTACCATCCATTGTATATTCCCATGCCTTGTTAGTCTTCCCAAAATGTATCACTTCACTTCTCAGGATTAAATTCCATTTTCCACTGCTCTGCCCATTTTACCAGCCCATTTATATCATCCTGTAATCTAAGGCTTTCCTCCTCACTACAGCACTGCCAATTTTTGTGTCATCTGCAAACTTACTGATCATACCTGCTATATTTACATCTAAATCATAATGTACACTACAAATAACAAGAGTCCCAGCACCGGTCCCTGCGGTACACCACTGGTCACAGGCTTCCACTCGCAAAAATAGCCCTTGACCATTGCCCTCTGCCTCCTGCCACTAAGCCAATTTTGGATCCAATTTGCCAAATTGCCCTGGATTCCATGGGCTCTAAAGTTCATGTAGACTACATCAACTGCTAAACACCTAGTGACCTCCTTGAAAAATTCAATCAAGTTTGTTAGACATGATCTCCCCCTGACAAAGTCATGCTGACTAACCTTGATTAATCCCTGCCTCTCCAAGTGGAGATTAATCCTGTCCCTCAGAATTTTTTCCAATAGTTTCCCTACCACTGACGTTAGACTCACTGGCCTGTAATTACCTGGTTTATCCCTACTACCCTCTTGAATAATTGTACCATATTTGCTGTCTTCCAGTCCTCTGGCACCTTTCCTGTGGCCAGAGAGGATTTGAAAATTTGTGTCAGAATCCCTGCAATCTTCTCCCTTGCCTCACAACAGCCTGGGATACATCTCATCTGGGCCTGGGGATTTATCCACTTTTAAGCCCGCTAAAACCTCCTCCCTTTCAATGCTACATCTACATCTCTGGAAGTCCTAAAATGTTTCACAGCCAGTGGAGCACTTCTGAAGTGTAGTCATTGGATAGGGAGCTGCTACTGCTGCAGCAGAGACACTAAGATTTATTAGAGGTTTTCATAAAGTGAATGAGGGACGACTATTTTCACTAGGGATTCGATAAGAGCATTAGCAATTTAAAATTAGGAGTGAGGGGAGGTCTGAAATTTATTTCTATAGAATTGTTACAACATAGAAGGAGGCCATTCAGTCCACTGTGTTCGTGCTGGCTCTCTGCAAAAGCAACTCGCCTAGTCCCACTCTCCAGCCTTTTCCCTGTAGCCATGCATTTTTTCTTATTCAGATAATTATCCAATTCCCTTTTTAAAGCCAGGATTGAATCTGCTTCCATCACCCACTCAGGCAGTGCATTCCAGATCCTAACCATGCGATGCGTTAAAAAAAAAAGCTTTTCCTCATGTTGCCATTGCTTCTTTTGAATATTATCTCTAATCGGTGTCCTCTGATTCTTGATCCTTCTGCCAATGGGAATAGTTTTTCCCTATCTACTCTGCCCAGATGCTGCATGATTTTGAACGCCTCTTTCTAATTGTTTCTTAATTTTGTCCTCCAAGGAGAACAGCCCCAGCTTCTCCAATCTATACACTTAGCTGAAGTTCCTCATCCTGGAACCATTCTCATGAATCTTTCCTCTTCTCTCTCTAAAGTCTTCACATCCTTCCTGAAGTGTGGTGCCCATAACTGGACACAATACTCCAACTGAGCCCACACCAGTATTTTGTGCAAATTTATCATAACTTGCTTACTTTTGTATTCTGCCCCTATTTAGAAAGCCCAGGATCCTATATGCTTTATTAACCTGCCCTGCTACCTTCAATGATTTGTGCACATAAACCCTAGGTTCCTCTGCTCTTGCACCCCTTTAGAATTGTACCCTTTATTTTATGTTGCCTATGCTTGTTCTTCCTACCAAAATGAATCACTTCACACTTTGCATTAAATTTCATCTGCCACTTGTCCACCCATTCCACCAGCCTGTCTATGTCCTCTTGAAGTCTATGGCTATCCTTCTCACAGTGCACAATACTTCCAAGTTTTGTCATCTGCAAATTTTGAAATTGTGCCCTTTGCACCCATGCCTAGTCCACTAATATGGATGAAGAAAGGCACAGGTCCTAACACTGACCCCTGGGGAACCCCACTATATGCCATCCTTTTGTCCCAAAAACAAGCATTCACCACTCTGTTTCCTGTTACTCAGCCAATTTTGTATCACTGCTGCTCCTGTCCCTTTTATTCCATGGGGTCTAGCTTTGCTGACAAACCTGTTATATGGCACTTTATCAAATGCCTTTTGGAAGTCCACATGCACCACATCAACTGCATTCAACCCTCTGCCTCATCAAAAAACTCAAGTTAATTGAGCACACTTTGTCCTGAACAAATCCATGCTGGCTTTCATTAATCCACATTTGTCCAATGTCTAATTTTGTCCCAGATTATCACTACTGAAAGTTTTCCCACTGGGGTTAAACTGACTAGCCTGTAGTTGCTGGGCTTATCTTTATACCCTTGTTTGAACAAGCCTGTAACATTTGCAATTCTCCAGTCCCCTGGCACCACCACTGTATCTCAGGAGGACTGGAAGATTATAATCAGTGCATCTGTATTTTCCACCCTTGCATCCAAGGATATGGAGGGAAGTAAAAACAAGAAATGCTGGAATCACTCAGCAGGTCTGGCAGCATCTGTGGAAAGAGAAGCAGAGTTAACGTTTCGGGTCAGTGACCCTTCTTCGGAACTGACCCGAAACGTTAACTCTGCTTCTCTTTCCACAGATGCTGCCAGACCTGCTGAGTGATTCCAGCATTTCTTGTTTTTATTTCAGATTTCCAGCATCCGCAGTATTTTGCTTTTATTATGGAGGGAAGTATCTTGTCAGGTCCTGCTGACTTATCAACTTTAAGTACAGCCACTCATTTCCCCCTCCCCCATTCATTCAGGGTTCTTAATGAGTTTTTTGTCTCTGCCTTCACAAAGGAGAGGGTTGTTGTCGACATTGTAGTTAAAAAGGAAGAGTATGAAATAGTAGATACGATAAGCATAATGAGAGAGGCAGTACTAGAGGGTCTGACATCCTTGAAAGTGGATAAATTGCCAGGGCTGGATGGATGGCATCCCAGATTGTTAAAGGAAGCCAGGGAGGAAGTAGCGGATGCGCTGAGAATCATCTTCAAATCCTCACTAGATGCAGGAGAGGTACCAGATGACTGGAGGTCTGCGAATGTTGTATCATTGTTTAAAAAGGGTGCGAGGGATTGGCCAAATAATTATCGTAGGTTGGTTTGACTTCAGTGGTGGGAAAATTGTTAGAATCTATTCTGAGGCACTGGAAAACTACCACTTAGAAAGGCACGGATTAATCAGGGATAGCAAGGATTTGTTAAGGGAAGGTCATGTCTTACTAACTTAATTGAGTTTTTGAGGAAGTAACAAGAAGGATTGATGAGGGTAGTACAGTGTTTGTGGTCTACATGGACGAGTAAGGCATTTGACAAGGTCCCACATGGAAGACTGGACAGTAAAATGAAAGCCCATGGGATACAGGGAAATGTGGCAGGTTGGATCCAGAATTGGCTCAGGGACAGGAAACAAAGGGTAGTAGTTGGCAAATGTTTTTGTGAATGGAAAGCTGTTTCTAGTGGTGTTCCACGGGGCTCAGTGTTGGGTCCCTTGCTGTCTGTGGTATATATTAATGATTTGGACTTAAAATGTGGGAGGCATGATTGGGAAATTTGCTGACGACACAAAAATTGGGCGTGTTGTTGATAGTGAAGAGGGTAGCTGTAGACTCCAGAATGATATCAGTGGTTTGGTTGAGTGGCCAGAAAAGTGTCAAATCGAGTTCAGTCCAGATTAGTGTGGGGTAATGCATTTGGGGAGGGCAAATAAAGTGAGGGAATACACAATAAACGGGAGGATATTGAGAGGGATAGAAGAAGTGGGAGACATTGGAGTGTATGTCCCCAGGTCCCTGAAGGTGGCAGGACAGGTAGATAGAGTGGTAAAGAAGGCATATGGAATGGTTTCCTTTATTGGCCGAGGTATAGAATTCAAAAGCAGTGGTGTAATGCTGGAACTGTATAAAATGCTAGTTAGGCCACAGTTGGATATAATTGCTCTGGAGAGAGTACAGAGGAGATTTACAAGAATGTTGCCAGGGTTCAAAAGTTGCAGCTATGAAGAAAGATTGGATTGGCTAGGGTGGTTTTCATTAGAACAGAGGAGGCTGAGGGGTGACTTAATTGAGGTGTACAAAATTGAGGGGCCTAGATAGAGTAGACAGGAAGGACCTGTTTCCCCTAGCGGAGAGATCAATTACCAGGGGACACAGATATAAGGTGATTGGTAGAAGGGTTAGAGGGGACATGAGGAAAAACTTTTTCACTCAGAGGATGGTGGGTGTCTGGAATTCACTGCCAGGAATGGTGGTGGAGTCAGAAACCTTCAATTCTTTTAAAACATACCTGGACATGCACTTGAAGGTCTGCAAAGCTATGGACCAGGTGCCGGAAAGTGGGATTAGATTGGGCAGCTAGTTTCTATTTTTTTTTGTTCTCAGCCGGCATGGACACGACGGGCTGAATGGCCTCCTTCTGTGCTGTAATTTTTCTGTGGTTCTATTCCCCCGTTCATCTCCCCCCTCCCCGTCTAACCCATTCCCCCAGTAAACTCATGATTAATGTATATCTGTGGAAGGTTTCTCGTTATTAGCAGATGCATCAAGGAAAGTCCTTACAGTCCACTGATCTGTTTCATAGCACAACAAAACCAGGAACTTCCTTGGGTAGCTTTCAAGTCCGGTCATCCGGGATGCAGGTATGGAAGTACTGATGTCCTTTCGATAGTGAGCGATATCGTCTTCCCTTTACCAGTTCAGTCTTTTCACTACTCGAACCAGTGCGGCCTTGCCCACTACCATCCTGATGGCGTGGCTGTGCTGATAACTTTCAATTGCCAAAGACGATGGCAGCAGCTCTTCTTTTCCAAAAGTCAGCTACCAGGTTCCAATTCACAGACCCTGTCGTTTTAAAATCAACAGCTCCCAGCTTTTTCCAGTTCAGGAGCCCTGGCAGATTCTTTTAAAACCAATTCTTTTAAATCCAGTTCTGTCACTGGCTTCTTGTAAAAACCACACTCTCTTTTTTTCCTGGTCTTAACACAAGGCTGGTTAACAAAATCGAGGTTTATCAAATAGGAGGGTCAGTGTCCAATTGGATAAAAAATTGGCTTAAGGACAGAAGGCAGCAAGTGGTAATAAATGGTTGCTTTTCAGACTGATGCTGGGGCCACAGCTTTTTTGTTTGCTTATATATGTGACTTGGATCTTGGAATACAGAGTAGAATTGCAAAATTTGCCAATCCTCCTCTAACCAAAAAAAAAAAGGCCTCTTGTGTGGAGGGTTTGGTAAGGTAAGGTTTTCCTTTTTTAAAAAAAATCTCTGTTATCAATTTAGTGCAGAGGGGAAGCTAGGGCAGTTGCATACTCCTCTTGCAGGATGTGGGAGGTAAGGGTCACCACTGGTGTCCCTGCTGACTTCACCTGTAAGAAGTGCACCCAACTCCAGCTCCTCTCAGACCGCGTTAGGGAACTGGAGCTGGATGAACTTCGGATCATTCAGGATGCTGAGGGGGTGATAGCGAGCAGTTATAGGGAAGTAGTGACACCTAAGTTACAGGATAAAGGTAGCTGGGTGACCGTCAGGGGAGGGAAAGGGAATAGGCGCACAGTGCAGGGATCACCTGTGGCCGTTCCCCTCAATAATACGTATACCGTTTTGGATACGGTTGGGGGGACGACCTACCAGAGGAAAGCCACAGTGGTTAGGTCTCTGGCACTGAGCCTGGCTCAGTGGCTCAGAAGGGAAGGGGGGAGAATAGGAAAGCGATAGTGATAGGAGATTCAATGGTTAGAGGAACAGACAGGAGATTCTGTGGTCGCGAACGAGACTCCCGGATGGTATGTTGCCTCCCGGGTGCCAGGGTCAGGGATGTCTCGGATTGAGTCCACAGGATTCTTAAGGGGGAGGGGGAGCAGCCAGAGGTCGTGGTACACATCGGTACCAATGACATAGCTAGGAAAAGGGATGAGGACCTGAAAAGCGAATTTAGGGAGTTAGGTTGGAAGCTGAAAGGCAGGACGAGCAGAGTAGTAATCTCAGGATTGTTACTGGTGCCACGTGCTAGTGAGGCTAGATACAGGGAGCGAGTGCAGCTGAACACGTGGCTACAGAACTGGTGTAGGAGGGAGAGATTCAGATATGTGGATCATTGGGATACCTTCTGGGGAAGGTGGGACCTGTACAAGAAGGACGGGTTGCATCTGAACTGGAGGGGCACCAATATCCTGGGCGGGAGGTTTGCTAGAGCTCTTCAGGAGGGTTTAAACTAGTTTGGCAGGGGGATGGGAACCGGAGCCACGGATCAGTGGATGGGGTAGCTGTGGAACAGGCAGATACCGAGTGCAGAGAGTCTGTGAGGAAGGTTAGACAGTTGACAGGGCAAAGTTGCAGCCAGTATGATGGGTTGAAATGTGTCTATTTTAACGCAAGAAGTGTCAGGAATAAGGGTGATGAACTTAAGAGCATGGATCAGTACTTGGAGCTACGATGTTGTGGCCATTACGGAGACGTGGATATCACGGGCAGGAATGGATGTTGGATATTCCGGGGTTTAGATGTTTCAAAAGGAATAGGGAGGGAGGTAAAAGAGGTGGGGGAGTGGCATTGTTAATCAGGGATAGTATCACAGCTGCAGAAAGGGAGGTTGTCGAGGAGGGTTTGTCTACTGAGTCATTATGGGTGGAAGTCAGAAACAGGAAAGGAGCAGTCACTTTGGGAGTTTTCTATAGACCCCCCAATAGCAAAAGAGACATGGAGGAACAGATTGGGAGGCAGATTTTGGAAAGGTGCAGAAGTAACAGGGTTGTTGTCATGGGTGACTTCAACTTCCCTAATATTGATAGGAACCTCCTTAGTGCAAATAGTTTGGATGGAGCAGTTTTTGTCAGGTGTGTCCAGGAAGGTTTCCTGACTCAATATGTAGATAGGCCGACTAGAGGGGAGACTATGTTGGACTTGGTGCTTGGCAACGAACCAGGCCAGGTGGCAGATCTCTCGGTGGGAGAGCATTTCAGTGATAGTGATCACAACTCCCTGACCTTTACTATAGTCATGGAGAGGGACAGGAGCAGACGGGATGGGAAAATATTTAATTGGGGGAGGGGGAATTACAATGCTATTAGGCAGGAACTGGGGAGCATAAATTGGGAACAGATGTTCTCAAGGAAATGCACGACAGAAATGTGGAGGTTGTTTAGGGAGCACTTGCTGCGACTGCTGGATAGGTTTGTCCCGATGAGGCAGGGATGGTAGGGTGAAGGAACCTTGGATGACGAGATGTGGAATAGCTAGTCAAGAGGAAGAAGGAAGCTTACTTAAGGTTGAGGAAGCAAGGATCAGACAGAGCTCTAGAGGGTTACAAGGTAGCCAGGAAGGAACTGAAGAATGGACTTAGGAGAGCTAGAAGGGGACATGAAAAAGTTTTGGCGGGTAGGATTAAGGAAAATCCCAAGGTGTTCTACATTTATGTGAGGAACAAGAGGATGGCCAGAGTGAGGGTAGGGCCGATCAGGGATAATGGAGGGAACTTGTGCCTGGAGTCTGAGGAGGTAGGGGAGGTCCTAAATGAATACTTTGCTTCAGTATTCACTAGTGAGAGGGACCTAGTTGTTTGTGAGGACAGCGTGGAACAGGCTGATATGCTCGAACAGGTTGAGGTTAAGAGGGAGGATGTGCTGGAAATTTTGAATGATAGGACAGATAAGTCCCCGGGGCCAGACGGGATATACCCAAGGATATTACGGGAAGAGAGGGAAGAGATTGCTGCGCCTTTGGCGATGATCTTTGCATCTTCACTGTCCACTGGAGTAGTACCGGATGATTGGCGGGTGGCAAATGTTGTTCCCTTGTTCAAGAAACGGAATAGGGATAACCCTGGGAATTATAGGCCAGTCAGTCTTACGTCGGTAGTGGGCAAATTATTGGAGAGGATTCTGAGAGACAGGATTTATGATTATTTGGAAAAGCATGGTTTGATTAGAGACAGTCAGCATGGCTTTGTGAGGGGCAGGTCATGCCTCACAAGCCTTATTGAATTCTTTGAAGAGGTGACAAAACACATTGATGAAGGAAGAGCAGTGGATGTGGTGTATATGGATTTTAGCAAGGCGTTTGATAAGGTTCCCCATGGTAGGCTCATTCAGAAAGTAAGGAGGCATGGGATTCAGGGAAAGTTGGCTGTCTGGATACAAAATTGGCTAGCCCATAGAAGTCAGAGGGTGGTAGTAGATGGAAAGTATTCAGCATGGAGCTCGGTGACCAGTGGTGTTCCACAAGGATCTGTTCTGGGACCTCTGCTCTTTGTGATTTTTATAAATGACTTGGATGAGGAAGTGGAAGGCTGGGTTAGCAAGTTTGCCGATGACACGAAGGTTGCTGGAGTTGTGGATAGTGTGGAAGGCTGTTGTAGGTTGCAACGGGACATTGACAGGATGCAGAGCTGGGCCGAGAAGTGGCAGATGGAGTTCAACCTGGAAAAGTGTGAAGTGATTCATTTTGGAAGGTTGAATTTGATTGCGGAATACAGTCTTAAAGACAGGATTCTTGGCAGTGTGGAGGAACAGAGGGATCTTGGGGTCCATGTCCATAGATCGATCAATGTTGCCACCCAAGTTGGTATGGTGTGTTGGCTTTCATTAACAGGGGGATTGAGTTTAAGAGCCGCGAGGTTATGCTGCAGCTCTATAAGGCCCTGGTTCGACCACACTTGGAATATTGTGTTCAGTTCTGGTCGCCTCATTATAGGAAGGATGTGGAAGCTTTAGAGAGGGTGCAGAGGAGATTTACCAGGATGCTGCCTGGACTGGAGGGCATGTCCTATGAAGAAAGATTGAGTGAGCTAGGGCTTTTCTCATTGGAGCGAAGAAGGATGAGAGGTGACTTGATAGAGGGGTACAAGATGATGAGAGGCAAAGATAGTGGATAGTCAGAGACTTTTTCCCAGGGTGGAAAGGGCTATCACCAGGGGGCATAATTTTAAGGTGATTGGAGGAAGGTTTCAGGGAGATGTCAGAGGTAGGTTCTTTACACAGAGAGTGGTGGGTGCGTGGAATGCGTTGCCAGCGGTGGTGGTAGAAGCAGATACATTAGGGGCATTTAAGCGACTCTTGGATAGGTACATGGATGATAGTGGAATGAAGGGTAGGTAGTTAGTTTGATCTTAGAGTAGGTTAAAGGTTCAGCACAACATTGTGGGCCGAAGGGCCTGTACTGTGCTGTACTGTTCTATGTTCTATAATTACGCCAAACTTGGAGATGCAGCAAACAGTGAGGATATGAACCATCTGCAATAGGACATAGATAGGCTAGCGGAGTGGAGAAACGAGTGACAGATGGAATTTAATAGTGACAAGTGTGAGGTGATGCATTTTAGCAGAAGAAATAGGGAGAGGCAATATGTACTTAATGGCACAGTTCTAAAGTGTTTGCAGTGTCTGAAAGTGCTTGTGCATAGATCTTTGAAGGTGGCAGGACATATTGAGAGAGTGGTTCGTAAAGCATATGGGATTTTGGGCTTCATAGATAAAGACATTGAGTACAAAAGCAGGGAAGTTATGCTGAACCTTTATAAAGCTCTGGTTAAGCCCCAACTGGAGTATTGCATCCAGTTCTGGTCACCACACTTTAGGAAGGATGTGAGGGTCCTTGAGCGGCTGCAGAGGAGATTTACCAGAATGGTTCCAGGAATGGAGGATTTTAGTTACAAGGATAGGTTGGAAAAGCTGGGTTTGTTCTTGGAACAAAGGAGATTAAGGGGAGATTTAATTGAAGTGTACAAGGTTATGACAGGCCGAGTTATGGGAAAAACTGTTCCCATTAACTGATAGTACAGGGATTAGGGACACAGATTGAAAGTTTTGGGCAAGAGATGCAGGGGAATATAAGGAAGCCCTCTTTTTATGCAGCGCGTGGTAATGGCCTGGAACCCACTGCCACAAGGGTGGTAGAAGCGGAGGCAATCTATGATTTCAAGAGGAAGTTGGATGGCCACTTGAGGGAAACAGACTTGCAGGCCTACAGGGATCGAGCCGGGGAGTGGGACTGACTGGATAGCTCCATGGAGAGCTGGCATGGATTGAATGGGCTGAATGGCTTCCTTCTGTGCCATAAGTGACTCTATGACTCTATTTCATCCCTGGTAACATTTTGCATTCTCTCCAGACCTTGACCATCCCTCCTAAAGTGCTCCAGCTGGAGCCAAACTTGTATTTTACAAAGGTTTAGCATAGGTTCCTTCCTTTTGTACTCTGTGCCTCTGCTTACAAAGCCACAGATCCTGCATGCCTATTTAACAGCCTTCTCAGCTTGCTCTGCCACTTTCAAAGATTTGTGTACACGCAGATCCAGGGTGTCTCTGTTCCTGCAACCCCCTTAAAGTTGTACCATTTAGTTTACATTGTCTTACCTTATGATTCCTACCAAAATTAAGCCTTTTACACTTTTCTGCGTTAAATTTCATCTGTCACTTGTCTTCCCATTTCATCAGTCTGTCCATGTCCTCCTGAAGTCTGTTGCTATGCTCATCGCTGTTTACTACATTTGTGTCTTATATATGCAAGGCCAAAAAAAAGCAGTGATCCCAACACTGACCCCTGGGGAACACCACTGCACACTTCCCTCCAGTTGATTGCATTTCTGCCTCTGAGTCAGAAGGGTTGTGGGTTCTTGCTCCACTTCAACGTGGATATGAATTCTCATATTGTGCATTTATGATAATAGTAAGGCTATCGAGGCTCATTTTATTTGAACAAATTGGAAAGCAGCTTCCAGTATCCGCAAATGTGTATTTAAATGCGGAAATCTGGATGTTGCTGTCAGGTACCTCACTCCTCCGTAGATTGCAATTTAACAGTCGTCACTGATAGACTCCACACTGAAGTTGTGGTAGTTACCCATTAAAGGTGGCAGAACAAGTTGGAACTGGTGTATTAAGGAGTAAATTAATTTTTAATGGTGTGGTGAGTTATAATTATTGCCACACAACCTCTCTGGCACTGAAAACTGTGGAGTCTCATTTCTTCAGAATTTAATTACTGTTGGGGATACAAAACAATTGTTTTTACTTTTTCTGTCCATCTTGTGTGTCTCAGTCTTATCTTTCTTTCCAAATCTTTATTTCACTTTCTGTGTATGATTTAAATCAGATCTATAATTCCTGGTCTAGACTCTGTGTCTCAATGTTGATTCTTCAGTCTGATTGAAGAGCTTCGCTTTTTTTTTTGCTCTGCTCACAGACTCCCTGTAGAGGGTGCCACGCTGGATTAGACGCCCGATGAAAGCAAGTCTCTGCTCAAAAGCCTGCAAAAACTCAATGGGCAGCTGTCAGTGTAGTGAACAATGAGCGTCATTCCTACGCCACTGACCACAGAATCTGGATCGTAATGTAGGGTGAAACTGCAGTGTAGTACTGAGGTAGCTATATAACAACAGTGACTACTTCAGAAGTAATCCATTAGCTGTGAAATGTTTGTGGATGTCCAGAGAATATAAGGTACTTTATAAATGCAAGTATTTTTTAAACGAAGGGACTGGAGTATTGAAAAAGCAGTGCTTCAAATGTGATGTTAAACAGAAGAAGGTCCATTTGATGGTTCCTAATCCTGATGAGTCAAATGGATTTAGAAAATCACATGCACTGTTTGAAGAAGAGCAGGGCATTCCTCTAGTGTCCTGGGCAATGTTCCTTCTTCAACACTACCAAAACTGATTGATTTGATTAATCATCTGATGTGCTATTTGTGAGATAAATTTAGCTGTCTGCATAAAGTTTTGGCATACAATGCTACGTAAATATATCGGCTGTAAAGCCATTAATTGGTGTTTTTTTAACAGAAGATGGATGTAGTTTTGGAATTTAGTTCCCCAAAACACTAATGCAAATCCTATGTAAAAACAATGGAATTTAGTGTTCATCAGTAATGCCCCAAAATATAAATTAGCAGCAAATGATTTCCCAAAAGTCTCACATGAAAGTGAAACAGATATTTCCAGCCTCTGTAAAATAATTTACCTAGTTACCGGCTTGTTGGTTTCTGGGGTATTCCGGCTGCAGCTGTTATACTGGGCCTGGTCAACATTACTGCAGCATTAGTGTCTATATACTTTGGTAATCTCACTGGGGAGAGACTAGCTGAATCAAAATGCTATTTGGTTGCTTTATGTTAAAGGCTCATTTAAAGCCACTTTTTATTGCCAATTAGCCTACATTTTTGGGGTATTTTTCATTTTTTTTTGGCATCACAAACCATGAGTACATCAGAGGGAAAAGTTTGATCTCAAAATTCAAATAACAATCAAACTTTATTTGAAAGATCACAAAGAAAAAACAGACTTATAAAGGCCATACTAAGTTAAATGACAATCCACAATTATTTACAAAGTTCATGAATCTAATGACGTTTTTTACTCTAATGAAAAGTTAGATGGATGTGATTTTAGTTCATATTCACCCCCGTATCTGCGTTCTCTAACAATACAGTTGAACAATCGAGGTTTAAAATAAAAGCTGGCAGTCGTAATAGAGAATGTGTATCAGGCAAACAGTATAGTCTTATGATTTCTTTCTCCAAGTGCAGCCGACCTCTGCCAGAAACACTTTTTTTTTAATCAGAGTTTGATAGAATGTAAGGTGACATTTGGAGGTTATGACCACTAACTACACAGTAGGCAGAGTACAGTAAACTTTTTAATGCAGAAAATCTGTTGTCAGGTCTGCATCAGTGTATGTCCTGATCACATGGATATGCTGCACCTGCATTACGCAATCCTATTTTTGGTAAGAATTTTTTTTTTTTTATTAGAGATACAGCACTGAAACAGGCCCTTCGGCCCACCGAGTCTGTGCCGACCAAGAACCACCCATTTATTCTAACCCTACAGTAATCCCATATTCCCTACTACCTACCTACACTAGGGGTAATTTACAATGGCCAATTTACCTATCACTTTCAAGTCTTTGGCAGTGGGAGGAAACTGGAGCGCCCGGCGAAAACCCACGCGGTCACAGGGAGAACTTGCAAACTCCTCACAGGCAGTACCCAGAATTGAACCCGGGTCCCTGGAGCTGTGAGGCTGCAGTGCTAACCACTGCGCCGCCCTTTTCAAGGGTTAAGTAAGATTTTAGATAAGATAACCAATTTTTAATAGCAAATTGGAAAAGTTTTCTTTAAATAATCCACTACCCAGTCCTCTCAAATTTATAGTAGATATCAGTGATAAAACTTTTTAATTATCTGTATTTATAGCGCAGATTTGGTGTGAATTTGGCACATTAACCTTCTATAACAAGCTCAATATATACTATTTCATTGTCTAAAAGAAAAATAAGGCAGATGGCATTTAATGTAAATAAATATGCATGTGTGTAGGGCTAATGCCAAGCATGTGTATACCATGTTGAGTTCTGAATTAAAATCTGTTGAGTGGGCAAATGACCTAGGTGTTACAGTGCGAGAATTTCTAAAGGCTCACAGCCAGTGTCAAAAGACTAGTGAAAGCAAAGAGTAGTAGGATGTATAGCTAGGACAATTTGATATAAAGCAAATAGCATCTTAGTGTTCTTGCAAAAGAACATGGTTAGGCCTCATCTAGAATATTGCGTCTGCTTCTGGTCCCCTCGTATCGTTGAGACCCTGAAAGAGTTCGGGGTAGGGCTATGAGATTAATACTTAGTTTAATAATCCTTGCTTTGGGGAGTATAGATTTCAGGGTAAAGTGATTGATTGGTTTTTAAAATGAAGACTCTAGACTGTGTCCATTGGGATAGATTATTTGAATTAAGTTAGGGAGAACAAAGGGAAATATGCATAAGTTATGCAAGCATAAATCTAGGTTAGATGTCCAGAGGTTTTTCTTCTTGCAGAGGGTCATAAACCTGGCTCATGCTGTGAGTACAGATTCGCTGCAAACTTCAAAAGGGAACTGAATAAGTTCCTGGAGAATGCTGATATTGCTGAATACAAAAAGTAGGTGGAATGTTGAGTGACGTACACTTTATCTCTTGGAGCTTGCTTATAATCATCCTTGGAGGTTGGAGAGGAATTATTTGGGGACCTGTTCTCTCTGAATTAGCCTCGGATTCTTTTTTTTTTGCTTCTGCCATGGCTGGTGGTGGATATGGAACGTTAAGAGGTATCATTGGGACAGGCTTGATGGACTAGCTGGTCTTTTTCTGTGTCTTTTTTTCATATGAAGGCTGTTGTGGAGGTAGGGTACTATGATGTAGTGGGAATATCAGAAATGTGGCTATATCCAGAGGATGGACAAAAATAAGATAAGTTTAAAGAATTAAGAAAAGATAAAGTGAACATGAACAGTTGGTGTGTCTTGTACAAAAATTGTTGACCTGGAAGGTAGAAAGGCTACAGAATGAACAATCCTGGTTAGTCTTCTCTAGCACTAAAGAAATCAAGCTACCGTTGGGTGTGCTGTAGTTTATTTTACAAAACAATCGGAAGGTTATATGAAAACAAGAAAGTTACTTTGAGTTTTTAATCAATTTAATATAAACTGAGAGAATCCAGAGTTAGAGTTGGTAGGAGTAATGAGAGATTCCTGAAGCTGTGGGCGGAGATGACCCATTGCCCCATGATTGACTGCAGAGTTCTGATGGCCTGCACCTAGACCCATACAGGTTGGAGATGGACTTCTCTATTTACTATGCCATTGTCTAGGGGTGCACTGACAAGCAACCCAGTGGATCTATAAGTTCCTGATGTAAAGCCATTGGTCATCTATACTATGTGTCCTCTGACGCCAGGCTAGGATATGAACCCTTTTGCCGGTGACCTGCTTCCTCAGCCATCCTATCCCCCAAGTGGCTTATACTAAACCCGATTACATGGTTTGTCTTAACATGCTACAGATTTTTCCCAGAAGACAAACTGTCAATGAATTCAAAGCTGTGGGGTTTCAGGGTAAACCTTGGGAAAGGATTAAAGAAACCTGGTTGGAAATGAATGTTAGTTAGAAGAGTTATATCAGAGTTTGGAATAACAGTGTGTATTTTATATAAATGGCCTGCATTCAGAAACTCAATACAAAGTGGTCAGTAGATGCTACCAAATGAGGGAGAATGAAATTGAAAGACACTGCTCAGTTTACAGAACAAGTTTCATAGGTTTATGTAAGTGGGCAGAACAACGCAAATGAAATTTAATGCAAACAAAGTGTAAACTGCTACACATAGAAACAAAAAAGAGAGGACAGGTCTACTCAGTTAATGGTATTGAAGTCATTAAAGATAAAGCTGAAAGAGACCTAACTTCCTCTAGCCCTACAACCAGGCCCCTTTGAAGCAGAAATCTTAATTCCTTTGACTCTGACCTCTTTGTATTTCCCATTCCTTTGCCCCACTATCCAAAAATATATTAGAGTAAATCTAATTTTGATGGGTGGTTAGGGGTTTCTATGTTTTTAGTCCAACAGGGAAGATAGATCGTGTTAAGAAGTGCAAGGTGTGGAATTTTCTCATTTCATGTTTTCTTGTATCCCTATGATTTTTTCCTTAATATTTTCTTGTGTTGTCAGCTATTAAAGAATGAAGAAGGAAAATGGCCTTTGAACGATGTCAAAAGATCTCTTTCCAGGAAAGTCTGGAAGCTATCAAGGAACGAATGAAAGCGAAACGGAATCAGAATCAGACTAAAATTCACAGGGCTAAACAAACCTTGACTTCAAAAGTGAAAACCAAAGTACTGAGTAAGCATGCAGTTTTATTTCTAAGAACTTTAATTTTCAGCTTTTAACAGTCCTTCTTCACCTTTTACTTTTTTTAATTTAACAGGTAAGAACTCTTTCATAAAAAATATTCAAGCAAACAATCAAAACCTAGCTCTGTCTCTAGAAGCAGAAAAGAAGAAACTGAGAGTAGCATGCGATGTCATATTGTCCTTGAAGAGAGAACGGCAGGCTATGATGTTCTACATCCTCATGCTAAAGAGGAAACTTGAAGATCGTATCTCAGAGCAAGTTGAGGTACATGAGCAAAACCAAAACTATTAAATTTTATTTTGACTTTTTGTAGTCAATAAATAGCAAATGCCTTGAATTGCTACAATTTTATGATGAATAAAGTATTTTTAAAACTCTTCCAATTATGTTACAAATAACTTGGATTAAAAAAAAATTGGCTTAAGGACTGAAAACAGCAAATCATGGTAAATGGTTGTTTTTCAGACTGGAGGCTGGTAGACAGTGGTGTTCTCCAAGGTCCAGTGCTAAGTCTGCTGCTTTTTTGGTTTATATAAATTATTTGAATATTGGAATACAGAGTAAAATTTCAAAATTTGCCAATGGTACCAAACTTGGGGGTGTGGCAGACAGTGAGGATGATGCCAATCGAATGCAACAGGACATAGATGGCTAGCAAAATGGGCAGACAAATGGCAGATGGAATTTAATAAAGAAGTGTGAGGTGATATATTATAGCAGATGGGATAGGGAGAGGCAATAGACTTAATGGCACAGTTCTAAAGAGTGTACAGGGAACTGAGGGACCTGGGGGTTCACGTGCACAGGTCTTTGAAGGTGACAGGATATGCTGCGAGTGTAGTTAGCAAAGCATATGGGATCTTGGGCTTCATAAATAAGGATATTGAGTGCAAAAGCGGGAAAGTTATGCTGAATCTTTATAAAGTTCTGGTTAGGCCACAACTAGAATACGGTGTCCAATTCTGGTCGTCACACTTTAGGAACGATTTTTAAAAAATATTCTTTCATGGGATGTGGGTGTTGCTGGCAAAGCCAGCATTTGTTGCCCATCCCTAATGGCCCTTGAGAAGGTTGTAGTGAGCCCCCGCTGTGAACCACTGCAGTCCATCTGGTGTGACTTTTCTGTAGCGCTTTGGCACAACTGAGTGGCTTATTAGGGCATTTAAGAGTCAACCACATAGCTGTGGGTCTGGACTCATATATAGGCCAGATCAGGTAAGGATGGCATTTTTCCTCCTCTAAAGGATATTAGTGAGTCAGATGGGTTTTTACGGCAATCAATGATTGATTCGAGGAACCATGACAGACTAGCTTTCAGTTCCTAATTTATTAATTAAATTTAAGTATTGATGAAAACACATACATTCTGTTGAAGCTTTTCGTCTTGCACTCAGCAGGACAATTTGCAAGAATACCAATGTATGGGAAAGCAACAAATTTTTACTGCTTTGAGAATATACAGTATAAATTTGTTGCTTTCCCTTACATTGGTATTCTTGCGAATTGTCCTGATGAGTGGAAGGCGAAAAGCTTTGACCATATGTCTCAGTTTTCAGCAATACTCAACTTCTGTACTACCAAACGACTAATTAAATTTAAATTTCACCAGCTGCCAAGGTGGGGTTTGAACCTGTGTCCCCAGGGCACTGGCTTGGGCCTCTCAATTACTAGTCCTGTGACATTACCACTACACCTTAAACAACACAGTCTCCCCTACAGGTCCTTAAGAGGAGATTTACCAGAATGGTTCCAAGGGAGTTTTAGCCACAAGGCTAGGTTGGAGAAGCTGGGGTTGTTATCCCTGGAGCAAAGGAGATTGAGGGGCGATTTGATAGAGGTGTATAAGATTGACAGGTTTAAATAAGTTAGAAAAGGAAAAGCTGTTCCCATTAATGATACAAGTACTAGGGGACACAGATTTATGGTTTTATGCAAAAAATGCAGGGAAATGCAGATGTGAGGAAGAGCTCTTTTTATACAGCAAGTGGTAATGACCTGGAACCCGCTGCCTATGAGGGTGGTGGAAGTGGAGACACTTAATCACTTCAAAAAAAAAATTGTATGGGCACTTGAGGAAACTAAACTTGCAGGGCAATGGGGAGAGAATGGGAGTGACTTAATTGCTTTACAGAAATATGGCACAGACTCAATGGGCTGGATAACCTCTTTGTGCCGTTATGATTCTGTAAATGTTTGCAAGCTGTTGAGGACATTCTTTACAAAGAAGGGCGGACTGCTGCCTTGTTTTTCTTTGTAAAGTTTTTTTTTTATACTTTAAAGAAATTTTGGAAAGAACTTAAGTAGGCAAGATTTGCATTCATTGATTTCGTGAAGCATGTAAGTGTTTCAATGTACCTGATTACAGCTACATATCAGATCACTGAGGATCTTTGAGGGAAATGTTGACTCTTAGTAAATATAGCATTTATATGTAGACAGATATTAGTTTATAGAATTTTGGGTATTCATAGGTATTCTATTTTTTTTCCTCCCTTCTCCTCACACAGCTTTTCCAAACAAGACAAGTGGAAAATTGATCTTTTCCTGTGTGTCTGCCGCCCTTAAGCTGCTTGCTGGAAAGTGCATACCAGCAGTGCAGTTTTCTTTCCTGCTCCCTTGTCTCTGGATCTGGTTTTCTCCCAGGTGGACTACTGAGATTGTCAGTTCATTGGGAAATGTGTGATCTCATCTTGTCACTTCATCGTATTGGAAATATATTGGTGAAATGCAAATATTACTGTGGTTAATCTTTCACTTTTGGGCATAGGTGCCCTCTGCTGCAGTAACTTTGTCTATGATCAAATTCATCTGCTGAATGTTGCTAAGCACGTAATTGTGGAATTAAAAAACTGTTTAAATTTTAAGTTAATAAACTTATGATATTGAAAAACTCAAGTTGCATATTACTACTAATGTTAGTAAAACGTTATCCTAACTTGGGTTAGAATCACACATGGTGGTACCATAATAGAGCTTGAAATTGCCAGCCGAAGAAAACTTGCTGTTTGATATGTCTGAATGAGATTTCTGAGGTTATAAATAATGAGCAGTCTGTTCTTGGGGAATTATGTGAATAGCTGGTTACTTACTAATAATTTTAGAGGAATTTGAATAATATTAGCTTGTGGAAATATCCTTTTTAAGGTCAGGAAAGAAGACCACGTGAGCAATTTCTTGCTGTTGCTGATTTCAAGACTCTTTAAATGCTCTGTTCATGCTGTCAACCTGGACTTGATTTTAGATAATAAAAGCAGCCATAAATTAGATAATCTGATATCTTGAATTTTAATTTCAGACTAAGCTTTCTATTTTTAAAGTAGCCTTTAAAGTAAATCCATTTTGTCGAGGCTCACCTCCTTGACCCCTGTGCAAGATCTGTAAGAAAATTGCAGTATTTCCTTTTTAACAGTGCAATGAAAGAAATGCAATGCTTGGGAATTTGTAGTAAATTCTGCGGATTTTTTCTTTTCTACCTGAATGGGAATCTACCAGTCTCGGTGCAATGTCAAATTGTTGTCCGTGTGCTTTATAATTTTGAGCGTGAATAACAATTTAAAATTTTGAATTTATAAAAAAAATGGCAAAAATCCCATTCCTTCACATATGGTGTTCTGACAACAGTTCTATGTATTTGCCACATTTGGTCATAAAAATGTCAAGATTTTATATATAACAAAAACTGAAAATGTTCAGGTAAAGCAGCATCTATGTAGAGATCAGGCAAACTAACATTTTGGGTGCAGACCCTTTGTTAAAACTGGTCTGCATCCAAAATGTTCACTTCACAGATGCTGCCTGACCTCCTGAGTGTTTCCTGTATTTTTGTTTTTTGTTTAATTTTCAGCAATTTTTTTTTTGCATTTTGTACAAGGTTTTCTTTGTTTTGGAACCTTGGATGTGTTTTAAACTTGAGAAACAATTGATTAGTATTTGGGGTTTGTTGACTTAAAGTTTTTGAAATTTACTGCTAGCAGATGTTCTAAATTTGATCCATCTGATTTTGATAAAATTTGGTAATTCATAATTCAGTATTCATTCTAATACTTATATTCATCAACATATTTAGCATTTTCTTATTTAAGTCCAGTTTCACTTGTTCTTTGTCAACTGAAAGCGAGTGGGTGAATTAGCCCATAGAGATCACTTGTTCATTTGCACAGTAAAAATTGTCATTTTGACAATACCAGGGAGCTAGTCAGGAGATATGTTTACTTTCAAACCTGTTGGCAATCACAGGAAACCTATATGGCTGCAGGTAGATGAGCATTTACTGATTCTATGTTGGAAATTTGTTTCATTCAGCTTCATTCATTTTCCATTTTCAGTGTTAATTGTATGGATGCATGCATAATTGTAACACTTATCTCCCTGTATCTAAAGCCTGTGATGTTGAGTGTGGTCTAGTAAGAGTCATCCTGTGAAGGCAACAGAGCTGTCCTAACAAACTTACTTTATTTTCAGGAATTTGGTTTCCTGGTAAATGCGGTAATCTTCAGTGTTTTTCATAAGAATTTAGTTCAAGAAGTAGTGTCTGCCATAGGAATAAATGCTTGATGTGAAACATTTCTTTAGGCTGTGATATATGGAAATCTCATGCTGCTACATGTTATGACTGTGTTTCAAATGATGTGTTCTTTAAGCTATCTTGCAACTGATTTTAAAACATTTTGCATTGCATTTCAGTTGTATTTACAGAAATATAGTGGGACGATGTGTAAATTGCCTCTTTCTAGTTTTATGTCTGAAATACAGGCTCTGAACTTTTCCAATCTTTAGTCTTAAATAA
Source organism: Heterodontus francisci (assembly GCF_036365525.1). Lineage (NCBI taxonomy): Eukaryota > Metazoa > Chordata > Chondrichthyes > Heterodontiformes > Heterodontidae > Heterodontus > Heterodontus francisci. Next base: position 151,155,934 of record NC_090372.1, on the reverse strand, counting down.
TTGAATATGTTCCTTTTTATAGGTCATTAATCATGGTCAGCTGTTCATACTGATCATACCTGTTGGCTTTTCTGAGATGTGTCCATATTTCAGATTAAAAACATAACTTCTATACTGACTCGATTACTGGACTAAAATTATGAACAGTAATGTTCCTAAAAGTGACCAAGTCAACAGGCTTACCATTTTACCACCTCAAATTTTTGTTGCAGAATTTGAGTGTCATTCCTGATTCTATCGTGGAGGATCTAAGTAACTTTGAAGGGGATGATTTGCCACAATGCTTACCAGAATGTTCCTCACCCATTGAGCCCTTTATTCAGTGAGTATGTTTTGGAATTCTAGTCTTTAAAGAATTAAAATGCCTCAGAGTGAAGGTTTTAATAAATGTAATTCCGTTTCTTATAGAAAAATATGTAAATTTAGTGTATTGACATCAGATTTTAACCAGATTGACCTCTAATCAAGAGCTACACCCAGTGCTGATATATGGGTTGGCAGGTGGTGACCTTTCCACTGTGATGATGTGACTAGATTCTGGATAGACTGAATTTTTTCTACTATTTCTGTCTGTGCAAATTCAGTGTGCTATTATCTGTAATTATCCTAATGCATTATTGCTACTAGCGATCTTTGCTTTCCTACGTGTGGGCATTGACATATGCCTGGAATAGAACTTTCTGATTTAATATCTGACCTTGCAGCCTATGTGATGAACAGGTAGACTGCAGCATTTTTGATTTCTTTCCAATTGCTATTACTGTCATGCAGTTCAGGTTTTTTGCTTGAGTTGGCAGAAGTCCTTTTGTCATGAGATAAAATTCCCAAATATATCAACTGAGAGAGAAGACTTTTTTTTTCTATGGGAAGTTAAAGCAGCTAATGTGGTAGCACAGTGTAACCTGGTCCTACCCACACTCACCAACAACTTGCATTTATATAGCACCTTTAGTGTAATAAAACATTCCAAGCCACTTCACAGGAGCTTGACACACAGCCACCAAAGACGACATTGGGCTAGATGGCCAAAAGCTTGGTCAAAGAGGTATGATGTCTTAAAAAGAGGAAAGAGAGGTGGAAAGATATAGGGAGGGAATTCCAGAGCTTAAGAGCCTAGGCAGCTGAAGGCACGTCCACCAATGGTGGAATGATTAAAATCAGGAATGCTCAATAGGCCAGAATTTACAGAGCACAAAAATCTCAGAGGGTTGCACGGCTGAAGGAGATCAGAGATAGTGAGGGCGAGGCCATGAAGCAATTTGCAACAAGAATTAGAACTTTTAAAATCGAGGCGTTACTTCATGCCACACAACTATAAAGTAGATACTTCATGACAGACCCAAATATTATGCATTACAAAAGATACAAGCTCAAATCATGCTTCCTGTATCCTGATGTGTAAACGTGAGCTTCTCGATGCATATGAATCCCACTGCTCTCGTGCCATAAATATCCTTGCTATAGCATATATAGCCACAATCAGTGCTCCTCTCCGGTCCATTCCTTAAGGAAAAAGGCTTCCAGTATGCCCAGCCCCTAGGTATCGTCACATTTTTAAGGCCTCCAATGAGTGGCTGGAGTTATTCCGCAGCAGTCAGTCCATCTCCTTCCAGATCACATTGAGTGAGAGTGCCAGTATTGATGCCCATATTAGTGGCTGGAAGCAGTAACTTGCATCCTTGATTGTCATGTGATCGCAAAAACATCTATAACATGGACAATGCCGACCTGTTTTCTGGGCTTTGCTTAACAACACCCTCACCAGACCCAGTAAGCAGTGTAAAGGCAGCAAGTCCCAGGACTGCATCCCACTGCCCCCTGCTGCAATGTTGTGAAAAATATGGATGCCAGTCTTTAAAAAAAAAATACAGCTGATGCATCCTCCGGTTGTCCGTAGTTAACAGTTTTCACTGTATTTGACATATGATTTAGCATGTATTAAGTTAAAATGTTTGAACTAGTTCGTGAAAGCTAGAGTTTGAGGAAAACTTGTTTGTTTGTGATCGTTATCATTGGATTTTAATTCTGATAGCCAAAACAAGGAATAAAATGAAGGTACAAAGCATTGAACTTTTTTTTAAACCATGAGGAGCAAACTTGATAAACTGAGAAATCATACTTATAGCAACGATCGAACAAAAATGTAAAGCATCAAAGTGTCTGTCAAGTGTATAAATTATGTATAATATAGATTAATTTGAAACTTAAAAGTGAGTGAAAGATGAAGGAAAAACAAATTAAACAAACAAAGCAAATATGTAGAGCCCTCTGTGACCTCAACATCCTAAAGCGCTTTAGCCAATGAAGTACTTCTGAAGTGTAGTTAATGTTGTAATGAAGGAAAATGTGTTAAAAGAAACCCGGACTGAATACGATTGGGAAAAATACATTAGAAATTCTAGAAAGGCTAATTTACATGTATAATAGCAAAAGTGCTGCTCATAAATTTTGTAAATATATTGATTTATTCTGTAGATTTTTCCTGTAATTAGTTTGAATTAATTTGCAAACTAGCTGGAAAAATTATGTAGTTTGCTGTACAGAGCAAATAAAGTGCACAATTTCTGTTTGTAACATCTGTTTTTTTTTTAAAAAATGGCTTTCTCAGTGATGCTGTGAGGCTTGTTCCCTTGGAGAACTCCAGAATTCATACAGCTGAAAATGTTGAGTGCACCACAACTGAAGAGAGCAGAACACTCCTATCCAATATGGAGGGCACACAGCCTGCATCAAAAAAGATATCCAGAGGTAAGACCATGTGCATTAAAGCCTGAAGAGAAGAAAGAATTTTTAAACCAACCATATCCATCTTCACCCCAAAAAGGCAGAAAACAATTTAAAAATGTCTTTTTGCCAAGAACAATTATTGTCTTGTTAATGAAAAATGTAGTCCTATTTTGAGGGGTGGGGTGAACGAGCGTCGGTAGGAAAGGAGCAATTTAAGATTATTTCTCTTTTTAAGGTTAGAACCTCCTGCTTGAAAACAATGACTATTTTTATAAGTAGTAAACTACAATCAGCATACTTTCTACGTCATGACAAATGGAGGAAAATTATTAGTAGACCAAGGATGTCAGCTCCAGGTTTGTTGACCTAATCAGGTAATTGAAAGCAGATCAGGACTGTAAGTTGCTATCATGGTTTGGCCGTCAAGTTCACAAGCCTCTTTTGTCAGCATGCGTGGCAGAGATTGTTGGCTATGCCATAACTGATTCTTTCTCCAGTTCAACTGACATTTTGGCACCCAGCTTATTCGAATTATTCACTATCCTGTTAAAGGATGTAATGAAGGTCTTCATCTGTTTTCAGACCACATCAACCTCAGTGAATTTAATTTGCAAACCAAAGAGGAGGAGGACGTGGTCAATTCAGTTTCACTCTTCAAATGCATGTGTAGCTCCAACTTATCACTGACTGCTTTGCTATAGCTGCAACCAACCTTTCTCAAGAAACCCAAGTTGTTTGTCAACCAACTGGAATCCAAGTAATTTTATGGTATCTTGCGTATTCTCCCATAAGCATCTTGTCACAATTTGAGGTTAATCATTAGGCTTGGGTTATACTAACTCGATTTGACAGATAAAAGATATAGGATTCAGTTATGGCTTACTGTACCAGGTCCAATGTGATCTCTGGTCTATCACAAACCAGGATTCAGTATTGTGAAGCCAACTTGTGCAGCAAACCAAAGCAAATTCTGTAAGAGAATGTTGACTCTGGCGCATTTCCCCAGTTTCTGCAGCACACTACTAGGTGGCCTACATGTATTTATGTCTTAAAAATGTAGTAGGTTTATAAAAGGCTCACAGGAACTCTCTGCCTACGAGGGTGGTGGAAGCGGAAACAATGAATGACTTCAAAAGGAAATTGGATGGGCAGTTGAGAGAAATAAACTTGCAGGGCTACAGTAATAAAGCTGGGGAATGGGACTGATTGGATAGCTCTACAGAGAGCCAACATGGCTCTCAATGCGCCGTTATGACTCTGGCAGCACAAGTTTAGAGAGAGGCACTTAGTCTATAAACTTACAGTAACTGAGAGGAAATATGGAGACCAAATCAGCAGAGCACAATCTGGAGCAGAAATCTGTAATAGAATATGGCACAGAGGCATGCTTTAACTGAGCAGGCAAAATGGCAACCTGTAGCCCTGGCAGTTTCAGTCACCTTAGTTTGCAGAAGCATTTCAGGTCCATTTAGAAGAAAGATGGAAAGGTCGGACCAGTGGGATCAATCTTGAGTATTATTAGGTCAGTCTTACTGTCACATAGGATGGAGTACCTGACTCTAGCCTACAGTTGGATTTGGCAGTGACACACATGACTTCCTGAGAAAATAGTCTAAAGCAGTTAAGATTCCAAGAGTCTGGAATTGTGTAACACTAAATGTAGTGAACTGACTGTATAACTCTATGTAGCACAACACTAAATATTCAATTTCTGCTATATAGGCAGCTATTTATTTGTCTTAAAAACAACAAAGGAAACCTGTGAGTAGACAGGAGTTTGCGCTTACCTTACGATCTGGCCTATCCTATATTTCTCGTTATGGGATGTCTGGGAACTTTTTTTAAAAAAAAATATTTTGTTCAGTTTATCATTATAACTTTTATTGGAATGTGCTTTTTCCAACAAATTTGCTGATACTTTGTACTTCTACATTTGTAACTTAAACAGGTTATTAATCTGCCTTTTTAATTGGGTACTTGGAAAGCCTTTTGCTGTAACCATTAAAGTTTTGTTTACTTTCTATTTTCAAAAGGGCAACAATCTACATTTAATCAAAGACAAGACTCTGCCAATTTATTAGCTCCATTGGATGATGCGTCTATTGAGGGATTGGATATAGTGCCAAAAGGGGTTTCAGTTAGGCGACGATCTGGGAGGAAAAGCCCCTTTTTCTATGATCAAATTGGTGCCTTTGATTTTTTCAACACTTCTGAAAATTATTCAGAGGTATCTTGGGCAAGTGAAGATCAAAAGTTTGACATAAATTTCAAAGCTTTTGAAAATGTGCCTAATTCTCTGAATTCTAATCAAGGAACTGATACAGGAAGCACTGAGCTAGATCAGGTGCAAATGGCAAACGATTGGGATCCTGAGAGAGTCAAAACAAAGTTCAAAAGCAATGTGAGGAACACTGAAGTTGTAAATTCAAAAGATGCAGAGGGGATAAAGCCAATTTCAGAAAAAGGAAAGGATGTTCAATTGGAAGTAGAGCAAAGGGGAAGAGGAGGAAAGGTCAATGAAGGAAATAAAAGCATGCCATTAAAGAAACATTTGGAGCCTGCAAGATCTCGAACCACATCAAAGAATAGAGATCGAAGTCAAAGCAAAAGAAGCACTGCCAAAGAAAGAAAAAAGTCTCTTGATTGCAGTGATACTTACAATTTTGATTATGAAGAAAGCATTCATCTCACACCTTTCCGTAGGAAGGATGAACCAAGTGTAGGTGAGAATATAGACGATACTAAAAGCACTATTGATACAGAGAGTAATTCAGATGATTTGGATGATAGTCTTTATGTACCTCCTGCTGATAAAAGACGTAGGAAATCATTGGGCTATCGTCCAGCTAAAAATGAAGGTCCAACAGTCTTACCAACCAGACCAAGGTCAAGCAGAAGAACGGTAATTCTCCAAAAAAAGGTGCCTCACAAGAAAGGACCTGAAAGTGGTGATGAAGAGGAGACGACTCAAAATGAAACGGCAGCTTGCTTGTTGAAAACACCAGAGTACGGTAAGTATATGTACATTTCATCTCTTTGTCATCTGGTTAGTCATTCAATTTAGTACTTTGAAAGCTGTGAGGTGCAACTCTCCTGCTTTGTTTCTGACAAATGCTTATTCCCTGGCTGCAAAGTGGATGAAAAGGGAGTGGAGTCCCATGATGCTAGGCATCTGCTTTTGTATTCACACCAACTTCCAGGGCTTCTGTGGGTTGGAAGTACAAAGTAGCTGCATCTATAACAGGCACAAGCGTTGAAATTAATATGGAAATGTGGTGGGAGGTGATGTTATCGTACCTCCACCTCTTTTCCTCTCTTTACACCAGGTGTTCTCCCCCTCCCCCCCCCCCCCCCCACCCCAAACTTTTGAGGGATGCATGGGCAGAAGACGGCTGTTGTAAAGTTTAGGGTCATTCTTGCGTGTTCTCTTTGTACATTTGGTGCTGGTTACTCCCATGAGCACCTTTCATTAGAGATTTCCCTCTCCTGGTCAATATCTGAATATAATAGTATAAACCAGGGGTGGTGGGTTGCTTTCCCATCTTCATATTCTTCCCTTGAAGGATTGTGTGAAGCAATGGGAAAGATTCACAGATTGATTAACAGCCTGATTGATAAAGAAAGGGAGACTAGAATAAGAATGTAAACTAGCAATAAACATAAAAACGGACTGTGAAAGCTTCTATAGATATATAAAAAGGAAACAAATGTGGGTCCATTACAGGCAGAGTCAGGAGAATTTATAATGGGGAATAGAGAAATGGCAGAGAAGCTAAATGATTACTTTGTGTCTGTCTTCACTGACGAAGATACAAGAAATCTCCCAGAATTAAAGATCCAAGGGACTAGTGAGAATAAGGAATGAAGGAAATTAGTAAGAAGATTATATTGGAGAAATTGATGGGGCTGATATTCTACATTCCAGAATGTTGAAAGAGATAGCTATGCAGATTGTGGATGCTGTTACGACCAAGTGAGCAACGTGTCTAGGGGTCTTTTACTGTCTTTACCTGGTCTTATTGTAATGGGGTTTAATTTTTTAAACACAGTTTTGAGCTCCCCCTTTGGTGAATCCTTGTTCACAGCTTTCCAATTAGAAGGCAAAGAAATGAGCACAAACAGGCTTTCTTAGGTTTAAAGACGAAAAGTGAAATTTATTAAACCTTAAACTTAAACTCTAATACGATTCACACCTACGGATATACAACGTGCCCACGCTGGCATGCACACGCGATACACACATGCAAATAAAGACAGAAAAGAGAAAAAAATAAAATGGAGAGGTTTGAGGCAATCTCTGAAGAGAGTTTTTTTTTTACTGTGCTTCAAGCTCGTTGTAGGGTTCTTGATTGTAGTTAGTCTTGCTTTTCGTTGAGGCCCGGTATTCTTAAACCTTGTTCACTGTAGGAGACTTTTCTCTCTTGGAGTTCATATGTCTTCAATGGTTTCCGAAGCTGGTGAGAGCAAGATGAGAGCAGACAGGAGAGAGGTCTTTTCCAGTCCAGGAGCAAACAGTTTTCTGCGTTTTTTGATTCCCTGTTGGAAGATCAAACTCAAAAAAACTCCAACAGTCAGTTCGTCATGTGATGAAACTGGTCTGACCACGTCTGTTTGTGTATTCGGCCATCTTAGAAGTTAACCTGGAATGCTAGCCTTTCCACCTTCAACATCTGGTAATCAAAAGTCCATTCTGGATTAAATTGGAACAGGGAATAGCCCCTTTGTCCTTTGAAATAATGTCTGTTGATATGCTAATATCTTTTTCCAGCCAAAGTCTGCAATTGTTTTTTTTTTAAAGCAAGTTCTTTCTTCACCAATAGTTTAAAATCAATGTTTATGTGGTGAAATTAATATTCCTCATTCTTGGGAGGTAGTGGGCTTGCTGGACAATGCATTGGTGATCATCTTCCAAAGTTCTATAGATTCTGGAATGATTCCTGCAAATTGGAAGGTAGCAAATGTCACCCCACTATGTAAGAAGGGAGGGAGAGAGAAAACCGGGAACTTCAGACTTGTTAACCTAACATCAGTAGTTGGGAAATGCTAGAATCTGTTCTAAAGGATGTGATAAAATGGATACTTGGATAATTTTGGCATAGTCAACATGAATTTATGAATGGGAAATCATGTTTGACTAACCTGTTGGGAGTTTTTTGAGGATGTTACTAACAGAATTGATAAAGGGGAATTGGTGGATGTAGTATACTTGGATTTTCAGAAGGCTTTTGATAAAGTCCCTCATGAAGTTGGTTAGCAAAATTAAAGCACATGGGATAGGAGGTAATATACTGGCATGGAGTAAGGATTGATTTAACAGGCAGAAAGCAGAGTAGGAATAAACGTGTCATTCTCTCGCTGACAGACAGTGACTAGTGGGGTACCACAAGGATCAGTGCTTGGGCCCCAGTTGATCACAATATATATCAATGATTTGGACGTGGGGACCAAATGTAATATTTCCAAGTTTGCAGATGAGACAAAACTAGGTGGGAAGGTGTGTTGTGAGGAAGATGCAAAGCAGCTTCAAGGGGATTTGGACAGACTTAGTGAGTGGGCAAGAACGTGGCAGATGGAATATAATGTGGAAAAATGTGAGGATATCCACTTTGGTAGAAGGAATAGATGTGCCGACTATTTCTTAAATGGTAAGAGATTAGAAAATGTAGATGTACAAAGGGACCTGGGTGTCCTCGTCAGTGTCACTGAAAGCGAACATGCAGGTGCAGCAATTATATGGAACCTTGGTTAGACCACACCTGGAGTACTGTGTGCAATTTTGGTCCCCTTACCTTGGGAAGGGTATTATTGCCATAGAGGGAGTACAACAAAGGTTCACGAGTCTTGCTCCCGGGATGGCAGGACTGTCCTATGAAGAGAGATTGGGGAAACTGGACCTGTATTCTCTCGTGTTTCGAAGAATGAGAGGTGATCTACAAAATATGCGATGGCATAGTGGTAATGTCACTGGACTACTAAACCAGAGGCCATGGCAGATGGTCAAATCCGAATTCAATGAATAAATCTGAAATTCAAAAGCTAGTCTAATGGTGACCATGAAACCATTGTCAATTGTTATGAAAACCCATCTGGTTCGCTAATATCCTTGAGGAAAGGAAATCTGTTGTCCTTACCTGATCTGGCCTACATGTGATTCCAGACCCACAGCAATATAGTTAACTCTTAACTGCCCTCTGAAATGGACTAGCATGCCACTCAGTTCAAGGGCAGTTAGGGTTGGGCAATAAATGCTGGCCTAGCCAGCAACGCCCACATCCAATGAACAAAAAAAAACTTAAAGGGATAGACAGGCTAGATGAAGGTAAGATGTTACCCCTGGTTGAGGAGTCTAGAACCAGGGGACACAATTTCAAAATAAGGGGGAAGCCACTTAGGACAGAGATGAGGAGAAATTTCTTTACTCAGAGGGTTGTGAATCTTTGGAATTCTGTACCCCAGAGGGCTGTGTAAGTTCAGTCATTGAATATGTTTAAAGTAGAGATTGACAGATTTCTAAATATCAATGACATAAAGGGATATGGGGATAGTGAGGGAAAAGGCATTGAAGTGGATGGTCAGCCATGAGCATATTGAATGGCGGAGCAGGCTCGATGGGCTGAATGACCTACACCTGCTCCTGTGTTCCTGACTGGCTGCAATGTGAATGGTCCTTCTGTGGCAATAATCCAGCTCATAGGGTGGTTAGTCCAGAACAAGTGGAAACTTTACGGGCTTCCACAACCCATAAGATAGGGTTGAGGCACCTGCACTAACTGGTGCAAGTATCCCACTGGATGTCAGCTGGAATTTAGAGTCGGAGCTCTGATTTTCAATTGCCGGCACTCTTGGGAGTGAGATTTGACTCTTGACCCTTTCTGACATAAGAATGCTACCACTTGACCAAAGGCTCACTCCCAATTTGGACATAAATGTAGGGGGCATGATCAAGAAGTTTGCACATGACACAGAAATTGGCCATGTGGTTGATAGTGAGGAGGATAGCTGTAGGCTGTAGGAAGATATCGATGGACTTGTCAGGTGGGCAGAAAAATGGCAAATGGAATTCAATCTGGAAAAGTGAGAGATATTGCATTTGGGGAGGTCAAACCAGGCAAAGGAATACATGATTAATGGGAGAATATTGAGAGGTGTAGAGGTAGTGAGGGACCTTGGAGTGAATGTCCACAGATCCCTGAAGGTAGCAGGACAGGTTGATAAGGTGGTTATGAAGGCATATGGCATCCTTTCTTTTATTAGCCGAGGTATAGAATATATAGGGAGGGGATGCTGGAACTGTATAAGTCATTAGTTAGGCCACAACCTGAGTATTGTATGCAGTTCTGGTCACCTCATTACAGAAATGATGTAGTTGCACTAGAGAGGGTACAGAGGAGATTTGCAAGGATGTTGCCAGGACTGGAAAAGTGCAGCTGTGAGGAAAGATGGGATAGGTTGGGGTTGTTCTCTTTGGAACAGAGAAGGCTTAGGGGAGATTTTATTGAAATGTACTGTCATGCTAGACCTCCACCTGCCAAGAATGAGGCACATTACTTTTGTCACATGAACATTGATTTTAAAACTGCTGCTGAAGTGAAGAAAGGACTTGTTCGAAACAAATCACCAGGTCCTTGGCTGGAAAGACATTTGCATATTAACAGACAGTGCTTGTGGAGACAAAAGCAGTTACTTCCCTTATCCAATTTAACCCACAATGGACTTTGAGCACCAGGTATTGTGTGTAAGAAGACATTCCAGGATCAGCTAAGACCAGAGAATCCACAAACAGATGTGGTCAGACCTGCTGGTTAGGTAACTAGCCTGCTTGGCAACTTAGTTTTTCTGAATTGTACAAACAGTTTGAACTGAGAGTGTCTGTTTGTTCCTGGTCTGAAAAGACCTCTCCTGGCTGCCTCGCCACAGCCTCTCCAGTCTGCTCCTATCTCTTTCTCACGGATCTCCAAATCCACTGAAGACACATGAACCCCAAGAGAGAAAAGTCTCCTGCAGTAAACAAGGTTTAAGAAGAATACTGGGCCCCAACGAAAAGCAAGATCTTCGTACATTCAAGGACTCTACAGTGAGCTCAAAGATCTGTAACAAAAACCCTCTTCAGAGGTTGTCTCAAACTTTTCCGTTTTATTTCTTGGGCTCTGTTCTGTCTCTATCTGCATGTGTGTATCGCATATGCATGTTAATGTGGGTGCGTCGTGTATCCATAGGCGTTAACCGAATTAGAGTTTAAGTTTAATAAATTTCAGCCTTCTTTAAATTTAAGAAAACCTGTTTGTGTTGGTTTCTTTTCTTCATAATTGGAAAACAGTGAACAAGGCATCACCAAGGAGGAGCTAAAAACACGCTGTGTTTAAAAATAAAACCATGTTATGGTAAGACCAGGTGAAGCCTGAGAGGGAACCCTAGACCCCTTTCTCACCTGGTCTTAACAGTACAGTATTGTGAGGGGCCTGGATAGAGTGGATGTGAAGGGCCTATTTACCTTCGCAGAGAGGTTAATGACTGTGGTGGCATAGATTTAAAGTGATTGGTAGAAGAATTAAAGAGTTGAGGAAAAAATTTTTCACTGAGATCTGGAACTCAGTGCCTGAAAGGGTAGTAAAGGCAGAAACCTCAACTCCTTTAAAAAGGTGTCTGGATATACATCTCAAATGCCGTAACCTGCAGGGCTACAGACCAAATCCTAGAAGGTGGGATTAGGCTGGGTGGCTCGTTATTTTTTGGCCGGTGCAGAGTCAATGGGCCAAGTGACCACTTTCTGTGTCGTAAACTTTCAATGATTCTACTCGGGTCCAACAATGGAACTCTTGTGTTCTGACCTGGATATCGTGCTCCTTATATGTGCCGCCTCGTGCACTTCCCTAATCTTTTCAAAAGCAGTCTGAGAAACATGGTGAAAAATGTGTCTAGATACGAATCGTTAACTGCTTTATTTCACAGAGAGCAAGTTGTCATTTTGGAATAACAGCCAAAGTAAATTACACTTTCTCGACCATCTTGAGGAAAGAATATGGTAAACCACATGCCTTGTCCCTTTTGATGAGTCAACAAAACATGGGTTTGCCCTACTTTTCTGTTGCTTCTGACTGCAGGAAGCAGAGGGATAGTGTCTCTGGGATTAACCAGCAGACCTCCTTGATCAAACTGACAGCAACCCCTCCCAAAAATAAAATCCACCTTATTAGCATCCAAGGTAAAGAGGAAAAACAATCAATTAAGTATGCTTAATTTATTAGTGGAATTAGCTAAAACCCTTTTACTGTCATGGCTGTGTTTCAATTTGTTCAATTCAATAATGCTGAAAATTATCTAAGTACAATGTGTGTTTCTGCATGAGATTACAGCCAAAACTCTGCACAAGGAGGTCATTCAGTCTATTGTGTCTTGTCAGATCCTTGTCAGAACAAACCAAAACGAATCTCTCTGCTCTGCTCTCCCAATCTCTTTCTCTCTTTCAAACATCTATCTACCTTTCTCTTTAAAGGATATCTCATTTGCTCTGTGGTAAAGCATTCCATGCTCCACCAACTACAGACGTTTCTCTGAACCTCACCCCTCGCTCTCAGTCATATTTAAAATTGATGAGTCATTCTCATGGACTCCCCAGCTAGAGGAAATAGCCTTTCCATATTCACCATCAAAACTTTAATAACCTTAATCAAATTTTCTCTTGACCTCCTGTGGAAATAATCCCAGAATTTTACATCTTGTTCTTGAGTGTTTGGTTCCTTGAATTATTATGATGGAACTCCTTTGAAATTAGATTAAATTTGGTTTAAGATAATTGAGTCCATAAGGCAAAACATTGTAATTGGCTCAAATAACCATACTCTCTTCCACATTTAGTCAATAGCATATTTAGACCAATTGGAAAGCATTCACCTAGATGGATACCAACCAACCAAAGGTACCAACCAATAGCCAGCAATAACCCAAAATTATGCAAATAAATAACTACGTTTTTTAACTGTATATTCCTAACCCAGCAACTGCCATAAACAATCAAATCGCACAAGCAATATTTTCCCTTCTCATGTGCCTGCCATATTGTTTTCCATATCCAGTGGAAAAATGACAAATTTTAGCTGAACAATCCAAATGTTTATTTTTAAATTTTGTTTTAAATAATGAAAGAAAACTAGTGATTCATTGGCAAGCCTGGTATCAAGGTTTTAACCTTCAATTTTTTAAACCCAGCAAGATATTTATAGTTTTCTACTTTCTGATGCTTAATGTATTAATGCATCTTATTTCCCCATTAGATAAAACCAATGAATGTGAACATTCAAAAACGACTGCAAAAGATATCCAGCTACAAATTGAGTCAGGCAATGAACCAGAAAACATTTCTACTATCAAACGTAAAAACATAAATAATTTTCAAAATTCTGAAGAGAACAGCACTGTTAAATATCTCAGACCAGTACTGAAAGGATGCGTGCTACTGCAGCAAGAACACAATGAAGAAAATGCAGGAAGGAATACAGCAATAAAGAATGAAAACTTCAAAGCAACAGGTGTGGACATGTTATAAAAACAAGAAATGCTGGAACCACTCAGCAGGTCTGGCAGCATCTTTGAAAAGAGAAGCAGAGTTAATGTTTCGGGTCAGTGACCCTTCTTCGGAACTGACAAATATTAGAAAAGTCACAGGTTATAAGCAAATGAGGTGGGGGTGGGGCAAGAGATAACAAAGGAGAAGGTGTAGATTGGACCAGGCCACATAGCTGACTAAAAGGTCATGGAGCAAAGGCAAACAATATGTTAATGGTGTGTTGAAAGACAAAGCATTAGTACAGACTGGGTGTTAATGCACGGAATATTGAACAGCAGCAAGCGCAAACCTGAAAAAAAAACAGTGGGTAAGCAAACTGAACAAACTAAGATGAAATGAAATAAATGCAAAAAAAAAAGATTGTAAAAAATGTGAAAAAGAAAAAAAGAAGAAAAAATAACTAAAAATGAAAGTAAAATGGGGTGCTGTCATGCTCTGAAATGATTGAACTCAATGTTCAGTCCGGCAGGCTGTAGAGTGCCTAATCGGTAGATGAGATGCTGTTCCTCGAGCTTGCGTTGATGTTCACTGGAACACTGCAGCAATCCCAGGACAGAGATGTGAGCATGAGAGCAGGGGGGAGTGTTGAAATGGCAAGCAACCGGAAGTTCAGGGTCCTGCTTGCGGACTGAGCGGAGATGTTCCGCAAAGTGGTCACCCAGTCTGCACTTGGTCTCCCCAATGTAGAGGAGACCACACTGTGAGCAGCCAATACAGTATACTACATTGAAAGAAGTACAAGTAAATCGCTGCTTCACCTGAAAGGAGTGTTTGGGGCCTCGGATAGTGAGGAGAGAGGAGGTAAATGGGCAGGTATTACACCTCCTGCGATTGCAGGGGAAGGTGCCATGGGACGGGGACGAGGTGGTGGGGGTAATGGAGGAGTGGACCAGGGTGTCGCAGAGGGAACGATCCCTTCGGAATGCAGGCAGGGGAATGGAGGGGAAGATGCGACTGGTAGTGGCATCACGCTGGAGGTGGCAGAAATGGCGGAGGATGATCCTTTGGATATGGAGGCTGATGGGGTGGAAAGTGAGGACAAGGGGAACCCTGTCACGGTTCTGGGAGGAAGGGGTGAGGGTAGAGGTGCGGGGAATAGGCCGGACACAGTTGAGGGCCCTGTCAACCACAGTGGGGGGGAAATTCTCAGTTGAGGAAAAAGGTCATATCAGAGGCACCGTCATGGAAGGTAGCATCATCAGAGCAGATGCGTCGGAGACGGAGAAACTGGGAGAATGGAATGGAGTCCTTACAGGAGGTAGGGTGTGAAGAAGTGTAGTCGAGGTAGCTGTGGGAGTCAGTGGGCTTATGATGGATATTAGTAGACAACCTATCCCCAGAGATGGAGACAGAGAAGTCGAGGAAGGGAAGTGTCAGAGATGGACCATGTAAAGGTGAGAGAAGGGTGGAAATTGGAAGCAAAGTTGATAATGTTTTCCAGTTCGGGGCGGGAGCAGGAAACGGCACCGATACAGTCATCAATGTACTGGAAAAAGAGTTGGGGGAGGGGGCCTGAGTAGGACTGGAACAAAGAATGCTCGACATATCCCACAAAAAGACAGGCATAACTAGGACCCATGCGGGTACCCATAGTGACACCTTTTACTTGAAAGAGAAGTTGTTCAATGTGAGAACAAGTTCAGCCAGGCGGAGGAGGGTGGTGGTGGATGGGGACTGGTTGGGCCTCTGTTCCAGGAAGAAGCGGAGAGCCCTCAAACCATCCTGGTGGGGGATGGAGGTGTAGAGCGATTGGACATCCATAGTGAAGAGGAGGCGGTTGGGACCAGGAAACTGGAAATTGTCAAAATGACGTAGGGCGTCAGAAGAGTCACGGATGTAGGCGGGAAGAGACTGGACCAGCGGAGAAAAGATAGAGTCTAGATAGGAAGAAATAAGTTCAGTGGGGCAGGAGCAGGCTGACACAATGGGTCTGCCGGGACAGTCCCCTTTGTGGACATGTTCCTGTGCTACATCACACTGTCACAAGCAAAAAGAAATGATGCCAATAAAAAAAAGTCACTTTGGATTTATTTCAGGGAAGGTTAATATGGTTTTAATTTATCAGGGTCACTTGTTACTGAACTTTTGATTACCAGGTTATTTCCTGATGTTTGGATTTTTTTTTAAAATGTGTATTTAAATGTGCAGTCAGCAGCTATATAAAGTAATTTATTTGTAGTTCTGTACTATATCTTCCTTTTTATAAGAAAGGAATTGTATTTTGTACACACATATCTTCCTTTCTCTTATTGAAACAGGGAAAAACTTTGGACCTCGCTTCAGTCTGAGTGATGTCACCAATTATTCATCACAACCCGCTGAAAACAAGGAAAAGAAGATGTCCTGCCCCGCTTTGTTTGAAAAAATGAACAAGATTTCTCCGATTGCTGTTAGTAAACGCAGATGCACCATGACAATAAATTACAAGGAACCCAGTCTTGTTGCGTAAGTTGTATTTGTCTGTGCATATAGAATCAGAGTACAGCAAAGGAGGCCATTGTACCTGTGCCGGTCCAAGCTCGTCATCTGAATTTATCTGCTGCAATCCCATCTCCCTATTTCACCATACACTTTCATATTCGTACTTTTCAAATTCTTAACCCATTCCCTCAAACAGTATTAATGTCTCAATGGTCACGTGATAAAGTAGTTTATGTTCCAATAATCCTGAATTTCCCTTTAATTCTAATAATTTTATGCCCCTTTTTACTGATTTGCCAACCAATGGAATCATTTTTTCACTAGTTACCTGTTTTGAAAGCCTCTACTCAATTACCTGCTTAACACTTCATGAAAAAGCCTAATTTTTTTAAAGCTTTCCTTTATTATTATAATCTCTCAATCCTCCTGTTTTAACCTTTCCTATATCCTTCCTGTATGCTCTTCTCCATTTCTCTTTATAGGCTAGATTATTCACAAGATTTGGTGTGAGGATGCAAGTGCTGTCTAAGTAATTTGATTCTCAGATTTTCTAATCTTGAGCACAAGTGGGCCAATTGGAATGCTTCACAAGGAAGACCCAAATTATGGCACAATCTTCATCCATGCCTTTGTTACCTCTAGACTTGACTATTCCAGCCTCCCATCTTCCACCCTTCATAATCTTAAACTCATCCAAAACTCTGCTACCCATATCCTAATTTACACCCAGTCCTGTTCACCCATCACCCCTGTGCTTGCTGACCTGCATTGGCTCCAGTTGAGCAATACCTTGATTTTAAAATTCTCATCCTTGTTTTCAAATCACTCCAAGACCTTGCCCCTCCCTATCTCGAACATCCTGCAGTCCTACAACCCTCCAATAATCTGTGCTTCTCCAAGTCTGGCCTTTTGTGCATTCCTGTTTTTCCTTCAGTTGCTGTAGCCCTGACCTCTGGAATTCATTCAAAAAAACCCTCTCCTCTCTCTCCCTTTTAAGACACTCCTTGAAACCTACCTCTTCGCCCAGCTTGTCGGTCATCTGCCCTAATCTCCTTGTGTGGCTCAGTGTCAAATTCTGTTTGCTAATGCTCCTGTGAAGCACTTTGGAAGGTTTTACCTACATTAAAGGTGTAATATAAATGCAAGTTGTTGTCGTCATAATGGTTATGCAGTTGCTGATACCTCCAGTAATTTCACTTCTCTTGGTTGTTCCAGGTAGTTTGTGCTAGGGAATATCTCACTTACCATCCATTGTTTTACCTTAATACATTCACTTAACCCCAACTTTAAAAGATTCCTGCTTTCTATATCAGATATTATGAGATTGCTGAATTCATCCAGGTTTGTGCTGGCGTTGCATGCATGCTTGTGTGCCATATAACTCTATCTGTACAGTCTGGTGTGGATTCAAAGCTAAGGTAGCAAGTAAAGAATTGTTCTTTAGCAGCAGTTAGCTACAAGAAAACTGGTAAAGAAGGAATTCAACATTAATCAGAGGAAGATTTATCACCGATCTAAATGTTAATTAAAACTTTTAATCTGCTCAACAGGAAATTACGGAGAGGAGACAGATACACTGATACACAATTTTTGTGTTCGCCGATATTCAAACAGAAAAAGAACAATGCTTCTCGACGTAAATCTGGGAAAAAGCCATCTCCACTTAATAGATATAATGAGGCATTTGTTGGCTGCCGATAATCTTATTAAATATTATCTGTATTGAGATCATAAATTGAAGTTAGGTTATTTACTGTATAGATTCACTTTTTAACTTTAGATTTGTTCCATGTGGTTTCTGCCACTGTATTTTAGATGCTTGAGAAAATTTGAACCACCACCTCCAGAAGTATGTTTAACTAGCTTTATTGTATACAATGTCCAATTTCTTTACTCAAACTCCTTAGACCATTCAAATAACTTAACTCAGGATCATTTAAAATGACCAATGATGAGTACATGTCCCTCTGAAGTTGCATTCATTAGATTTAGTATTATCTTGAGCATCATTAACAGATTGTGAAAAATTTGAATAAATGGTCCTTTTTAAAAATAAAATATATATATATTAAAAAAAAATCTTTTTATGGTTCACATTGCTTTTGTCTGTTTTTGCTGATTTCATCGTCTTTCATTTTTGGATGGATGGTCAGCCAGTGCTTTATGGTAATTGACTGTTCAACCACCCGTTGGCTCAGATTTATCCTACGAACAATTGGAGTAGGCAGAGTGGCTATCAGAAGAAAAATCAACAATTTTTTTTTTACTGCTAGGTGTCATTGCATCATATCCAACCCCTGCTATTCACATCACTTCACTGCCCCTACCTAAATATCTTTCCTATCAGGTCTCACATATGCTTCACTTATAGCTAGTGTTCTAGTTCCAGGCCTTAGCTCTGCCTATGGCATTGTGGAAATATAGAATGGTTATAGCACAGGAGGCTGCCATTAGGCCCATCGTGCCTGTGCCAGGTCTCTGCAAGAGCAACTCAGCTAGTCCCCTTCCCCTGCCTTTTCCCTGTACCCCTGCAAATTTTCTCTCTAATTATCCACTTCCTTTTTGAAAACTATGATTGTGTCCATTCATCCAACTGGACCAACATTGGAGTTTGATTATTTGTGGCCTGTGGATAGCAGAGACTAGAATGGGTAGGGTCCATGAGACCCAAAACCTTAATCCTGTTTGGGGGGAGGAGGAAGAGAAGTGATCAACACAGATCTTTTTGTTTGGGAATGCAGGCAAGAGGAGAAGGGAGCATTTTTAGAAAACAGGATACACATTTGGCTTTGCTGAACCAATGATATTTGCTGTTAAGGTTTATTGAGCTTGTTTTAATACAGTATATCTTTTCAACTACCCTGACGAGTATCATACTCAGCAGTTTTAAAAAAAACTGTTAGCTGACCAGAGACTCTTTTGAGCATTTAAAAAGTTTTGGTTGGAGGATAATGCTCTTCATTTGTTGAGTTCTCTTAAGGATTTGCAAGCCAAGGACATCCTGTACAGTGAATTCAGTCTGCCATATCAAGAAAATGCTGAGTTTTATTCCCGTTGAATTTCAGGTAGGTGGAATGCACAACTCTTCCGACAGCCCAGATCTTTACCATAAAAGGGAAATTTCTAAATATTTACCCTGCTGCAGGTCATGTTAGGTGTAGCCAGGTAACTAGCAGGATATGTGCTTCTATAGAGAAATCTACAAGGAAAAACCTCCAAGTCAACAGATGCATTATGAATGCAATGTATTGTTTTGCCTGAGAAGGGGTGGACATGCAGTCCAGTGGCATGGGGTGCTGCTCAGGAGACTAGTTCTGCTTTGCTTGATAATTTGACATTGGCAAATGAACAAGTATTCTGTGAAAATGATTCAGGTTGCAGACGATACTCCTGAATTGCAGGCTTGTTTTCAAAGAAAGACAGACTTGTATTTGTATAGCACTTCTCCTGTCTGAGTGCTTTTGAAGTCAATGAAGTCCTTTTGAAGTGTAGACACCATTGTAGGAAATGCAGCAGTCCATTTGTGCACAGCAAACTCCCACAAGCAGCAATGTGATGATTGGAATTTTTTTTGTGATGTTGATTGAGGGATAAATATTGGCCAGGACACCAGGGATAACTATTATGCTCTTCAAAATAGTGCCATGGGATCTTTTGCATTCACCTGAGCGGGCAGATGGGGCCTCGTTTAATGCCTCACACAATGGACAGTACCTGCAACAGTTGAACACTCCCTCAGCACTACGCTGGAATGTCATGCTTTGATTTTTGTGGAGTGAGACTTGAACCCAGCACATTGTGACTCAGGCGAAGAGAACTACCAACTGAGCCCCGGCTGACACACTTCAGCCATCTTGGACAGGATTTCCAGTTTGGCGTTGGAACCCGGACATTGCAGTCACTTCTGGGTCCTGACCCTACACTGCATCAGTAACACGCAGGCGTTGCAACTTCAATATGGAAAGTAGGTAGTTGGCCTAGAGTTGTGTTCGCTGCCCAATTGATGATGGCAAATGTAGGAAGAAGGCAGGACATAGGCAGCAGCAGGTCTGATTGAAAGGGTCGGTGGCAGTCATTGCTGAGGTGGTTGTTTGTCCAAAGGATGGAAGAGCAGAAAAGGGAGCCCCACCCTGTTTCTCCGATGCCTTACTGGAGGTACTGCTGGAGGTGGGGGACTGAGTGCCAAAACATCCTGCTCCCTGCCAGTGGAACAGAAAGCCTGTAAGCCTTACCAAGATAACATGGCTGGAGGTGGCTCACAAGGTCAGCAGCAGTGGTGAGGTGGAACTGGGTGCAGTGCTGGAAACCGCTGGTGCAGTGCTGGAAACCGCTGGTCCAGAAAGGTGAATCCAAAGATAGTCCCAGATGGCATGCCTTCGGGTTAGTCATCAGACTGCAAAAATAAGGGGTATCCTGAGGGTGCATAGAGGTCTTCGGACTATAGGAGAGATGTGTGCGCAGTAGCTTTGAAGACCGAGAAGTATTGGTCAGAATCCTAGTGCTGTTGGACAGGAAGCTGGAGTGCAGACTGCAACATCTTATGCAACTGAAAAGCTGCGAATAGTGCATGAGAGGCATTGTCCCAACTGCACCCTTCTTCACTTTGCACAGGCCAAGTGGGAGTTGAACGCCAGGGAGACAGTGGGGGTGGAGATGCAGAGCCTAGGGAGTCATGAAAAAGGTGGTTTTAGCTGGAGAACCAGTGTGAGATGTGTCCTCACATGGCAGTGAATTCATGGGATGAGAATGAAGGAGTCCATTCATCTCGTGCTCCACAACGTTTGTGCTTTGAGCATAAGCTCCTCCATTGAGAGTGGCCAATCTCATGGACCGCCATATATGACATCACTGAGTTGATACAGGCACAACATAGTGACATGTACAGAATGCATGCCGCAGTCTGTAGTGCAAATGGTGCAACAAAGCATGGAGTGGCACCTTGAAAGTTCTGAGGTGGCGACAGGTGACGATAAAGGGGGGAGTCACCCCTCATGGATCTCATAGAAACCTACAAAATTCTGATGGACTGGACAGACTTGATGCAGGAAGGATGTTCCCCATGGTGGGGGAGTCCAGGACCAGGGGTCACAGGCTCAGGATACGGGTTATGCCATTTGGAACTGAGATGAGGAGAAATTTCTTCACTCGGAGGGTGGTGAACCTGTGGAATTCTCTACCACAGAAGGCAGTGGAGGCCAAGTCATTAAATATATTCAAGAAGGAGATAGATATATTTCTTAATGCCAAAGGGATATGGGGAGAAAGCGGGAACAGGGTACTGAATTAGATGATCAGCCATGATCTTTTTTGAATAGTGGAGCAGGCCCGAAGGGCCAAATGGCCTACTCCTGCTCCTATTTATATGGTTCCAGGCTGTCCCTGCAGTAATACCAGTCCAGCAGCCTTAGAAGGTGCCCAGCAGCTCCATTACAAGGCTGAGTACTATGGGTATCTCGGGTGCAAACAGCACTTCATCCTCAGCCACAGGTGGAGCATCTGGTAGGCGTAACAGTGAGCGCAGGCCACTGCGTCGATAATGTGATTTTGTGGGGTCATCTGGGTGTGTCTTGTGAATAATATCTCACTGTACTTCGAAAAAATACAGTTCATGTGAATAAATCTGTTGAGATAATGTTCTACAATGACAATGTAAAGAGTCAAACTAGGTAAATAATCCTCACCCTCCTGTCAAATCAACTAATTTGGAGGGGACTCGGGGAAGAGAACCAACGCTGGAAACTATAAATACAGAAATATGCTGTACTCAAGGACATAATTTAAAAATTACACCATTTATTTTTATCTTGGTACAATATATTAATTTTACAAAAGGACATTTACTGTATAGGTAGCAAATACAAAAGTTTACAAAAATCACAGAAGTGAAGTTTACAGTATTGCACAAAATCTACTTTTTTCCCCTAAAAATGAAAGAAGGAAAAATTAGAAAACCTCTAAGTTAGTCCCAATTTTTACATTCTAATTTTGCAGCACTAGATATGATTTTTGGAAAAAAAACTTGAACACTTTAAACTACTTTGTTTTAGCTACTGAATAAAAGCATTGATGTTCAATGACCTAAATTATGTTCACTATGTTCTAACAGTTAAAGCTGGCATTCAGATTATTGGTAGAGAACACAAGCCATACAAGCTTGGATCACAGCATCTTAAGTCTTAGTTTCCTTTGGAATCTTAATTTAACTGAATTACATTCAAATGATGTGAGTATTAACACCAGCTTTATGCGTTACATGACTGTGCGGAACCACTGGCTCAATGGTGCATACAACATGTAACAAAATACTTGCAACATGTCCTTAATTGCTAATTCTGGAACATTCATCCTCACTTCAACAATAGGATGTCAGCCATTTTAATATCAAAGTGCTTTCAGAAATTCTACACATAATATATAAAAGAAAATAAGGATTATTTTTTTACCAAGCATACTGTAGCACTTGTAGGTATTCCACAAATGCAGTCACCAGTTGAGACTTGTATTTTTAAAGACTCTGATGATGATTAATTCTATATTCATGAGAAAGCTCCATGAAAAGGGAAAAATAGATCGAGTTTTAACCACTGATAAACAAATCACATTTGCACAATTTCCTTAGAGCAGCTCTTCTACTTTTAAGAACAATTGAAGTGGTTTTGGATTTTTTTAAAAATTGAAAACATACATTAGTAATACAGAGCACAATATGATGAAACTGGACATAACTTTGCTACATCTTTATAATAATTAGGAACTCTTTAGCAAAACAATTGCTATTAAAAGCACTTTAAGGTTGAGTTTTAAGTTTCTAAATTGAATTTTGGAAACTAAGAAACTAGAAAGGAATAAAGGGATTTATAGAAATGGTACAATAGCTGCACAAAATTGAATAGGCTTCTTTAACAAATAGGATTGCATGTAGATAAAGTTAGATCACAACATTTTAACTACAGTGTATCAGTAGTTACTGATATAGTGCAATATTTAAGTTTAAGATAATAAGACCCAATGAAATTTGAGGGTTTTTTTGTAGACATTTAGTCACACACCATCCTGACTTAGAAATCTTTCACCGTTCCTTCACAGTCGCTGGGTCAAAAACCTGGAACACTCTTCCTAACAGCACAGTGGGTGTACCTACATTACGTGCACTGCAGTGGTTCAAGAAGGCGGCTCACTATCACCTTCTCAGAGCAATTAGGGATGGGCAACAAATGCTGGCCTTGTCAGTGATGCTCTCATCCCATGACCAAATTTTACAAGAAACTGAACTACTCTAAATTAAGATCAGCATGATTTTCAGTCAGGAAGCTACATCATTGCTAACAAATAGAGATATTTATTTAAATACACACTAAAGGCTTTGGTATCTACTGGCTGTATTAAATGAAATATAGGACAGTTGATCCTATCCCAACTCATCAGGGTAAGGATATGAATCTCCCATCAAATAAATTGCAGTAATTAGCTAACCTAACAGTTCTATGTATTTGTTTACGTGTTCTCGTAACATAAAATACCCTTCCAAATAAAAAACATTTTTGAAGACAGGTGCGAATGGCCATTTATCTATCATTGCACCACGTTATTTAGTAATTTACAATATTTGCTACTTTAGATATGAGGGACAAGCATTGTTACATATATATATTTATCAAAGAATATGGCTTTTGGTATTGTCTAGCATTTTATTATACTATTAGCATTCGGTCTGCTTCCCGCCACATACATAAACCATGCAATATACCTGTGGCAGCTGTGTACTTTGCACATTAATTGGGATAGACCAACAATCTAAATTTGTGAACTGTTATATTACAGGGGTGTCCAACCTGTCCCTCCCTTTCCCACTCACCCATCCACCACCTCACTGAGTTCTAGTAAGCCAGCCCTTGAAGTCAATTTGGCAAGGCTTGCTTGGAGCCCACACTAGTTGGGCTAAATGACCTGTTCTGTGCTGTATATTCTACGTAATTCTCTGTAATCTAAATTGCACTTATTTTTAACTTTGTTTCAACCTGTTTGGATTTTGTGGACATGAAAATTTAGAAAGGACTATTTTAATACTGTTGCCTCATTGATGGATATATTTTCAAGCAGAACACCGACGTGTTCATCATATTAGCAACTTGAGATCAATACACATGAATGGAATAATAGAAATAAAACTTTATACATTGTCCCCAAGGCTCTGTATTGTCTGGCCCAAAAATACAAAAGTTTGAGCATCCTTGTTCTTTTGAATAGTGATGTACAGCTCTGTGATTTGTTTCCCCTTTTCAACCATGATTACAACAGGCACCAATAGAAATAAAGGTAACTAACTGGCTAAAAGAAATGGAAAAAAGCCTAATGTAAAGTTAACTGTATAATGAGGAATGCACCAGGAATTCAAGTCACTCCGAGATGAGTTCCGTTTAAAACCACAGATTAGGTATTGGCCAATATAGCAATAAAGCAAAGCTTTTTTGTTGAAAATGCTAAGACTTTATTGTAATGGTTTAAGACACAGACATTGTATGTGTTTCTTCTCTCCCTCTTGTAACTCATGTTTGGGATGTTTCAGTATCATTGTAAAAGGGTTCAGTTGTTTGTAGGAAAAATTTATTATTGAGGTGAAAGAGTAATTGGATGGTTTAGTTTCTAGAATTCTTGTGTCCGATTAAATAATGCTCCAAATTTTGATGAGAATCAATCAACATAAAAGAACTAGCTTAAAAAGAATTCAATCCTCACTAAACAACTTTATTTTAATCTTAGATTATGAAACCAAACCTTTTTTTCTGAAGTAAAGCATTTGAACAATAACAAAAATAACAAGAGGCCAATGTCAAAAAGTTAGGGGTTCACTGGGGGATATAACTTCAAAATATTATCTAAACTTAGTACATTTTATATAATTATGTGCATTTGGAACCAAAAAGTGGGACAGGAATGAAACAAATTCATCTGTTCACTGAAACAAAACAGGTTAGATGTTCACTTGGTGTGGACTTCAGCCACCCAACAGTCCCAGTGGAAGGCATCGCCCATTTTAGAGGCCTTGCCTCATTAATGTTAAGCTGTCAGGTTGTGGCCAGAGATTGAGCATCCTGGGGCAACCAGCCAGCTATGGATCACTGCAATATCTGGCAGCCCAGCCAGAAAGAGGTAGGTTTGTGGTGAGGAAAATGGTCACTCAGCAGCAACAGCCCAGGCTGATTTTTGTGGAGTTTGGGAAGCACTCCTGCTCCTCCTGGTCCCACAGAAATATAGGAACATTTAGCTTTGGGCTTGTCTTTGGTTAGACTGTCAGTTTATACTGAACAGAGTATATGCTATGCATATTTTGTCCAGCACTGCCCGAAAATGGCAAACGGGGTCCTCTGTACATCATAGGATCCCAATTTGCATTTTAAATTAACCTGACTTGGGTGGGAATTCTGGCCACGTAGTGGTAGGCTTAGGGGAAAATCTCATTGGTGACAGCGATGGCAGGAACAGGGTGGTCAGTTATTCCCCACCACTTTTGGGGCACGATCACCCTGTTTCCACTGGGCAGAGGGTTTCAAAATCCTCCTATTGCATTTTGCTAATTCTGTAAATGGCTTAGTTGTATAGTATGTTATCCTCTTTCAGTTGCTGAAAATCTTCCTCCATTCATACTAACGTAAGATTTTGTATCCTCTATGTTCATGTAAAAACTAAAAACAGGGTGGAAATTCCTCTTTGAAGGTACGTGAGAGCTAGTCTTAGTTGATTTACCATTGAGGAATATAATATGGTTACTACTGTGGTCTTCAATTCTAGATTATAGTTTGCATCATTGCTGGAATGCAGGCAAGCAAGGGAACTCAGGCTGCCAATGTGTGATGAGGGAGTATAAGCTGTTAATTCTACAGTCAACTGTTTTAGATACAGATGTGTTGTAACGTTCTTGGATAATGAGATAGATGCAGACTGATAGGCAAACACTATTATATGCAGTTGCCTGCAAGCACCTCTAAACACAGCTGATCACATTAATTAGAGGAAAAAGCATGTTCTTAAATATTCTAGCTAGTTTTATGTTTATCCTTTCGAGAGCGGATGAATCTAAAGAAAAAAGCCCACCAGCAGCATTGGGCAGCTCCACCAATAACTGCACAGAAGATTCCTGGAATCAATTAATCTCATTCCTGAGGAGGAGGCTGAATAATCAGACTGTTATTAGAAACACAAAATGACTACCCTCTGTCTACATAACAAGAGAATTTCATACATTGGAATTTTCTTTCCAATATAATTAGCTATTAAATATATTGACTTAGTTTAAAATGCACATATTCATTCAAATGCAAAACTTTATCAATTACATTATACAGAATGTTTCTCCTAAAGCAATGATTTTTTTGTTAATCTGGGGTCTGATACTTACACAAACATTTTACATTCAAGTCTTTAAACTACATAATTGAGAAATCCACCATGGTTTTTGTTTACAGATGTGGAGTAGCTACTTTCAGCACTAAAATTCGGTTGTGTAGCGCCCACATTTTCAGTGCTACAGTTGCTGTTTTGGGTCCATAATGGCATCCACACTGAGCGCGCTCACTTCTGCTGCAGGCTGCACTGAACATCATTTGGTGAGGTTGTTAGTGCGTGAATGAGTGTGCATGCCAGAAGTATACAGAGTAGGCAGATCTTGACCTCAGTCAGCGCATAACTCTGCATGTCATTTTCAACCTGAATGCTCCAGCTATCGCCCTCTCTTAATCTTGCAGAGCTGAACATGTGTTCATCAGCAGAAGGGACCCGCCCCCAGGGCTACTTAAAGTGATTATCATCTACTTTCAGGCTAGTTGTTGATTGATTGAGTCCTATTGGCGATTGCTGGGTTAGTAGAAGTATTTGCTGGTTTGTACTGCTATTTAAATTTGGTAAAGTCTTCATGGATTAATGTGGCAGGTGGTGAAGCTGTTGGTTCTCACTTCAAGGGTTCTGCTCTCACTGCTTGCTCCAGACATGGGTGGTGTAGTTTCTACCCGCCTTGGCCTACAGGAGAATGAGAGGAGACACAGAGGCAGACAAGCTGCTCAATGGGTAATCAGCTGGAGGCCATATCCAACCAGAGTTTTCAAGGATCAATTCTCCTTACCTCAACCTAAGCCAGGAATAGTATGTGTGATGTTTCGGTTTCACAAAAGAGGTGCTCAATGAAATCCGTCGCCTCTTGCAGGCAGACCTGCAGCCTCAAAGCAGGGCAAGAACAGCATTGCCAGTAGCTGTAAGGGTGACCGTGATCATGAGCTCGATGTGAGTCTTCTTCCAGGCTGAAGCAAGGGACATCTCCAACATCTCGCAGTTTGCTGTCTACCATTGTTTAAGGTAGGTGACTGACACCCTGTATGCAAAGAAAGGGGAATGCACTGTCTTCTCTCTTTTCAGAGAGAAGCAGGCAGAGCATAAACATGACTTCCCCATGGTGGAAGGTGCGATTGACTGCACGTATGTTGCTTTGCAGGCATTGCATCTAAATTCAGAGATGTACCACAATTGCAAAGGGATCCACTCCCTCATTGTTCAGTTGGTGTGCAACCATACTCTGGATCATGCAAGTCAATACCCAATATCCTGGCAGCTGCCATTATGCCTTTTATCTGCACCAGTCTGCAGTACCACCAGCATCTGAGCCACAATGAGAGACTAGATGATGACTATTAGGTAACAAGACTATCAGCTGACCAGCTGGCTCATGAATCTGGTATGAAACCCACACATGAGCAGCATGCATATAAATGAGAACTAAGCTGCCACAAGAAATATCATCAAGCAAGCCATTGGGATGCTTAAGCAACACTTCTTCCGCAGAGGAACTCTGCAGTACTCACCAGAACGGGGTGTCCCGATTCATCATGCATCCTTCACAACCTCACCATCATGAGGGCACAGCCCTTGTCACCAGGTATACGAATAGCAGCTGAGGAGGAGGTGACCAGTCCATGCCCTTTCTGTCTGGACTGTCAGCAATCAGCTCAACCAAGTGCAGTACCACTGAACACAACCCGAATTTACCATCTGACAACAGTCCCATCCTTCCCATCCCTCTGTTACAAACCAGCACAGCGTCTTGGCCACAAATGCTGAAATAAAAGCTTCACAAAACAAACATTCTAAACCAACTTTAACAAACAAACCTTACAACATTCCATACAAAAATCAACTAACCACCTTTAGTGCTTATCTCTTGTGTGCTTTTGCCTGACTTAGTGCTTCTATGCAGTGCTACCCCAGTGGCTGCAGCATGGCTGGTGGAAAGCTGCAAACTTTCAGTGAGAGAGACTGCAGACGGCCTTTCAGGATGGCATTATGAAACTTTGGCTTTAGAAGGCCCAGCTTCAGACTGCACCACCTCAGCATGGACAGCAGCAGTCTGGGCTGCCTAGCCGACGGGCAACAGCAAGGAGTGGTAGTGGTGGGAGGACAAATGACACTCCCCTTGAACAGCGCTTCAGCAATCCGAGTAATCCACTGGAACACAGATTGCTGGATTGTTGAGACCCCCTGCAAGCCACTTTGAGCACTGGTATCCGCAGCCATGATGGCAGCAGGCAGCACCTACATGGCAGCAAGCTAAGCTTATGTGACTTAATCTGAGCTTCCACTGCAGCACTCAGACATTGCATAGCCTCTGCTTGTGCTGCAATGGAAGCTGAGACATTGGCCATGAGATGCTGCATCATGGTTGGCTCGTCAAATGTTCTCATGGAGCTGACCACCACTTTCATGCTGGAAAGGATGGGTTCCAAGCCCTGTGAAAGGTTGGTGTTGGGCTCCTCCATGCTCCCTGACAGTGACATCAGGCATTCTGGCAGGCCTGCCAATACATCAAGCATTTCTGTATGCATACCAATCAGCCTTTTCCTCTATGCCACCCCATTGAATTCTTCATCTGAATCCTTGCCAATAGAACTCATGTGCAGTCTCGCCCTCTGGTAAACTGGTACCTATGGTATACTTTCCTTCAGGCTGGTTTCAGGCCATTCGTGCAGATCCTGCCTCTAAAATAGGCATAGTGTCAGGATCTGAGCTGGTGGCTGTGAGTGTCAGAGCGAATGACTATGTTTCTTCATCAATCTCTTTTCCCTCTACCACTTCACTCTCCTGTACCACTGCTTGGCCAGGTTGCAGTCCTCAAGTATCTGTTATTAGGAGAAAGGCACAAGGGGAGGGTTGCAGCAAGGACGGGGGTGGAGTGGGGAGGAAAGCAAGAGGTGCACCCTTAAACCATCTTCAGCTTATAAATCAGAAGAAGTTGTGCGATATTAGAAGGTGGATTAGATATGAGCATACGTCATTCAATGCTTTCAGCCTCACTGCTGGCCACAGTCCCAGTTATGGCCGCTTCAATAATGGCTCGCACCATCTCCTCCATTGGGGTGAGGACATGCAGGTGTGCCTGTCTCCCTCCGGTTTGTTCCTGCTATCTTCATTTGTGTGCCACCTTGTCCTGCATGAGAGGGGGAAGTGGGTCAGGTAGTGTGGTGCAAATGTGTTTGGGTGATGTGGCTGTCATGGTTGCGTCATGGCAGTCTGTGCAAGCTGTGCAATCTGGGCATCAGGCTTGCAGCAGTGCTAATTGCGTGAAAGTGAGGTGAAGCTATGAATATGAGGTTTGAGTCATGGTTGATAGAGATTGTTAGTAGGTGAGTGAAGCGAGTGTGGTAAAGTGAACAGTATGTGAGGCCAATGGCTCAGTTGTAAGGATAAGACATTTGAGGATAAATTCAATAACCTTGACCACTCGTGCAAGGTCATTAAACTTCTTACACCACATCCAGTTTCTAGGGCTACACTGCTTGCATTTACAGCAACGGCTATCTGCTCCCACTGCCTTCACGAAGTTTGTCTGGAGGATTTCTTGGCTCCCTGTGGATAGAGAACCTCACTCCTCCTGTTCACCTTATGCACCAGTGCTACATCACTGAAACTTGGAGCAAACGCCGAGCCGTGCTGCACCATATTCGTTCTTCTTGCAGGTCAGACACTCTTCCCCAAGGACTTTCAGCACCTGCTGCAGACAGAAGGCAGCTCCCCTATAGGAGGTGCAGGCTTGCTTTAAGTCTGCTATCCTCACAGAAACTTGGATCACTGTACAGGCAGGCAGCCACTCACCAGTGTGTTTAGCACTGGGCTGCATGCTATCATTTAAATAAGTAGGCAGTATGAAGTTTGAGTTGTGCCTGCATCAGAAGATACAGGTGCATCACAAGCCCCAAGCCTGTTTTTAGGGCCTATCGGATTTTGTCCCTTTTCTCTTTCGGCCAATGCTTAAGATGCGATGTTTAGGAACCCCCAATTGTGTGTGGAGTTTAACTGGCTAAAACCTTGTAGCTTTTCAGCATGGTGCACCAGGAAACTCCCAGCAGCCTATCCAGCCACAGCCACTGGAACTGTGAAGGTCTTGGCTTTTAGTGATACAGAGCTCAATGGGAAGAATTTTCAGACCTAAATAAAAGGACTACCCCCATCAGGTCCCTTCAGTGAGCCACTTCAATCATCAACAGCACTTACAGAACTGGTTGGCTTGGTATTGCCTCACTGAATCTGCCACAGAGGACTGACTTGCTTCTAGTCTTTCATCACTGTGCTTTGTTACCACCTACCCCCAAAAGCAGGATAGTTAATTGATTGTTAATCAACTGACAAGTGTTGGTTTGAGTGCTCACTAAGCAGACAGCAGAAACTCACAAGCAACATGGTAAGGAACATTGTTCACTCAAAAATGTATGAGCACACTGCCACCAGCCTCCTGATCCAGCATGGAAATACACCTTTCTTTTTTTTTCTTTTTCTTTTGGGCCTCCTTATCTCGAGAGACAATGGATACGCGCCTGGAGGTGGTCAGTGGTTTGTGAAGCAGCGCCTGGAGTGGCTATAAAGGCCAATTCTGGAGTGACAGGCTCTTCCACAGGTGCTGCAGAGAAATTTGTTTGTTGGGGCTGTTGCACAGTTGGCTCTCCCCTTGCGCCTCTGTCTTTTTTCCTGCCAACTACTAAGTCTCTTCGACTCGCCACAATTTAGCCCTGTCTTTATGGCTGCCCGCCAGCTCTGGCGAATGCTGGCAACTGACTCCCACGACTTGTGATCAATGTCACACGATTTCATGTCGCGTTTGCAGACGTCTTTATAACGGAGACATGGACGGCCGGTGGGTCTGATACCAGTGGCGAGCTCGCTGTACAATGTGTCTTTGGGGATCCTGCCATCTTCCATGCGGCTCACATGGCCAAGCCATCTCAAGCGCCGCTGACTCAGTAGTGTGTATAAGCTGGGGATGTTGGCCGCTTCAAGGACTTCTGTGTTGGAGATATAGTCCTGCCACCTGATGCCAAGTATTCTCCGAAGGCAGCGAAGATGGAATGAATTGAGACGTCGCTCTTGGCTGGCATACGTTGTCCAGGCCTCGCTGCCGTAGAGCAAGGTACTGAGGACACAGGCCTGATACACTCGGACTTTTGTGTTCCGTGTCAGTGCGCCATTTTCCCACACTCTCTTGGCCAGTCTGAACATAGCAGTGGAAGCCTTACCCATGCGCTTGTTGATTTCTGCATCTAGAGACAGGTTACTGGTGATAGTTGAGCCTAGGTAGGTGAACCCTTGAACCACTTCCAGAGCGTGGTCGCCAATATTGATGGATGGAGCATTTCTGACATCCTGCCCCATGATGTTCGTTTTCTTGAGGCTGATGGTTAGGCCAAATTCATTGCAGGCAGACGCAAACCTGTCGATGAGACTCTGCAGGCATTCTTCAGTGTGAGATGTTAAAGCAGCATCGTCAGCAAAGAGGAGTTCTCTGATGAGGACTTTCCGTACTTTGGACTTCGCTCTTAGACGGGCAAGGTTGAACAACCTGCCCCCTGATCTTGTGTGGAGGAAAATTCCTTCTTCAGAGGATTTGAACGCATGTGAAAGCAGCAGGGAGAAGAAAATCCCAA
Source organism: Heterodontus francisci (assembly GCF_036365525.1). Classification (NCBI taxonomy): domain Eukaryota; kingdom Metazoa; phylum Chordata; class Chondrichthyes; order Heterodontiformes; family Heterodontidae; genus Heterodontus; species Heterodontus francisci. Next base: position 151,124,266 of record NC_090372.1, on the reverse strand, counting down.
AAAGTGTGGGTGCGAGAACACAGCCCTGTTTCACACCACTCAGGATAGGAAAGGGCTCTGATGAGGAGCCACCATGTTGAATTGTGCCTTTCATATTGTCATGGAATGAGGTGATGATACTTAGTAGCTTTGGTGGACATCCGATCTTTTCTAGTAGTCTGAAGAGACCACGTCTGCTGACGAGGTCAAAGGCTTTGGTGAGATCAATGAAAGCAATGTAGAGGGGCATCTGTTGTTCACGGCATTTCTCCTGTATCTGACAAATACACCATACCCTACTGAACAGTAGCTGCATTGGTGGACATGTGGAGTTTCAGCAATCAAATCAAGGTGATCAATGAGCTGGGGCTATGCGGGCATGTGTTCACATACCTGTGCTCCAAATACTGCCTATTTACAGGAGGTAGTGTCCCAGATCTCAATGTTTTCTCATTATGTGGAAGAATCTTTGCAGGAGAGATCTTAGTGTGTAAAACTGATCCAGCCTGTCTCAAATTGCAACCGGCTGCATCAAGAATTTCCCACAAAAATCAATAACAGCCAGTTATTAGAGCTACTGGTAAGCATTGTAATAGACCTTCTATACACTACATAGTACATTAAAATAGCATAGACTGGTCAGAGCACCACAAAAAATAAAATTTTGAATTTACTTGTCTATCAGTCCAGCTTCTTTAATTTTACTGTAAAAGTTTTTTTCCAAGATGTTGGCACACTTGAAGTATTCACTTTCTGGAGGATTATATTCTCGACAGTTGGTGAAGATACGCTGCATGTCTGCCATGAATAACTTTTTGGTCACGTAATAACGGTTCTTGACACGTTCACTCATTGTTTTCAGATCTGTGAAGATATTGTACCAAAGAAAATGTTAAAGAAAGGCATTCTCACTACTTAAAAGATGTATGTGAAATGTCCAGATTTAGAATAAGTGCTGGCTATTTTAAGAACATAAATAGGAGCAGGAGTGGACCATATGGAACTTTGAGCCTGCAACACCATTCAACGAGATTATGGCTGAACTTTTTTAACTCCACTTCCCCACTCTATCCCCTTGATTTCCTTAGTGCCAAAAATCGATCTCAGTCTTGAACATAACTCAAAGACAGAGCATCCACAGCCCTCTGGGATAGAGAATTCCAAAGATTCACAATCCCCTCAGTGAAAACATTTCTCCTCATCTCAGTCCTAAATGACCGACCCCTTATCCAGAGACTATGATATCTGGTTCTAGACTCTCCAGCCAGGTAAAACGGCATCTCAGCATCCATCCTGGCTTATGCTAAGAATTTTATACATTTCAATGAAATCATAGAGTTTTAGAGTCTTTACAGCATAGAAGGCGGCCATTTGGCCCATCGCCTCCATGCCAGCTCTCTGTAGAGGAATCCAATCAATCCGTTTCCCCACTCTATCCCGGCAAGTTTATTTCCCTCAAGTGTCCATCCAATTTCCTTTTTAAATCATTCATTGTCTCCTCTTCTACCACCCTCGTGGGCAGCAAGTTCTAGGTCATTACCACACACTGTGTAAAAAAATATTCCTCACATTCCCCCTGCATCTGATGCCCAAAGCCTTAAATCTGTGTCCCCTCATCCTTGTACCATCAGCTAATGGGAACAGCTTTTCTTTGTCTATCTTCCCTAAACCTGTCATAGTCTTGTATACCTCTATTAAATCTCCCCTCAATATCCTGTGCTCCAGGAAGAACAATCCCAGCTTCTCCATCCTAACCTTGTAGCTAAAATCCCTCATCCTTGAAACCATTCTGGTAAATTTTCTCTGCACCCTCTCAAGGACCCTCTCATCCTTCCTAATGTGTGGTGACCAGAACTGGATGCCATACTCCAGTTGTGGCCTAACCAGAGCTTTATAAAGGTTCAGCATAATTTCCTTGTTCTACTCTCTCAATATGTCCTGCCAACTTCAAAGATCTATGCATATGAACCCTGAGGTGCCTCTGTCCCTGTACAATCTTTAGAACTGTGCCATTAAGTCTGTATTGCCTTCCCCTTTCTTTTCCGCCAAAATGCATCAACTCAATTCTCTGAATTATGTTCCAACTGCCATTTGTCTGCCAATTCTGTTAGACTATCTATAAAAAGGTATTAAGTGTATTGAGTCTGCTACACTTCCAAATTTTACCCTGTATTCCAATATCCAAGTCATTTATATATCAAAAAAAGTGGTCCGAGCACTGAACCTCGAGGAATACCACTATCTGCCATCCTCTAGTTTGAAAAGTAATCATTTAACCACGACTCGCTGTTTTCTGTCCTTGAGCCAAATCTTTATCCAAGCTGATACTGACTCTCCATGAGCCTCAATTTTATTAACCAGCCGTTTATGTGGTACTTTGTCAAACGCTTTCTTAGAATCCATATAGACAACATCTATTGCTTTCCCTTCATCAACCTTCTCTGTTACTCCATCAAAAAAATCAATTTGATCCATCAACACAATATGCCTTTTACAAATTTGTGCTTTCTCTCCTTAATTAAGATTGGAAGTTTATGGCAAGCCTTTCCACTATCTCCACTCCCACTTCCTTTAGCAACCTGGGATGCAAGCCATCCAGACTAGGCGACTTATCCACCGCAAGCATCCACTCCTTTCCACCACATCCTTTAGTTTAGTTTAGTTTAGAGATACAGCACTGAAACAGGCCCTTCAGCACACCGAGTCTGTGCATCAACCACCCATTCACACTAATCCTACACTAATTCCATATTCCTACCACATCCCCACCTGTTCCTATATTCCCCTACCACCTACCTATACTAGGGGCAATTTATAATGGCCAATTAACCTATCAACCTGCAAGTCTTTGGCATGTGGGAGGAAACCGGAGCACCCGGAGGAAACCCACGCAGACACAGGGAGAACTTGCAAACTCCACACAGGCAGTACCCAGAATTGAACCCGGGTCACTGGAGCTGTGAGGCTGCAGTGCTAACCACTGCGCCATTGTGCCGCCCTAAGTGGTCCTGACCCTCAATTTTCACCCAATGCATTACCTCTAACATCTCCGCTTCTACCAATATTTTGTCAGCATCCTCTTCCTTAGTAAACACTGATACAATGTACTCATTAAGTATTCTAGTCTTGCCCTATGCCTCAAAACATAAATCATCCTCTTTGTCCCAAATAGGCCCCACTCCACCTCTTACTACTTGCATACTATTTATATGCTGGTAGTAGATTTTTGGGTTCCCTTTTATGTTAACTGCCATTCTATTTCTATAATCTCTCTTTGCCAGTCTTTTTCTCTTCACTTCCCCTCTCAACTTACTGTATTTGGCCTGGTTCTCACTTGAAGAATTCACTTGACATGCATCATACAGCCTCTATTTTTGTTTCATCATATTCTTTATCTCCCTTATCATCCAAGGAGCCTTGGTTCCATTACCTTTTGCCCTCGTTGGAATGTATCTAGCCTGCACCTGAAACATCTTTAAACATCACCCATTGTTCCATTATAGTTTTTCCTGGCAATCTTTGGTTCCATTTTACCCTGGCTCGATCCCCTCTCGTTCCATTGTCGTTAGTCTTCTTCCAATTTAGAAGTTCTACTTTAGATTGTTCCTTGCTGTTCTCCATTACTAATCTAAACCTTATGATACAATGATCACTCTTACCCAAGTGTTCCCCACAGACACTTGGCCCATCACATTTCCCAGTACCAGTTCCAGCAATGCCTCCTTCCTAGTTGGACTGGGAACAATACTGGTCAAGGAAATTCTCCTGAACACATTTCAGAAATTCCTCCCCCTCCTTACCCTTTACTCTAACATTATCCCAATCGATATTTGGGTAACTGAAGTCTTCCAATATCACCAGTCTATAGTTCTTGTGATTTCCTTGCAGATTTGCTCCTCTATCTCTCTCTCTATTTGGAGGCCTAAGGAATATCCCAGTCGCATGATCGTACCCTATTTGCTTCTCAACTCTAACCAAATGGATTCTGTCTTTGCCCCCTGAAGGACATTGTCCCTTTCCAACACTACAATGTCTTCCCTAATCAGTACTGCCACCCCACCTCCATTTTTTCGTTAAAATAAAAGCAAAATACTGCGGCGCTGGAAATGTGAAATAGAAACAGAAAATGCTGGAAATACTCAGCAGGTCTGGCAGCATCTGTGGACAGAGAAGCAGGGTTCACGTTTCAGGTCTGTGACCTTTCATCAGAACACTGGATTACTCCCTTTAAACCCTCCAGACTAGTGAACCTCCCCGCGAGCACAGTGGTTCCAGTCCTGTTGAGATGCAACCTGTCCATTTTGAATAGGTGGCTCCTGCCCGAGCTGGTCCCACGGCCCCAAGAATCTGAAGCCCTTCCTCCTGCATCATGCTTTGAATCTCCCTATTTTCCTATTTCTACTCTTGCTTAGGTGTGGCACTGGGAGTAATCCAGAGATGTAGTGCAAGAGGAGCAGGACACTGATGAAGAAGAAACACTATCACTCGGTCTCACACACAGCCCACCAGCTCAGCTACTGGCACTTTGCAGACTTTGGGTTGACGTGGTAGCTCAAATACTGAGAGAATGGTGGACTGACGCAGAATAAAAGCATCATCATTGTTGCCAGGATAGTGGGCATTCTCACACTCCAACTGCACCTACAGTGAGTGGTAACCTTTGCAGGTGTGGTACATCTCAACGCTTAGATGCGGTGCTGCAAAGCCACATGCATGCTGTCGATGGCACCTCACACCGTGGGGAAGCCTGCTATCCTGACAAAGCCTCCCCCCTGCATACTCTGCCTGCTGGCACCAAGAGTGTCAGATACCTTCCTTATGCAGCAGTGGATAGCGAACTGGGAGATGTTACACATGTCGCCTGCTCCAGCCTGGATGCCAAGAAATTCAGGGCCACAGTCACCTTCACAGCCACTGGCAGCACCGTTTGAAGTTGCAGGAGGTGGCAGATTGCTGTGAGCATCTCCTTCATAAAACACTGACAATGCACACACTGCTCCTGGCTGAGTTTGAGGTAAGAGAAGTGCTTCCGGAAGACCCTAGGTGGATAAGGCCTCTCACTGACAGCCCTTCTCCCTCTCCTCCTCCCTCAGTGAGCAGCTTGTCCTCTTCTACTCCACCTCCCTCTCACACTGCAGGCCAATGGGGACGGTAACTATAGCAATCATGACTGGGAGCAAGTGGTCTGACCAGAACCCTTGAAGTCAAAGCCCAGGCCTTCTCCACATGCAGCACTGCTCCCTGTCATCTTCATGAACTTTAACCAACTCTACAAACCACCAAGCACTTCTACAAATGCAAACACAGTAGAATTAATCAACAATTAACTTGCTATTAGTTGATAATCTCTTTAAAAAGGGCTGGTTTGTGTGTGTGTGTGTGTGTGTGTATGGGGGTGGGTGCCAGTCCTTCCTGCTGCTGGATGCATGCTCAGCTGTGCATGTTTAAGAGTGGGCATTAGCTGGAGCGGCGAGGTCAAAAATAGCAGCACTGGCATCAAAACAGTGCAATGCACTGACTGAAGTCACGATCTGCCTTCTCTGCATACATCCAGCGCATGCTCCGAACACCTGCACTAGGTCCTCACCAAGATGATGTTTGGCATGGGTCGTGCTGGAAGCGTTCAAAGTGCGGCACGAAAGCCATTTTGGTACCAATGCACTACCTATACCAGCAAAGCTGCGAGTGGTACAGAGGCCAGTTTTACAGGCCCTTACTCATACTCACTCACCCCACTCTCCTGTACCTCTTTTGTGGCACCTTATTGAATGCCTTTTGAAAATTCAAGTTTACTATATCCACTGGTTCCCCCTCATCTACCTTGCTAGTTACACCATCAAAAAAAACTAATAGATTTGTCAAACACGATTTCTCTTTCATAAAGCCATGCTGACTCTGCCTAATCATATTACAATTTTCCAAGTGCCCTGTTACCACATCCTTAATAACAGATTTTGTGTTGCCTTGCTGTTTTTAGCCTTAGATTTGCAGTTTGCACTAATTCAATAACCTATTTCTGTACAAATAAAAGACGCTGGAGTTAGTAATTTTAGTATCTATAATAATTTTACTGTGAAATTATTCTGGGTTTTCAGCCCTAGCACCCAATGAAATGAGCGACCACCCCAATACCATTGCTATGGCCATGGCAATGTTTACTGTAGCTTACCACTGGGCAGATATTTTTGATTAAACTGGCCAGAGCATGTGCCATGCACTCTCCAACCAGTATCAGCTGGTGGCTTGACTGAAGACGATCCAGAATTCCTCCTTTCATGGGGCTAGGATATCCCAGCGTTTATTTCTGTAAATTGGTCTATGTTTTTTTTTGCCTCTCCAAGAAATTGGCAGTATATGGAGGAGAGGGTGATGAGTATATGGTACATGTGGGCTGCAATGTGTCTGGATAGACAGGCTCTGTCCTTTTTGTATGTTCGTTAAAAAAAATTCCTTCTAGAAGCAGTTTCAGGGCAAATTGGTGACATTTCAGCAATATAACATGAAGGTCACTTTTAGGATTAAAAAAGGATTAATTAGGAGCCCGTGTACTTATAATTGAAGCTTTATAAAAGAATTCTTACACACCCATTGGAAAGCGAATGACTTCATAATAACCAGGGGCCTCAGTTTTCTTAACTGGTTCCATGAATGGCCAAGCACTTTGGTGACTCTACAGCAGAATGAATAATTCAGGCTTTTAGTTTCAAGTGACAAGAATAGATACAAAATAAGTAAACAGCTGTCAACATTAAGATCAGATTTGGTTTTTACCTTTACTTGCTGCAGAATGTTCTTCAAGGTGTTGTAAAGCTGGTCAGGGTCTCTGGAGTCTTTTCTGAAACAAAGCAGTCAAGTTTAAAAAAAGAACCTGCAGTGGAATCTCTTAATACAACTGCTCAGATTTTCTGGAGCAAAACGTAAAAGAAAAATGGATGTAAGTAAACAAAATAATTTCAAAACAACACATTTTCTGTTAGTAATTTAATCACTTTTACTGAATTGCTGCCCTAGACTATTTTCAAACTTATCCTCCTTAAAAAAAAGGCCACCATCTTATCTGAAATCCACAGTGATTTTGTTGAAAATATGTATCTTTTTTTAAAAGCTATTAACAAACCCATGTATAAAGTTTGGCCTATTGGCAGTGAAAACGTCAAGCTTTACAACAGCAGTAGGTCTAATATTTGGAACATATTACTGAAACACCAAAATTCCTGCTCTGTAAATGCAGATACAAAGGCAATGATGGCATGTACAGTCTCTGCATTTCACTTTGGAAAAAACTGGCTTATTTTGCAGTGAAAAGCGACCATTATAGAAATGACATCCATTATTTTTAATACAGCATCCAGTTAATATGTTTTTATTGTTAGCATGTGTGCTATATAGTGCATCTCTGAACCAAATACTGAGTTGAAGCAGTACTGAGCAATGTGCCCAATCTCAATAATTTGGAGTACGCAGTTTACCATCAGCTAACACTGGCTCAGAAACATGTCCCAGCTGTGCCAGTGATTGAAAAGTGCCACTGCAGATCTCCTACTGTCAACCCACATTACAGCATATGCTCCAATTGGCACTTTGATGGTGTGGATTGGGATCAATCTTCTTCTTCTTCTTTGGCCTCCTTGTCTCGAGAGACAATGGGTAAGCGCCTAGAGGTGGTCAGTGGTTTGTGAAGCAGCGCCTGGAGTGGCTATAAAGGCCAATTCTAGAGTGACAGACTCTTCCACAGGTGCTGCAGAAAAAATTGGTTGACAGGGCTGTTACGCAGTTGGTTCTCTCCTTGCGCTTCTGACTTTTTTCCTGCCAACTGCTAAGTCTCTTCGACTCGCCACGCTTTAGCCCCGCCTTTATGGTTGCCCACCAGCTCTGGTGATCGCTGGCAACTGACTCCCATGACTTGTGATCAATGTCACAGGACTTCATGTCGCGTTTGCAGACGTCTTTAAAGCGGAGACAAGGACGGCCGGTGGGTCTGATACCAGTGACAAGCTCGCTGTACAATGTGTGCTTGGGGATCCTGCCACCTTCCATGCGGCTCACATGGCCAAGCCATCTCAGACGCCGCTGGGATCAATACTCAGGCAATTTTGCACCTCTCCAGTTCCCTCATCCACAGCACTGGGTGAAACTGCCATTGATCAGCAATATTCCTTTATATCAACAACATTGGGTGCTGCCAAAACACAGCAAACTACTGGCTTCCAGTAGGGTCAATCAAGGTTTGGTCAAAAGGATGCATGTTGAGATGGTTTTTAAAAGATGGAAAGAGAAATGGGTGGAGGAGACATTTGTGGAGGGAGTTCTGGAGAGTAGTGACTAAAGGTTCTGCCACTAATGGTGGGATAAAGGGAGGGGAATGAACAAAAACCCAAACTTGGAGGGCATAAGTCAGAACATAAAGCCAGAGAAAATGCAGACATAGCATGGGACAAGGCGTCAGAGGAGCTGAAGACAAGAATGAAGATTTAAAACATAAGGAGTTGGACTGGGAATCAACATAGGTCAGTAAGGAGTGTTGGGCAAGCGGGCATAGTGTAGGACTTTGTGGAAAGAGGGCATGGTGTGGGTCTTTGTGGATAGAGGGCATAGTGTGGGACTTTGTGGACAGTGGGCATAGTGTGGGACCTTGTGGATAGAGGGCATAGTGTGGGTCTTTGTCGATACAGGCAATCGAATTTTGAACAAGTACAACTGAATTTGGGAGACAGGATGGGAGATTGTTGGAGAAGTCGAGTCTACAGGTGACAAAAGCATGCACAAGAGTTTCAGCAATAGTGGGGTGGAGCGTGGGGGTGAGGTTAAGCAGAGATGGGTGATGTTGTGAAGGTGATGTAAGCATCATTGACAAGGAAGGCACTGATTTCCCATCCCGAATGGCCCTCGAGGTGGTGAGCTGCCTTCTTAAAACGCTCTTGTCTGTGTGGTATGTGGGAGCTCCTGGATACCAAGGCGATCCAGGACAAACAGATCTGCAGAAAGTGAGAGCAGCTAGAGGAATTCCGGGTCAGGATTATTGATCTAGAAGCCGAACGGCAAACACTGTGCAACATAAGGGAGGGGGAGAAATATCTGGACACTTTGTTCCAGAGGACGGTCACACTTCTTAGAACAGGGTCATCTGTTTTGATCTGCAGTGAGGGACAGGCGGATGTGACCCTGAGTGAGGCAGGTAAAGGAACTCAGCAGACACTAGTGGAGGAGCCTCAGACTTTGCAATGTCAAACAGGTCTGAGGTGCTCTCAACATGTGTGGATGAAAGCAAGGTCTGCAAGGTGGATGAGCAGATAGGCCATGGTACAGAAGTCATTCACGTGGGGGAAGCAAAAAGGAATGCAGTGGTAGTAGGGGATAGTATTGTGAGGGGAACAGACATTGTTCTGTGCAGCCGAGAGCATGAGTCCAGAAGGCTGTGTTGCCTGCCCGGTGGCAGGGTTCTGGACATCTTCTCAAGGCTAGACAGGAACTTGGAGTGGGAGGGGGAGGATCCAGTTGTCGTGGTCCATGTAGATATCAACTACATAGGTCAGGACTAGGAAACAGGTTTTGCTTAGACAGCATGAGGAGTTAGGAAACAAATTGAAGAGCAGAACCTCAATGTTAATAATCTCTGGATTATTATCTGAGCCACGTGCCAATTGGCAGAGGGCACATAAGATTAGTGAAATGAATATGTGGCTCAAAGACTGGTGTGGGAGAAGTGGGTTTTGGTTCATGGGGCACTGGCACCAATACTGGGGAAAGTGGGGGCTGTACCGTTGGGAAAGTCTGCGCCTGAACCGTGCTGGGACCAATCTTCTAGCAAACTGTATAACTAGGGAAGTTGAGAGGGCTTTAAGCTAAAGAAGGGGGGAGAGGGATCATGCTTGGGTAGATGTAGCAAATCAAGGGGTAAAGTGAAGGCAGGAGAGTAGAATAGTAATATGGGAAATGAAGGTCAGAGAATGGCAGGAAGAGACAGAGAGAAAAACCGAAGAACACACCAACAGTCAGGACTAGATGTTACAAAAATAACAAAAAGACAAAACTAAAGGCTTTGTATCTGAATGCACATAGCATTCACAACAAAGTAGATGAACTGATAGTGCACATTGAAGTAAATAAATATGATCTGATAGCCATTAACATGGCTGCAGGATGACAAGGATTGGGTCCTCAATATTGAGGGGTATATAACATTCAAGAAGAAGAAGCTAGGTAAAGGTGGAGGGGTAGTACTGTTAATCAAGGATGGCATTGGTGCAATAGTTAGAGATTTGGGTGGAGATGAGGAATAGTAGGGGAAAGAAATCACTAGTGAAAGTGGACTACAGGCCCCCTAACAGTTACCAAAATGTAGAACAAAGTATCCAAGAAGAAATATCAGGTTCTGATGAAAGGTCACAGACCTGAAACATTAACTTTGCTTCTCTCTCCACAAATACTGCCAGACCTGCTGAGTAATTCCAGCACTTTTTGTTTTTATTTAAGAAATATTAGGTGCTTGTGATAAAGGGACGGCAATAATCATTGGTGATTTTAATCTACGTATAAACTGGAAAAATCAGATTGGCAATAGTAGCCTGGATGAAGAGTTCATGGAATGATTTTGAGATAGTTTCTTAGAGCAGCACGTTCTGGAACCAACCAGAGAGCAGGTTATATTAGACTTGGTATTGTGTAACGTTACAGGATTAATTAAAGACCTCAGAGTAAAGGCACCTCTAAGTAGCAGCAACCACAATATGATTGAATTTTACATCCAATTTGAAAGGTAGAGGAGTGGATCTAAGACTAGTATTTTAAACTTAACTAAAGGCAACTATGTGGGCATGAAAGCTGCGCTAGCTGAAGTAAACTGGGTTACAAGGCTAGGAGATGGATCAATAGAGAAGCAGTGGCAGACATTTAAGGGGATATTTCAGAAAACTCAGAATAAGTATACTCCTGCTATAAAGAAAAATTCTAAGGGGAGGGCCCACCATCTGTGGTTAACTAAAGAAGTTAAGGAAAGCATCAAACTTAAGGAAAAAGCATATAATTGTGAAAAGATGAGTGGCAGGTCAGATGATTGGTCAGAATATCAAGAACGGCAGAGAATGAGTAAAAGGTTAATCAGGAGAAAGAAATTAGAGTATGAGAGGAAGCTAGCTAGAAATGTAAAAACAGATAGCAAGGGTTTCTACAGGTATTTAAAAAGGAAAAGAGTAAGTAAAGTGAGCGTTGGACCTCTAGAGTGTGAGAATGGGGAGTTAATAGTAGATAATAAGGAAATGGCGGATGAAATGAACAAATATTTTGCTGCTGTCTTCACTCTCAAGGATACTAAAAACATTCCAGTAATAGCTGCAAATCAGGAGATGGAAGGAAGAGAGGAACTTGGTGAAATTACAATCACCAGGGAAGCGGTACTGACCAAACTAATGGAGCGGCGGGCTGACAAGTCCCTGGGTCCTGATGAACTTCATCCTAGGGTCTTAAAAGAGGTGGCTAATGAGGTAGTAGATGCGTTGGTGTTAATTTTTCAAAATTCGCTAGATTCTTGCAAGGTTCCATCAGACTAGAAAGTAGCAAATATAACCCCTCTATTCAAGAAGGGTGGGGGGGAGGCAGAAAACAGGTAACTATGGGCCAGTTAACATGACATCTATTGTGGGGAAGGTGTTAGAATCGATTATTAAGGAGGCTACATAGCTGGGCACTTAGAAAAACTCCAGGTAATTGGGAATAGTCAGCATGGTTTTATGAAAGGGAAATCATGTTTAACCAATTTATTGGAGTTCTTTGAAGGAGTAACACGTGCTGTAGATAAAGGGGAGCCAGTTGACGTACTGTACTTGGATTTCCAGAAGGCATTTGACAAGGTGTCAAATAAAAGGTTATTGCGCAAAGTAGGAGCTCATGGTGTAGGGGGTAACATATTAGCATGGATAAAAGATTGGCTGGCTGGCAGAAAACAGAGAGTATGCATAAATGGATCCTATTTTGATTGGCAGGATGTGATGAGTGGAGTCCCACAGGAGTCTGTGCTGGGGCTTTAACTTATTACAATTTATATCAATGATTTAGATGAGGGGAGCGATGGCAAGGTCACTAAATTTGCAGATGACACCAAGATAGGTAGGTAAGTATGTTGTGAAGAGGACATAAAGAGGTTGCAGGCCAATATAGATAGCTTGAGTGAGTGGGCAAAAATCTGGCAGATGGAGCATAATGTGGGAAAATGTGAAGTTGTTCACTTTGGCAGGAAGAATAAAAAAGCAGAGTATTTCTTAAACAAGGAATGACTGAATAATACCGAGGTGCAAAGGGATCAAGGTGTTCTGATGCATGAGTCACAAAAGGTTAGTATGCAGGTACAGCAAGTAATAAAGAAGGCAAATGGAATGCTATCCTTTATTTAGAGAGGAATTGAAAAGAAAAGTAAGGATATTATGCTTCAGTTACACAGGGCATTGGTGAGACAACAGCTTGAATACTGTAAGCAGTTTTAGTCTCCTTATTTAAGGAAGGATGTGAATGCATTGGAGGCGGTTCAGAGGAGGTTTACTAGATTGATACCTGGAATGAGTGGGTTATCTTATGAGGAAAGTTGGACAGACTGGATTTGTTTCACTAGAGTTTAAAAGAGTGAGGGGAGATTTGCTTGAAGTATAGAAGATCCTGAACCGTCTTGACAGGGTAAATGTGGAGGGGATGTTTCCTCTTGTGGGGGGAGGGGGACGGTGGCACTGTTTTAAAATTAGGGGTCGCCCTGTTAGGACAGAGATGAGGAGAAATCTTTTCTCTGAGGGTTATGCGACTTTGGAATTCTCTGCCTCAGAAGGTGGTAGAGGCGGGGTCATTGAATATTTTTAAGGCGGAGGTAGATAGATTCCTGTTAGGCAAGGAAATCAAAGATTATCGGGGGTAGATGGGAGTGAGGAATTCGAGACAGAAACAGATCAGCCATGATCTTATTGAATGGCAGAGCAGGCTCGACGGGCTGAATGACCTACTTCTGCTCCTAATTCGTATGGTCGTATGGTGAAGGTACTGTTTGGTATGGAGTTCCAGAATTTTGATCCAGCAACAATGAAGTAATGACAATTTATGTCCAAGTCAGGATGAAATGCAACTTGGAGGGGAACCTGGAGGTAATGGTGTTCCCATGCACCTGTTGTTCGTGTTCTTTTAGATGGTGGAAGTTGCGGGTTTGGGAGGTATTGCTGAAGACACCTTGGTGACTCACTGCAGTGTATCTTGTAGAAAGTACATACTGCAGTTATGGTACAGTGGAGGGGAGGCCAGTCAAGCAGACAGCTTTGTTCTGGATAGTGTTGACCATCTAGACTGGTGTGGCAGTTGCACTCATCCAGGCAAGTGGAAGTTATTCCATCACACTCTTGATGGTGCCTTGTAGGTAATGGAAAGGCTTTGCAGAGTCAGGAGGTGAGCCATTCTCTACATGATGCACAGCCTCTGACCTGCTATATAGCCATGGCATTTATGTGGCTGGTCCAGCAGTTAGGGACAATATATAAGGGTTGAACATCAAGGTTTTATACAATCTGTTTCTAATGAATGACTGGCTGCCAAGAATAGACTAGAGAAAAGGAACATACTTTATGCAGAGGGTCAAAAATGTTGGCTTTGCTCTTCGTGTTGGTCAATTGGAGGTGGAGGAAATTTTAGTTCATCCATTGCTAATTCAATTTTAAATCTATTTAGCATACTCAATCTCATCTCAATACGATCTCACTTTTGCACAATCTACGTAGAAGACATCCTCGATACAGTTACACCTATGTTTAAAAACAGACTTACCCTCTTTCTTTTCCGCTAGGTTTCCAACCAGATTCCCCTGTAGATAAATTAAATCAGTTATTCAGCTTGACTCTATTAAAATCATATTCAATTTTAAAGATTGGTATAAGGTAAGATAAGCTGGTATTGTTATAAAGAATAGCGCAAATACTTCAAACCTGTGCTAGGTTGCTTACTTATTCCAGGTATGCTTTCAATAGGAATCTGTCGCACTCCTTCTTTAAAGCAGGAGAGTCCCGGGTACACCTTTCGAATCTGTGCTTGTTTTCTTTCAATCAACTTTTTTATGATCTTCAAAAAAGGAGAAATAGCACCATAATTAGGTATAAGAAATAGCTTGAACAGTTTCTTTATCTACTGTGCTCCACAGAGCACCCACAGGCCACGAGGAAAACATTCAGTAACAATGAAATAATAAAGAGGAAATGCTGCAAATACAACATCTATCAAGAAAAATGAGAAGTTAATAATATGGATGTGGTCCTTCTTCAGAACTGAAACTGAAAGATAAACAAGTCCCTTTGTTGAATGGCATAAAGAAAAAAAGGAAGAAGCCAGGGAAAGAGACAACAGAAATACTGATCACTTAGAGGAAATTAAAGGATTGAATTATCTGCCACTTGCTTAATAGAGAAGCAGGATAGGAGAAGAACAAAAGTATTTATTTTAATTCATTCATGGGATGTGGGCGTCGCTGGTTAGGCCAGCATTTATTACCTATCCCTAATTGCCCTAAATAAAAATAAATTGCCCTTGAGAAGGTGGTGGTGAGCTGCCTTCTTGAACTGCTGCAGTCCATGTGTGGGTCCATGTATGCACAAATAATAAGATGCTGAAAGGCCTGCTGGCTAATTGGGAACAGGAAATTCTGGGGACACACAGAATAGGCCAACACCAACACCAAACACCCTTCTCCACCCCAATAAAACTGTATCAAGCCACATTCCCTTCCAACCACATCCTCTGTATCCTTGCTAAAGAAAAATGGTACATATAGCCAGGGTCTAAATTTCAGTTTAGAGATCTGTAGAGCACCCAGGAGAAATGAGAGATACTGTTCAGTTGGAACAGTATAGGAGGTCAAAGGCAGAAAGCTAAGAGTGGGAATGGGAAGGGGACTTAAAGTGGCAAGCCACAGGAAGATCAGGGTTATACATGCAGACAGAAAGGAGAGCCTTGATGTTAGCCCCACCCCACAATAGGGGTAAGGAGCTTAAGCTCTAATAAAGGGGAACGGTTTCCTAGCCCGACACATATGCGCTTGTTGCTGCTATTACGAGAGGCAGGACACTTCAATATAATTAAATTGGGCTCCCAGAGTGAAATAGGGAGCCCAATTTAAATTTAACAGCTGTTGGATGGGTTTCCCAGAGGTCAGGAAATCTAGCAGCGAAACGGAGATGACAGCTGCTGGCTGCAGACGTTAAGTGCTTTTTATAGCACTTGTGGGCCAGGAGGAGCAGGAGTACTCCACTGGCCCGTCAAGCAAATCTTCGGCATCCCTTCTGATGCTCGCAGCCTATCTCTAGCCCTGGCCAAGATTTGTAACCTTTTCAACAAACCCCACCAACCCCCTCACAACACCCCGCAAGTCCCAATCTGAAGTCTGATGCCAACCCCACAACACCCTCTCTCTGCCCTCAACTGATGCTTGTGCAACGATTTGCTGAATAACCCCAAACTGATGGCTGACCTATGATCCCAATTGCCGGGGACCATCCCCAAGCATCCCCAAATGCAGCCTCCTATCGCTGGTTTTCTCATGTGTCAGCTGGCCAGCTTGCCTGAAAGAAAAATTATAATGAGGTCCTGCCATTAAATTCAGCAGAATCTCTCCATCCCCGTCCTTGTCGGGTTTCTCCCACATTTCCCTACTCCGTCCCTGACTCTCCATTAATACTGGGAATATTGGGGACAAGGAGCAGAATTTTATTCCCTGCTGGGGCTGGGAACATAGTTGGGTGGGTGCTAAAAATGGTGCTGCCGGCCGACCTGCCGGTTCCCGACTCCATCCCACCCCCAGGCCATTTTCTTGGAGGCAGGATGGTTGGGGGTGGGTTGTGTGGTGGCGGGCAGCAGAGCTACCTGGTAGGTAGCCAACCAAAATAACTAAAGGCCTATTGAAGCCTATTGACGGAGACCGACTGGGATTTTCCAGTCGGCCTCCAGGTCCCCGCAAGCAGCGGGAGACAGTATAGCTGCCTGCAGGCGGCCTCCAGGCAGCAGACGAGGGACCTGCCCGAGTTCAGCAGCAGCCACAGGCTGCCCTGTGAAGGGGCTTCACCCCACCACCTCCCCTCTCACTCCTCCCCCACTACTGTGGTGGTCCAGCTGCAAAGGCTTTTATTATTTCAAATTTAAAAGTGTTGAAGAGGGCACCTCCATTTTCAGGCGCCTTCACCCTCACTTACCTGACATGGCATCCTGTTGCTGCTTTCAAGCTGGAGGGCGTCCTATTGGGCCTCCAGCTTCAAGAGCCTGCCCACCGTCCTTAATTGGACAGCAAGCTTGCCTTCTGGCCATTAATTGGCCAATTTGGGAAAAATCACAATGAGTGACTGTCTCTCACACAGCGGGCTGAATTTTACCAGCCCTCTAACGTCGGGGGTCGTGGTGGGGATGGGGGGTGCCCAGAAAACTCTTCCGGGAGAGGCTCACCGGCAACGGCGAGGACTCAATGCGGCACCCATGCCGCTCAGCGGTGCAGCCTTCATCTGAATATGCAAATGATATTACAATTAAAGAATAATGACATACCTGGTAGCAACAGAGTCCCAAACCGATATTCCGGCCTCCAGTTGGAACTCCCGCATCATAGATCCGAGGCGTGTCACTGATGGGGAGGTGGGAGGAGTGCAATTTTCAGGGCAGGAGGTGGGGGGAAGCGGGGAAAACTGTTTCCATTGGTTGAGGGGCTGGCGGGAAGGGGTTGAAGGGCAAAGATTATAAAGTTTGGGGGTGAAATGGCTGGACCAGCAAAAATGGTTTATCGGGGGTGGGGAGGGAAATAAATATCTTGTTTGATAATTGGTAGGGGTGAAAGAGGGGCTTTTATGATGCTTAATTGACTGTTTTTATTTAAATTAAAAGTGCTGTTCTCTTAAAAAAATTAAATTAGCATTCAGGGCTTGATGCCCTTTAGAAATGGCACTGGTGCCTGCACGGTGGCACCGGACACCGTTGCCGGGGATGGATATTGGGGGCGGACTCTCCGCCCCCTGCAAGCTAGTGAGCCGCCACGCGTAACATCGCGGTGGCTCCGCAGCACGTCCTGTGCATACACCGCGCATTTTTTCAAGCTCGCCACTGAGAACGGCAGCAAGCCAATAAAATGCAGCCTAGTGTGGGTTTCTGACCCCCATTTGAGTCTGACGGTGGGATTCAGAAGCTCACAGGAAAGTCCTGCCCCAGGTGTTAGGCAACGGGGTCGCCTCAGCTGCATTTGTCCTCCCCATCGTGGAGAAGAGCATACTGAGTGGTAAATACAGTACATTAGATTAGAGGAAGAAGTGCCTGGGGCCCTCCACAAAGTGATTAGGTAGCTGCAGTTTCAGTGCAGGGTGCCAGGACAAAAGGTGGTGGAAGAATGAATAAAGGCATTCCAGATAGAAGAGTGGAGATGGGAATGGGTTCATGTTTTAAGTGGTGGGATATGATCTGGTAAATGTAGAGGCTGTTGGAATGGAAAGTGAGGACAAGGTCAAGGGGCTGGCATTGTTGTAAAAGGGAGAAGTATCGAGAGCAGAGGCACAGGAATTGGAACGACACAGTTAAGCACTGCCCTTGGTTACAAATAGAGGAGGGCATTTCAGAAGCTTTGTTGCAGAAGGTGTAGTCTCAGGGCAAATGAGACAGAAAAACTGGGAGAAAGGGATAATGGCCTTTTACAGAAGAGGGTGACATAATCATTGGCAGTGTGTCGAGTAATGATTCACAGTAAATTACTCGGAAATAAAATCTATGTGATCAGTTATCAATATTTTAAACATTTTTGGAAGGGGAAGTTGAACTTAATGGCAAAATTTGTTAACAAGACATTGCTTTTATCTGATGAATAATATATTTTTCCTAATTATTGACATTTTTACTTAATACAAGGGAGCAGTACAAACAACATAAATACACATTTATGCCCTTGAAAGTTGACAATTTGACTGCCTACCTTGTGGGCAAAAAGGGGAAACTACTTTTTACTAACTGATCAGAAGTAAAACATTAGCAACAAATGGACAAGCAGTCACCTCTTTCTGTTTCTTTATGATCACAGAGAATTCAGTGTACGGGATCCGTGGATTCAGCTCACAGCCCATCAGAGTAGCCCCTTCATAGTCTTTAATGTAACCAACATACTTCACTTTCGGAACTTTTATATCCTTCGAGAACCCCTGAAACAATAAAGAATATCATAATATTTTTGTTTTAGTAATTCAATGTACTTAATAAAATAAATGTCAATTTGCTCAAAAGCAATTATGTTGAGAATTACTTGTAATAATTTTAAACTTTTCTGAAGCTTGTTGACAAAATTAGTATACTCCATAACAACTTAACAGTAAGCACTAATCTCTCAGATATGTCAAATAATTAAACTGGCTGAGTTTTAGTTCCAATTATTTAATTGAATAGTTTTAGATTTACAAATCATATCAGGTGGCAAGATTTACATACCCTGAGAGATTGCAGGATACACTGATAATTGCAACTGCATTTACACAGGCGACCTCTAGGTCTATATGAATGTAAATTGTGTACAATCCGAATTGTTTTAGTGTGCTGCCACTAATCAAACAGCCCATTTAGAGAAGTGACCCTTTGAAATCACATTGAAATTGGAATGTAAATTTGTCTTCATTGTAATGATAGTGAATTTACAATATTTAGATGAGTACAATATTCTAAAATTGAAAGCATAAGCAACAGAACTATTATCCTTGGTTACGTAAAGCAAGACGGTTATGCCTGAACTTTCTTAGATGCCAATACATCAATACACATGAATATCTCATCCTATCTGGATACGCAATATGCTTTCTTTCTCTACTAAATTCTTTGGGATGAATTTTTACAGGAGTTCTCCCGTTTGATCACCTTAGATTCAGCGGAAGAGCTAGGGAACTCAATGAAAAATGCCATGAATTTTTAAACACCACTCTTTTACTTCCTCCTACTGTTAATGGAAATACCAGCGCAGGTGTGTCATGATATTTTATATTCTGGTGAAGTACAAACTCAAACATGAGACCAAGGGGGTAGATGTTACTCCAGGCATGGAACGAGCAGGCGGGAGGTGAAACCCACCCACCCATTCTTGCCAATGGGAGACCCAAGACATTGAAGCCAGACCGCATTAACATGCCACTGGCAAGCTAAACGCCCTGTATAGATGTCTCGCTGCAGCTCACTAGCTCCAGGCCACACAATATCAAGTGAAATGGATCTCAAGCGGCCACTGGATAGGTCCAGGAACCGACTGCAGAAAGGTGGTGGGGGTGGGGGAGGGTGGAAAGACCTGGGCAGTGACAGCCTACAGCATTCCTGTGGATTGCAGGGGTAGCATATCTGCTTCTCCTGGCTACACAATAATAATTCTACATGCCGTAATGAGGATCCCACCTGTTTTCCACCTTAAGACCCTGGGAAATATGACAGCAGACAGAATCTGAGCGGGAATGGGAAATTAATTCCAGGTTTCCTTTCTATAGTTGCACAGTTTTATTCAATGTGCTGTGAATCTGTCACTTATTAACTTTGACCCTACATAGATAAGTAACTACTTTGATTGAGACTGCAATATAAACATCAAAAGGTCTCGGAGTCGAGTGTTATATTGTCCGAAAATCCAGTTCATTAATCTGTATGAAAATTGGAATGTCATGCTATTTAGATTTCTCATTAGTAATCGTATATCTACTTTCCCACTGTAATACACTCTTTGAGGAACATAGAAACAAAGACCACAAAACTGCATACCTGCTTTTTGAAGTAGCCAATCGCATATTCATCTGCGTAAGTGAGGAAGTTTAGAATGTTATGTTTGATGTGATATTCCTTCAGATGATTCATTAGATGAGTTCCATAGCCCTAAAGAATAAACATTTGACCATTTAGTAAAGAATAAAATTCTACTTGATTTGCCATCAATAGTTTTTATTTAAAAAAAGCTTACATTTCTATAGCACTGCTCATGTACTAAAACATGTCTCAAATATCATTGCAGGAGAAAGATTTTAATATGTACATAATTTATTTTTAAAGGAGTTGGCATAATAGGGTTCAACAGTGAAGATGGTGGCTCATAAATTTAACACTGCTGGTTGCCACCTTTATTTGCATCTCCCCATATGCCTCATTTGGTAAGGTTGGCTTTTAACTCAGTCATGCTTAATTCCTGGTCTATGTTTAGTTAGCTGATCTCAGCTAAGGTGGCGCGGGACACTAAACTAGCCTCACTATCCCTTGTTTTGGGAGGGGAAAAAAAATCAGTCAGTATCCCTGCTCCCAATTTCTAACCAATGACTCCCTCCGGAGATGAACAGATGAAGCTTAACATCTGTCTTAGGGAAAATGTTAGAAGCTATTATTAAAAACGTTATAGCATTTAGAAAAATTCAAGGTAATCAGGCAGAGCCAACATGGTTTTGTGGAAGGGAAATCATGTTAAACCAATTTATTGGAGTTCTTTGAGGGAGACACATATGCTCTGGATAAAGGGGAACTGGTGGAGGTATTGTACTCAGATTTCCAGAAGGCATTTGATAAGGTTCCACAACAAAGGTTATTGCAGAAAATAAAAGATCATGGTGTAGGGGGTAACATATTGGCATGGATAGAAGATTGGCTAGCTGACAGCTAATTTGTGGGTAATTTAAGGGAGTAAATTAAGAGTAAGTCATGGCAGGGCAGTTCGGCAACGTGGAGTGCTCCTCCTGTGCAATGTGGGAAGTCAGGGACACTTCCAGTGTCCAGGGCGAACACATGTGCAGGAAGTATCTCCAGCTGCAGCTACTAGAAATACGTGTTTCAGATCTGGAGCGGTGGCTGGAGACACTGGAGCATCCGCAATGCTGAGGTCATCGTGGATAGCAAGTACAGGGAGGTGGTCACATCAGAGGTAAAGAATGCTCAAGCAGAAAGGGAACGGGTGACCGCCAGGCAGAGCAGAAGAACTAGGCAGGTAGTGCAGAAGTCCCCTGGGTCCATCTCCCTCTCTAACAGATTTTCCGCTTTGGATATTGTTGGGGGAAATTGCTTCGCAGGGGAATGCAGCAAGAGCCAAGTCTGTGGCACCACGGGTGGCTCAGCTGCACAGGAGGGGGTAAAAAAAAGAGTGGAAGAGCTATAGTGATAGGGGATTCTATTGTAAGGGGTACAGACAGGCGTTTCTGTGGCCGCAAACGTGACTCCAGGATGGTATGTTGCCTCCCTGGTGCTAGGGTCAAGGATGTCATGGAGCGGCTGCAGGACATTCTGAAGGGGGTGAACAGTCAGAGGTCGTGGTAAGCATTGGTACCAGCACAGGTAGAAAGAGGGATGAGGTCCTGCAACAAGAATTTAGGGAGCTAGATAGCATATTAAAAAGCAGGACCTCAAAGGTTGTAATCTCTGGATCACTCCTGGTGACACATGCTAGCAAGTATAGGAATAGGAGGATAGAGCAGATGAGTGCGTGGCTGAAGACATGGTGCAGGAGGGACAGCTTTAGTTTTCTGGATCACTGGGTCTGTTTCTGGCGAAGATGAGACCTGTACAAGTTCGAAGGGCTGCACCTGAACCACAACGGGACCAACATCCTTGCTGGGAGGTTTGCTAGTGCTGTTGGGGGGGTTTAACCCAATTTGGCAGGGGGATGGGATACAGAGTGGAGGTACAGTAGGGGGTGATGCACAGTCAAATATAGAACAGAAACTGAGTCAGTCTGGAAGGCAGATCAAATATAGACCTGTTAAGGCACAAGCGAATAATGCAAGGCTGGACTGCATCTATTTCAACGCAAGGAGTCTTACTAGTAAGGCAGATGAATTGAGGGCGTTGATTAACACATGGGAATATGATATTATTGCTATCACAGAGACATGACTGAGGGTAGGGCAGAACTGGCAGCTCAATATTCCAGGGTATAGAATCTTCAGGCATGACAGGAGAGGGTGTAAAAGAGGAGGTGGCATTGCACTATTGATCAAGGAGTCAATTACTGCAGTAAGGAGGGATGATATCTTTGAAGGTTCCTCAAATGAGGCCATATGGGTAGAACTTAAAAACAAAAAAGGGGCAATCACTTGGCTGGGAGTGTATACAGGCCTCCAAACAGTCAGGGAGAAATAGAGGAGCAGATATGTAGGCAAATCTCAGACAGTTGTAAAAATAATAGGGTAATAATAATAGGGGATTTCAACTTCCCCAATATCAACTGGGGTAGTCTTAGTGCAAAAGGCTTAAAGGGGGTGGAATTCAGGAGCGCTTTTTGAGCCAGCACGTAGAAAGTCCTACAAGAGAAGGGGCGCTACTGGACCTAATCCTAGGGAATGAAGCCGGACAAGTGGTAGAAGTGTCAGTGTGGGAACATTTCGGGGATAGTGACCATAACTCTAAGATTTAAGGTAGTTATGGAAAAGGACAAAGAGGGACTGGAAATAAAAGTACTGAATTGGGGGAAGGCCGATTTCAAAATGATAAAACAGGATTTGGCCAAAGTGGACTGAGAGCAGCTACTTGTAGGAAAGTCTACATCAGACCAGTGGGAGTCATTCAAAAAGGAAATAGTGAGAGTCCAGGGCCAACATGTTCCCGTAAAGGTGAAGTGTAGGACCAACAAGTCCAGGGAACCCTGGATGTCAAGGGATGTAGAGGATTGGATCAGGAAAAAAAAGGAGATTTATGGCAAAACCAGAGGGCTGAAAACAGCAGAGGCCCTAGAGGAGTATAGAAAGTGTAAGGGGGGGGTACTTAAAAAAAGTAATCAGGAGAGTGAAGAGGGGACATGAAAAAACACTGGCGGGCAAGGTAAAGGAAAATCCCAAGATGTTTTATAAGTATATTAAGGGCAAGAGGAAAACCAGGGAAAGAGTAGGGCCCATTCGGGACCGTAGTGGCAATCTGTGTGTGGAGCTGGTGGACGTAAATGAGGTTTTAAATGATTTCTTTTCATCTGTGTTCACTATGAAGAAGGATGATATTGGTGTAGAGATCAGGGAGGGGGATTGTGATATACTTGAACAAATTAGCATTGAAAGGGCGGAAGTATTAGCTGTTTTCATGGGCTTAAAAGTGGATAAATCCCCAGGCCCAGATAAGATGTATCCCACGCTGTTATGTGAGGCAAGGATGGAGATAGCAGGAGCTCTGACACAAATTTTCAAATCCTCTATGGCCACAGGAGAGGTACCAGAGGACTGGAGGACAACAAATGTGGTACCATTATTCAAGAAGGGTAGCAGGGATAAACCAGGTAATTACAGGCCAGTGAGTCTAACATCAGTGGTAGGGAAACGATTGGAAAAAATTCTGAGGGACAGGATTAATCTCCACTTGAAGAGGCAGGGATTAATTATGGATAGTCAGCATGGCTTTGTCAGCGGGAGATTGTGTCTAACAAACTTGATTGAATTTTTCGAATAGGTGACTAGATGTGTAGATGAGGGTAAACCAGTTGATGTAGTCTACATGGACTTTAGTCAGGCTTTTGATAAGGTCCTGCATGGGAGATTGGTTAAGAAGGTAAGAGCCCATGGAATCCAGGGCAATTTGGCAAATTGGATCCAAAATTGGCTTAGTGGCAGGAGGCAGAGGGTGATGGTCAAGGGTTGTTTTTGCAAATGGAAGCCTGTGACCAGTGGTGTACCGCAGGGATTGGTGCTGAGACCCTTGCTGTTTGTAGTGTACATTAATGATTTAGACGTGAATATAGGAGGAATGATCAGTTCGCAGATGACACGAAAATTGGTAGTGTCGTAAATAGTGAGGAGGAAAGCCTTAGATTACAGGACGATATAGATGGGCTGGTAAGATGGGCGGAGCAGTGGCAAATGGAATTTAATCCAGAGAAGTGTGAGGTGATGCATTTTGGGAGGACTAACAAGGCAAGGGAATATACAATGGATGGTAGGACCCTAGGAAGTTCAGAGGGTCAGAGGGACCTTGGTGTACTTGTCCATAGATCACTGAAGGCAGCAGCACAGGTAGATAAGGTGGTTAGGAAGGCATATGGGATACCTGCCTTTATTAGTCGAGGCACAGAATATAAGAGCAGGGATGTTATGATGGAGCTGTATAAAATGCTAGTTAGGCCACAGCTGGAGTATTGTGTACAGTTCTGGGCACCACGCTATAGGAAGGATGTGATTGCACTGGAGAGGGTGCAGAGGATATTCACCAGGATGTTGCCTGGGCTGGAGCATTTCAGCTGTGACGAGAGACTGGATAGGCTAGGGTTGTTTTCCTTAGAGCAGAGCAGGCTGAGGGGGGACCTGATTGAGGTATACAAAATTATGAGGGGCATTGATTGGAAGAAACGTTTCCCTTGGTGGAGGGTTCAATAACCAATTTAAGGTAAGGGACAGAAGGTTTAGAGGGGATTGGAGGAAAAACCTTTTCACCCAGAGGGTGGTTGGAATCTGGAACATACTGCCTGAAGGGATGGTAGAGGCAGGAACCCTCACAACATTTAAGAAGTACTTAGATGTGCACTTGAAACCCCATTGCATACAAGGCTACGGGCCAAGTGCTGGAAAATGGGATTAGAATAGAAAGGTGTTCGATGGCCAGCACAGACATGATGGGCCGAAGAGCCTGTTTCTGTGCTGTATAACTCTCTGAACAGGAAACAAAGAGTAGGCATAAATGGGTCATTTTCTGGCTGGCAAGATGTAGCGTGTGGTATGCCACAGGGATCTGTGTTGCGGCCTCAGCTTTTTACAATTTATATAAATGACTTAGATGAAAGGACCAAAGGTTTGGTTGCTAAATTTGCTGATGACACAAAGATATGCAGGAAAGTAAGTTGTGAAGAGGACATAAGGGGTCTACAAAGGGATATAGATAGTGAGTGGGAAAGTAAGTGGGCAAAGACCTGACAAATGGAGTAGAATATGGGAAAGTGGGAAATTGTCCACTTTGGAAGGAAGAATAAAAAAGAAGCATATTATCTAAATGGTGAGAGATTGCAGAGCTCTGAGATGCAGAGGGATGTCCTAGTGCATGAATCGCAATAGGTTAGTATGTAGCTACATCACGTAATTAGGAAAGCTAATAGAATGTTATCATTAATCACGAGGGGAATTGAATACAAAAGTAGGGAGGTATGCTTCAGCTATACAGGGCATTGGTGAGACCACATCTGGAGTACTGTGTACAGTATTGGTCTCTTTATTTAAGGAAGGATGTAAATGTGTTGGAAGCAGTACAGAGAAGGTTTACGAGACTAATACTTGGAATGGGCCGGCTATCTTATGAGGAAAGATTGGACAGGCTAGGTTTGTATCTGTTGGAATTTAGACGAGTGAGAGGCGACTTGATTGAAACATATAAGATCTTGAAGGGGTCTTGACAGGATGGATGCGGAAAGGATGTTTCCCCTTGTGGGAGAATCTAGATTTCGGGGTCACTGTTTAAAAATACGGGTCGCCCATTTAAGACAGAGATGAGGAGAATTCTTTTCTCTCAGAGGGTCGTGAGTCTTTGGAATTCTCTTCCTCAAAAGGCAGTGGAAGCAGGGTCTTTGAATATTTTTAAGGCAGAGGTAGATAGATTCTTGATAAGCAAGGGGGTGGAAGGTTATCGGGGGTAGATGGAAATGTGGAGTAATCAGTTCAGCCATGAACATATTGTATGGCGGAGCAGGCTCAAAGGGCCGAGTGGCCCGCTCTTGCTCCTAATTCGTATGTCCGTATGAAAGGTCACAGATCGGAAACATTAACTCTGTTTGTCTCTCTACAGATGCTGCTTGTTGAGTATTTCTAGCATTTTCTGCTTTTGTTTCACGCTTCCTCATAGTATGCAAGTGTTTGAAAACTAAACTTGGTGTCAGTTAATCACTACTTCATGATTTATCTCAACTTCTTTCCTGCTGTTTCAACTGCTTCTTGCATTATGGGTGTTGACCCTTCATCTAAGGTTCTCAATTTAGTTTAGTTTAGTTTAGAGATACAACACTGAAACAGGCCGTTCAGCCCACCGAGTCTGTGCCGACCATCAACCACCCATTTATACTAATCCTACACTAATTCCATATTCCTACCACATCCCCACCTGTCCCTATATTTTCCTACCACCTACCTATACTAGTGGCAATTGCTAATGGCCAATTTACCTATCAACCTGCAAGTCTTTGGCATATGGGAGGAAACCGGAGCACCCGGAGGAAACCCACACAGACACAGGGAGAACTTGCAAACTCCACACAGGCAGTACCCAGAATTGAACCCGGGTCGCTGGAGCTGTGAGGCTGTGGTGCTAACCACTGCGCCGCAATACACAAAGTTTCAAAGAGCAAAGAACAGTACAGCACAGGAACCGGCCATTCGGCCCTCCAAGCCTGCGCCGATCTTGATGCCTGCCTACACTAACACCTTCTGCACTTCCGGGGCTCATATCCCTCTATTCCCTTCCTATTCATGTATTTGTCAAGATGTCTCTTAAACGTCGCTATCGTATCTGCTTCCACCACCTCTCCTGGCAGCAAGTTCCAGGCACTCACCACCCTCTGTGTAAAAAACTTGCTTCGCACATCCCCTCTAAACTTTGCCCCTCGCACCTTAAACCTATGTCCCCTAGTAACTGACTCTTCCACCCTGGGAAAAAGCTTCTGACTATCCACTCTGTCCATGCCGCTCATAACTTTGTAAACCTCTATCATGTTGCCCCTCCACCTCCGTCATTCCAGTGAAAACAATCTGAGTTTTTCCAACCTCCCCTCATAGCTAATGCCCTCCAGACCAGGCAACATCCTGGTAAACCTCCTCTGTACCCTCTCCAAAGCCTCCACGTCCTTCTGGTAGTGTGGCGACCAGAATTGCACACAATATTCTAAGTGTGGCCTAACTAAGGTTCTGTACATCGTGGCCTAACTAAGGTTCTGTACATTCTGTACACTGTTCATTCGTTAAATAAAAAGCCTGGAGAAATAAATTGTGACCTTGTGAGATGTATTGATATGAAGAATTCTAATCTAAAGCTAGATGAGGGTTATATGAGCTGTAAAGGAGAAGTGATCTGATTTACAATGACAAAAACAGGGAATAGAAATTAATGGAGGATTTTCTGAATGGTGTTTTTTCCTTTTACCAAGTAAATCTTTATAAGAGTCTGATATGATGTGAAGAGTCATTAGAAGCACGAGCCCTAATTGGCTTATACACATGCAAAATGAAAATTCCATTTGATTTCCAAAGACCACAATTAGTACAAAAAAACTTTATTGCAGCTTCTCTTGTTGCAACTTATTACCAATCTGCACTTCTGCACCAATCATTCTTTAAGCTATATCTGACTTTTATCATCTTTACAAATCAGTTCTCATTTTTTATCTTATTCTTGAAGTACAGCTTCTCCAAAAGAAATTATTGAAGACTTCTAAATTGTGCACTCCAGGTGTGGAACCTCATCTACCAAGAAACACTGGCATGCACCCCACAATTAAAATGAATGGACAGAAAAGTGTGGGGATCAACATGTTGGGCTAGATTTTGTGTCCACGTCGGGCCAAATCAACAAGGAGAATCCTGCCTTGGCCAGCTGGAGGACCCCCGAAGTGATTCTACGGCACCAGGCCAATTAGCAACCTGGTGCCGGGATCCCTGTCCGTTTAAAGACAGGGATCCTGCCTCCAAGAGCTGCCGGCCAATCACAGCGGTATCAGCAGTTTCACTGGGAGCGATGGCCACTGCCGGTAGTGCAAGAGACGGTGGACCCAAGCCCAGTGCTGGAACTCGGATCCAAGGTAAGTGGGGTGGTGTCGCTGGGCCAGTCCAGAAGGCCCGAGTGAAGGATGGACAGCCAGGGGAAGGGGTGTTCAGGGAGTTGCAGGTATACCCGGGGTGGGGCCCTCATTGAGCCATAGATTGCCCATGGAGGATGCCCCACCCAAAGCCTTGGAGGTCCGAAATCCCAGCGGTGGCAGAAAGTGGCCCTTAAGTGACTGCTAATAGGCCACTTTAGGGCCTGAATTGGCTTCTGGGCAGGAAGGCCATCTTCGGCCTATCCATCCCCTTGGGAGGTGACGGACCAACCACCGCAATTCTATGGGCTCCCCCCCCCACCCACCCGCCTCTGAACCTGTCTCAGGGTGGCTCCAATAAAACACAGCCCGTTATTTGCTGATATGCACTTTAGGTGAGACTCCATGAGCAGAAATAATGGACTATCTTGGCTCGCTAGTTCCAAATTCCTAACAGACATATTTATCACGTTTATTATGGTACTGGTCTAAAGACATTAAAAATGTGGGCCCATCTCTATTACCACCATAAAATATAATTACACTGGAACTCTAACACATTAGAGACAGCATTTATGTTTTAATTTATTGCACGTTGGTGAACACAAGTTACTAATTATTTGTAAAATTTACATTACCTTCACTTGTTCATTAGAGGTTACAGCACAAAACACAATCTCTGTAAAGCCTTGTGTTGGAAACATTCGGAAACAGATACCGCCAATCACACGGCCATCTTTGATCAAAGCAAGGGTCTTGTGTTTACTGAGATATAACCACAAACAAAATTACTTCAAAATTAAAAATCAGTCAACTAATCTTTTTACAGCCTCTATTTTTTTTACAAATGCTTCTCATGGTAAGTGACTGAGTTGTAAAAGGTTGGTCTTATGCACTGATGTTTATTTCTGAAGATCTAGATGCTGATCAAAGGAGATAAAAGTGTTACTTTCAGCGATAGTTTTAAGCACATGGGGTTCAGACAGTCAATCCTAAAAAATGCTGTCCCATGTAAATAAGTTTATTTAACCTAAACTCAATAGCGCTCGCTATAAGAAATTGTTCTTGAAATATTTAGAATATTTGCTTTAGTTCAATGTATTAACATCTAATATTCAGGTAAACTGGCCTTTCTAATGATCAAACAAAATCACACATTTTCATCTAAAGTAAGTAAATGAGTATCTTTCCAGTATTTTTTTTTTTAAGTTCTGTGTCTATAATATACCCATCAATTAAAAAAGAAGCACACAACGTAAAACCACTCAGACTGTTGTACTTACTATTTATCAGGCATAATTGTTAAATTATTTCTTTTTTCAATATATTCCTTTTATGTCTCTAATTCAATTTTTAGTCCTCCCTTGCCATGTATCTCCAAGGATGGATAAGTTATCACAGAGCAGCACTGTAAAGAGACCACAGTGATGCCTACGATCTCTTGATGTCTATAAAATGGGGTCCAAAAAGCTAACCTCTGTGCTGCATCCTGCTGCACACTGACAGCTTGTATTCTGCTGCCTTGAGTGTACTCCTACAGAACAAGTTGGCGATTACCCTAAAACCGACCAAGTAAACAAGAATCTACTCAACATTCAAAACAGATGAAAGCAAACAGACTTTGTGCTATTAAATTTGTTATCATCAGTAGTTGAAAATGAGTACTTACTAAGAATACAACAAAGTAAATATAATGAGGGTGAAATTAATCTTGGGTGTCAAGGGAAAAGAACGTTGAGTGGGTTTAAAATGTGTTGATGATTCGCTATCATTTATTGTGTGCTACCACCCAAGACCAATTTATCCCTCATTATGATTAAAGATTTGAGCCTTACCACATGACAAACAAATGTTTTTTTAGATCAATTAACAAAGCAAGATAGGAGGTTGATTGAATTGAGACAGTATTCACATTAACACCAGTTGTAAGCCATGCACTCACGGGTCAAAGACAAGCCGAGTGATGTATTCCTTAGGCATTCTGGGTAATTGATGGGAGAAAACATTCTGCAATCCAACTAGCCACATCATCATTTTCTTGTTTGGTTTTTGGCTCAGTGAGTTTCCCACAACATGGAACTCCAATACACCCCTTTTTTCTTCAAGCCTTGCTGCCTCATCTCTGGCTGCATGTGCAGATAGTAAGCTGGTCTTGTGAAGGACAGGATAAGTAACATTTTCCCATTGTATTTTGTAAACTTTAAAAAGATTACAATCAATATTATAAATACTTGAGCAATGCAGATTGATTTAATAGGTGACAAAAAGCTCCATTTTCTCTGCATGCATAAACTGCAATAAAGTATAGCATCATTTCAAAATACCACACATGGAACAAGGAAGAAGTTATAACTAAATCAAGAACTTGATATTACAGATAACGTATACGTTATCTGAAAACCCAAGTTATTAATTACTAAACTTCCTTATTTTAAATAAAATGTAAAGTAAAAGTTGCAATTCCAAAGGACTGATGTTAATGTTTGCATATTACGATAACTAACCAATGTTTAAACAAATACTTCACATTGATTGTGTAACTATTAGGTTATTGGATACCAGATTATTCAGCAACACGCATATATTAAATCAAAATGAGGAATCTAGGTTCAATATAACAAAATATTTCTCATCAGTATTGTAATATAGTGTGATGGAAACCCCACATGCCAAATGGAAATATTAATTTCATCGTATGGAACTTTGCCTGAGACTTTTAATGAGACTGTTACAAATAACTTTTAAAAAACAGAACAGTGAGCAGCCAAGATGGCCATGCACAATTTGCACATGAAAAGCCTAAGGCAGGCTGGAGACAGAGGTGATTACCCAGTCTAGCCAGAACAATGGGGTGCTCTCTGATTCACTTATCTAAGATAGCCTCACCAATGAATGTCATCAAAAGACATCGACATCCATTGGGCTGGATTTTACCTTAGGCGGATGGGAATTTGCCACTGACATAAAAGTCGGTGGTGAACCCGCTTCTGCCCAGCCCGGGGATCCGTCCCATATTTTATGGGTCCCCGGGCTTTAATTCTCCCGAGATAGGACTTCCACCCGCTTGAGGGAGGAAGTCCCACCTCAATGAGCAGCCGGCCAATCAGCGGGCCAGCAGCTCTTAGTCCCAGCAGCACCACCGGGAGCAGTAGCCACTGCTCGGACTGCAGCCCAGCCGACGAAATGGAGCCAGGAGTGGAGGTTAAGTTGGGTATGCCTCACCAGGGGGATCGGTCGAGCCCTGATGAGGCTAGGGTGGTCGTTTGGGGCAAGGGGTGGGTTGGGAGGTGGGGACAGCTCTCAATTGGGCATACTGTGCCCAACTGCCACGGCACCCCCCCCCCCCGACCCGGCAAGCAGAAAGGCCGGCAACTATCGGTGGGTGACCTTTCACATCCCCAGCACGCCCGCTTGCCACAGGTAAAATACACGTGGAGGCGGGCGCGGACCCTTAAGGGCCTTGATTGGCCTTGGTCGGGTGGGCCATTTCTGCCCCCCCACCCGACCGCCGTAAAGTTGGCCGGAGGCGGGGCGGGAAGGCCTCCCGGAGTCTCCCGCTTAATTTTTCACCGCCCCCATGCCACTATCCGACCCACTGGGCCAGCGTAAAATTCAGCCCATTGACTTTGAAATAGCCAAACATCCCCTACCAAGTATGTCTGAACAGCCTTGAATTTCAAAGATTATTCTAGAAGATGCTGATTGAAACACAGAGGTGGTCACAATACATGACTACTTGGGCCACTCTGGAAATTTGTGAGTGGTGACTCAGAGATCAGGCAGTAACTGAGATTCAGCCAAGGAACATCCTTCCCCGCTCTCTCTCCAGTAGAGATCCTGAGAAACCTCGAACTACAGCTGGTGGAAGACAAAACTGCAGGTCCTTACAATCAGCAACAAAGGGGACAGGGATAAAGCCCCTCTTCTGCCTTCTGGAACCAGAGAAGGAAGCTCGAATTGTGCACGTGGCCCAGCACGGACTTTAGGACTACAACTTCAACTAAAGACACTGAGACTCAGTATCTAAATTCCATTTATTAAGGACTCTACTCCAACCTCCCACCTCTGTTTATCCCTCTGTAATCTATTTGTGTATGTTTGTGTGCTTTTATGTGAATGTGAGCATGGATGTGTCGTGTATCTTAGTAATTTTAACTGGTTTAGAGTGATAAGGTTAATAAACTTACATCTTTCTTGTTTAAACTCAAGAAAACCTGTCTGATTGATTCATTTGCAATTATATTAGAGGAACAGGAGCAAGTACTCACTGAGGTGGTAAGTTAAATCACTGGATTAAAAAGGATAAACCCTGTTGTGGTCAAATCAGAGAAGGGACGAAAGGGGAGCCTGAGATACCCTTCTTTACCTGGTTGTAACAATAGCTAAAAAGGGAATTACAACTCTTTAATTTTGGTGTTGAAACCTAACGTATTAATCCAATCCTTGACATTGACAACTTTTGGAGGGGAGGTGAAGGATGAGCAGGATACTGCAGTCTTATGAATGCTAAGAGAAAAAAAAAAGGGATAATGGATAACCATTTTCTTTGTTTAAAACTGACATAACAAAATAACTTCTCGGTAACAAAGTTGAACTGCACTCAACATAGCTCCTAGCAAGAATTCAGTGCAAATAGGATGTGATGTACTTACCTCTGGACCCAACATAGCCGCTGGATCTGTGATAGTTGACATTACTTCATTCACTAGCTCCATAGGGATATCCCCCAAAACTCTTTGCCTCTTGGCATCTTCCATATTAAATGATTCTGTAGGTTTCCTTTTCTCTCCTTTTCAAACAAACAATTCTGTCAGAAATTTTAACTGGTCCAATGATAAGCCTTTTAAGACACTGGCCATAAAAATTAATAAAATATAATTAAGGTAACAACTGACCAGACTATTAACATAGAATAGAGTGCTGAATATTACAATCTTCTTTGTGGTGGTATGAATGCCAATTTTCTCTCCACTGTTCTTATTCACAGGCCATGTAAAGTTAAAAATGGGAGATGATGACCTTCTCCAAAACCTGCATCAATGCTACTTTACAGCTGCCCTCTAGGAGGCACAAAATAGCATTTCAAAAGTGAGTCTTTCCCTGATAATCCCTCCCTGCAGAAGCACAGCTGAGACTAGCAACTAAATGCCACAGATAAATCTGTCATTGTGTTGTGCAACCACCTTTACAAAAATACTTATCAACTAATTTGCAGTCCAGATATGTAAAACAGTGAGAAATAAAGAATGAACTCTGTATATTAAAAAAAGCACTCTTTCCTGACAATATTTGCCCCCTTCTTGTGTTCCACCTAAGACTGTGCATCACCTACAGCAGAGTATACAGCCACAGTGGATAAGCCATTCCAGACTTAATTCTATACTCTACATAGAACTAGGATCCATACTGACAACAGCCAGGGATAACTTGTCTGGTGAGTTTGTTCTCCCTCTACTTATCCTCTCTCCATGACAGTGTGGCTGAGATCAGGTACACAGTAGAGTTGGGATCAAACCTGTGCCCTACCACTCTATAGCATTGTGTGGTGATAATATGGCTATGGCTAGATGTGAAATAATACTGACAGCAGGTAACATTGTCTTTGATCAGCTTCCAAGGTAGAAGGCATGAAACAGACCATTAGGCAAGATTGATGCTGCGGCGTGAAAGATTTCATCTACATCCAACTGATGAAAATCTTACCAAGGCCAAATCACTCCAAGGTGAAGAATAGCTAATATTCCCTACCCTTTTTCCATGCAACAAGACAGATTTCGTGAATTATATGTAAAATGCCACAAATTATTGGCTGAATAGTGTTTGTTGGTAAAGCCCACTCAGTCTGAATGGATAATACTCACAAGGCATTCCACAGTGACTTGTACAAAATCCTGAAGTCTGCTTTCAGTAAGGATATGGATCAATAGGTTTTGTATCATTAAGAGATTTTGCCAGGCTTCAGCAATAAGCTCTCCATTTTTAAGATTTACCAATCTGTCATACCCAATATTTGCTCTGAGCCAGAAGCCACTTTGTTCCTCCAGACAGGGCTCAAACTTCCACTGTTGGTTTGATCAATGCTGCCGGAAGCTGGGCTTGATCCATACCCAAATGGCTTTGTGTTTGGCAGGATCCCAGGAACCCCAGGAGCGTTGACAACTAACATTCCAAAGACATAAAGAAGCCAAAATAATTAAACAACGATCTAACAGTATCAATAATTTTAGCTGAGGTGTTATAACAATGTGCTCAGCACTTGTATAACTTAGCCAAGTCTGTTATTGAAAAAACAAGATGTAAACCTGACCTAATGAAAAACTTTTCAGAAAACATTTTAATTTTAATATTCCCTTTCTGTAAACTTTGTCTCAGGTTCCCAACTCTTCTTGAGTATTCAAAAATTGCTGACCATTAGTTACCTGGTTGTATTCCTAGTTGGATGTTACCAGAAGACACCATGAAGTCTAAATCCCATATAGGAGAGTTGTGGCTGTACACTTCTTCTTCTAACATAGAAAGGAATCTATAATATAAAAAATGCAGTGCTATTTTCTGCACACACTATAGTAACTTTATACTTGGAAATAATTACAATATTAACAGCTTTCGATCAATAGCAATTCTTTTCTTTCTCCACCCTTTCAATTTTGTACAGTTTTCCTTTCCAGGTAAAAGGGAGGGCTAGTACAGTACAGTTTGCAGGCACCTCCAAAGGTGCAGATGGTGCCCGCATTTAATTGAGGTTATAAAATAAGACAATTTTTGTATTTCATTTTACAGTTTTGAAATGGAAGAGGTCTTCCTAGCTCAATTTCAAAACAACCACCTAGAGACTGACCAGATTGATTGCTCTGGAAATTAATCCTGATATGGGGGCTTTGTTGAAATTAATTAAATTATAATTAAATTATACACAATGCTCCAGTACACTATATTTGTTAATCCTGGGCATGCCATCCTATACACAAGCTTTAGATCATAGGAAACTTGTTCCACTTATAGAAATCTGTGAGCAGATATGTGTTTGGGAAATGCCCAAATAATTGACTTTCTGGAATGTCTGGACAGCACAGTGGCGCAGTGGTTAGCACTGCAGCCTCACAGCTCCAGGGACCCGGGTTCGATTCTGGGTACTGCCTGTGCGGAGTTTGCAAGTTCTCCCTGTGACCGCGTGGGTTTTCGCTGGGTGCTCCGGTTTCCTCCCACTGCCAAAGACTTGCAGGTGATAGGTAAATTGGCCATTGTAAATTGCCTCTAGTGTAGGTAGGTGGTAGGGAATATGGGATTACTGTAGGGTTAGTATAAATGGGTGGTTGTTGGTTGGCACAGAAGCGCCTGTTTCAGTGCTGTATCTCTAAATAAAAATAAAAAGTAAACAAACAATGTCGCTCCACTACTTAAAAAAGGTGAGAGAGGAAAACCAGGGAACTATAGATCAGTCAGCCTAATATCTGTTGTTGAGAAATTACTACAGTCTATCATTAAGGATAGGGTGACTGAATACCTTGAAAATTTTCTGCTGATCCAACTGAATTTTTTGAAGAGGTGGCTAAAGTAATGGGAAGGGGAATGTCTGTTGATGTTATTTATCTAGACTTTCAGAAGGCATTTGATAAGAGAATGTTAGCTAAAGCTGAAGTTTATGGAATTGAAGGAAAAGTATTGAACTGGTTCACAAATTGCCTGAGCGACAGCAGAGTGTAAGGTTAGAGAGCAGGTACCCTAACTGGATGTGACTAGTGGTCCGACAAGAATCTGTGCTGGAGTCTCAACTATTTACCATATTCATTAATGACTTAAGATGATGCAATAGAAACCCACTCATCCAAATTTACCAATGGTACAAGGATAGATAACATCGAAAGCAGTATAGATGAAAGTGCAATACTCCAGTACACCATATGTTAATTCTGGGCATGCCATCCTATACACAAACTTTAGATCATAGGAAACTTGTTCCACTTATAGAAATCCCTTTTTTATTCTGTGAGCAGATATGTGTTTGGGAAATGTCCAAATAATTGACTTTCTGGAATGTCAATCTCAGCCTGAAGATCAAATGGAACACAACATTATTCAAGACTGATGTTGAAAAACTATCATATTTAAGAGTTTAATCCTTCAGCTAAGGAACTATTTAAATATATAGGGGAAAAAACACCTGGAAAGTGGGACTTTAGTGCTAGAATGCCTGATACTAACCTTGTCCCAAATCCCAGGAACTGAGTCATCTTTCTGTAGCACCTCTCCTCCATTGTCCAGCATGGTGGGATTTCTCTCACTTGATTCCAATCATAACCAGAGCATCATCAGCAATGACTCCTCTTCTCATCCTATTAACTCCAGAATTCTCCAGGAATTTATGCTTGGTCTCACCCTCTTCCCCGTTTTACAGGCTGTGTCTTAAAACGTCATCTGCAGACATGGGGTTGGCTTCCACATGTACAGCAACGGCACCTAGATCTCCCTCTCCACCACCTCTCAGAGCACCACTACTGACTCTGTACAGTCAGACAGTTTGTCTACGTTCAGTCATCAATAAACCAGCATTTCCTCAACCTAGGAAGGTTGAACGATTGTCTTCCATCCCCACCAGAAGCTCACTGCCACAGACTTCCTGCCACTCTTTCAAGCTGAACCAGAATTTTCACAACCACAGGTTCTATTCAACCCCAAGCTGAACTTCCGATCTGTATCTTCTCAATCACAAATACTGCTTTACTTCCACCTCCCTAACATCACTGGTTTTGCCCCAGCTCAGTTAATCAGCTTCTCAAACATTCATAGAATCATACAGCACAGAAGGAGGCTATTTGGGCTATTGTGCCTGTGCTGGCTCTCTGAAAGGGCGATCAATTAGTCCCACTACCCTGCTATTTCTCCATAGACCTGCAATTTTTTCCTGTTCAAATATTTATCTAATTCCCTTTTGGAAGTTATATTTGTTGTTTTGATGGAGTAGATAGGGAGGAATTGCTTCTCCTAGCATGAGGGATGGTAACCAGAGGACACAGATTTAAAATAATTAACAAACAAGCCAGGGGGAAGTGTGGAGTTGTATCTGCTTCCACCATCCTTTAAGGCAATGTATTCCAGATTATAACAGGCTGTGTAAAAAAAAAATCTCCACACTTCCCCCTGGCTTGTTTGTTAATTATTTTAAATCTGTGTCCTCTGGTTACCATCCCTCATGCTAGGAGAAGCAATTCCTCCCTATCTACTCCATCAAAACTCCTCATAATTTTGAACATGTCTATTAAATCACCTCTTAACCTTTTCTCCAGTCTTTCCAGTTAACTGAAACCCTTCATTCTTGATACCATTATAGTAAATCTCCTTTGCACCCTCTCCAAGGCTTTGACACCTTTCTAAAGTGTGATACATACAAACATACGAATTAGAGTCATACTGTCATAGAGTTATACAGCACAGAAACAGGCCCTTCGGCCCATCATGTCTGTGCTGGCCATCAAGCACCTATCTATTCTAATCCCATTTTCCAGCACTTGGTCTGTAGCCTTGTATGCTATAGCGTTTCAAGTGCTTATCTAAATATTTCTTAAATGTTATGAGGGTTCCTACCTCTACCACCCCTTCAGGCAGTGTGTTCCAGATTGCAACCACTCTCAGGGTAAAAATTATTTTCCTCAAATCCACTCTAAACCTCCTGCCCCCTTACCTTAAATCTATGTCCCCTGGTTATTGACCCCGCCGCTAAGGGAAAAAGTTTCTTCCTGTCTATCCTATCAATGCCCCTCATAATTTTGTATACCTCAATCAGGTCCCCCCTCAGCCTTCTCTGCTCTAAGGAAAACAACAATAGTCTATCCAGTCTCTCCTCACAGCTGAAATGCTCCAGCCCAGGCAACATCCTGGTGAATATCCTCTGCATCCTCTCCAGTGCAATCACATCCTTCCTTTAGTGTGGTGCCCAGAACTGTACACAGTACTCCAGCTGTGGCCTAACTAGCATTTTATACAGCTCCATTATAACCTCCCTGCCCTTATATTCTATGCCTTGGCTAATAAAGACAAGTATTCCAAATGCCTTCCTAGCCACCTTATCTAGCATATGGGCGGCACAGTGGCGCAGTGGTTAGCACTGCAGCCTCACAGCTCCAGGGACCCAGGTTCGATTCTGGGTACTGCCTGTGCGGAGTTTGCAAGTTCTCCCTGTGTCTGCGTGGGTTTTCGCCGGGTGCTCCGGTTTCCTCCCACATCCAAAGACTTGCAGGTGATAGGTAAATTGGCTGTTGTAAATTGCCCCTAGTGTAGGGAGGGAATATGGGATTACTGTAGTGTTGTTGGTCGGCACAGACTCGGTGGGCCGAAGGGTCTGTTTCAGTGCTGTATCTCTAAATAAATAAAAATAAATAAATATCTGTGCTGCTGCCTTCAGTGATCTATGGTCCCTATGATCTATGTACACCAAGGTCCCTCTGACCCTTTGTACTTCCTACGGTCCTACCATCCATTGTATATTCCCTTGCCTTGTTAGTCCTCCCAAAATGTATCACCTCACACTTCTCAGGATTAAATTCCATTTGCCACTACTCTGCCCATCTTACCAGCCCATCTATATCGTCCTGTAATCTGAGGCTTTCCCCCTCACTATTTAAGACACCACCAATTTTTGTGTCATCTGGGAACTTACTGATCATACCTCCTATATTCACGTCTAAATCATTAATGTACACTACAAACAGCAAGGGTCCCACACCAAACCCTGCGGTACACCGCTGGTCACAGGCTTCCACTCGCAAAAACAACCCTCGACCATAAACCTCTGCCTCCTGCTACTAAGCCAATTTTGGATCCAATTTGCCAAATTGCCCTGGATCCCATGGGCTCTTACCTTCTTAAACAATCTCTCATGCGGCACCTTATCAAAAGCCTTACTGAAGTCCATGTAGACTACATCAACTGCTTTACCCTCATCTACACATCTAGTCACCTCCTTGAAAAATCAATCAAGTTTGTTAGACACGATCTCCCCCGATAAAGCTATGCTGACTATCCTTGATTAATCCCTGCCTCTCCAAGTGGAGATTAATCCTGTCCCTCTGAATTTTTCCAATAGTTTCCCTACCACTGATGTTAGACTCACTGACCTGTAATTACCTGGTTTATCCCTGCTACCGTTCTTGAATAATGGTACCAATTTTGCTGTCCTCCAGTCCTCTAGCAGCTCTCCAGTGACCAGAGAGGATTTGAAAATTTGTGTCAGAGCCCCTGCTATCTCCACCCTTGCCTCACATAACAGCCTGGGATACATCTCTTCTGGGCCTGGGGATTTATCCACTTTTAAGCCCGCTAAAACAGCTAATACTTCCGCCCTTTCAATGCTAATTTGTTCAAGTACATCACAATCCCCCTCCCTGATCTCTATACCTTCATCGTCCTTCTCCATAGTGAACACAGGTGAAAAGAA
Source organism: Heterodontus francisci (assembly GCF_036365525.1). Taxonomy (NCBI): domain Eukaryota; kingdom Metazoa; phylum Chordata; class Chondrichthyes; order Heterodontiformes; family Heterodontidae; genus Heterodontus; species Heterodontus francisci. The sequence continues at coordinate 151,085,138 of NC_090372.1, read as the reverse complement.
ATCATTTAAAACCTCACCTATCTCCTCCGGCTCCACACACAGATTGCCACTTTGGTCCCTAATGGGCCCTACTGTTTCCCTGGTTTTCCTCTTGCCCTTAATACACTTATAAAACGCCTTGGGATTTTCCTTTATCTTGCCCGCCAGTGTTTTTTCATGTCCCCTCTTCACTCTCCTAATTACTTTTTTAAATATCCCCCCTACACTTTCCATACTCCTCTAGGGCCTCCACTGTTTTCAGCGCTCTGAATCTGCCATAAGCCTCCTTTTTTTTTACCTTATCCAATCCTCTATGTCCTTTGACATCCAGGGTTCCCTGGAATTAGGAGGAGCAGTAGGGCATTTGGCCCCTCGAGCCTGCTTCACCATTTGATAAGATCATGGCTGATCTGAATGTGGTCTCAACTCCACTTTCTTGTTTACCCCCCATAACACTTGACTCCCTTGTCTATCAAAAATCTATGTAACTCAGCCTTGAATATATTCAATGATCCAGCCTCTACTGCTTTCTGAGGAAGCGAATCCCACAGACTAACTACCCTCTGAGAGAAAAAAATTCTCCTCATCTCCGTCTTAAATGGGAAACCCCTTATTTTTAAACTGTGTCCCTTAGTTATAGTCTTGCCCATAAGTGGAAACATCCCTCCAGCATCCACTCTGTCAAGTCCCCTCAAGATTTCATATATTTCAATAAGATCACCTCTCATTCTTCTAAACTCCAATGGATATAGGCCCAACCTGTTCAAACTTTCCTCATAAGATAACACTTTAATTCCAGGAATCAGTAAGTGAACCTCTCTGAACTGCTTCTAATGCAGTTTTATCCTTTCTTACAGAATTGGACACAATATGCCAGCTGAGATCTAACCAGTTATTTATAAATGCTGTGCTTTTGTACCCTATGCCTCTATGTATAAAGCCAAGGATCCTATAAGTCTTTTTAACAGCTTTACTAACGTGTCCTGCCACCTTTAAAAAATTGTTGTATGTGAGCCCCTGCTCTCTCTGTTCCTGCACCCCATTTAAAAATATTTAGTTTATACTGCCTCTTGTCATTTCTCCTACCAAAATGCATAACTTCATATTTCTCTGCATTAAATTTCATTTGCCAATGACTGCTCATTTCAATAGTCTGTCCTCCTGAAGTTTGTTACTATCCTTCTCACTGTTTACTACATTTCCAAGCTTTGTGTCATCTGCAAAATTTGAAATGATGCTCCCCATACCTAAATCCAGGTGCCTTTGTCACCTCCAGATGCAATGCTCTCTGGACCAGTTCCCATTCTTTATCCCCACCTCCTATAAACCTCAGTTCATCCAAAACCTCTCCCCCAATATCATATCTTGCAATGTGCCATCACTCCTAACACCTGGTCCTCAAATTTAAAATCCTGATCCTTGTGTTTAAATATTTTCTTGGAGTCACCCCTCCCTATTTCTGTAACCTCCTCTAGGCTTATATTGCCCACTCACCATTCATTCACCCATCCCTGGCTACAGGTTTCAGCAAGGCCCAATGCTCTGGAATTCCCTCCCTATACAACTTTTATGTAGCCGGAAATGCTCAATGCCACATTTCTAATGGCATTTGATCGCTTCGGTGTCAACTGCCGCTAGTGGTTAATTAAGTTCACCTGTTTTCCTGCAGGTGTACTTTCTCTTGGTCCTAGCAAAGGTGGAACTGGTGAACTTTCTGGTTGGGAGTTGTTATCCTGCTAATCTTACATCTTTGAGTGGAGTAAAATGGGTACAGCCTCCTCAATGATTGGAATTTCTTTGCAGAAATGAGTTCTGCCCCAAATCCTACCTCCCTGACAAATTTAGGTTTTATTTAAATCCTCCCAGGTCTGGAAACTTTGGGGCCATATTATTTCATTTCTTTCCCCGCCCTACTTTACAACAATAACTTCATTTCAAAACTACTTCATTGTTTTGGGACATCCTGAGGTCATTGAATGGTACGCTATAAATGCAAATTCTTTCTCTACCTTTTATATTTATAAAAATCTAAATCAGTGATGTAAAGACTTCCCTTACATCCAAGCTAACATGACAAATTTTCTTAATGGAAACATTTAAATGAAACAATTTGTTTAACAAGAGCTTTAATATCAATTCTAATTCAAACACTGACAGGCAGCATAAAACAACATGATGGAAGAACATTCAAGGAATGAGACCGTACAAGCTTTAAGATCAGTACTTACTTTGGAAAATGGGTAAGGATCAATGTTTGTTTTTCTAAAGGTAGCTTATCTTTCTCCTGCCTGGACTTCTCCAGTAACTGGCGCCGCATGACAGTAAAAACAGAGCGAAGCAATGTCCTGCCAAAAACCTGGGTGGTTTCATGCCGCGGGAGACTGTCGCAGAACTGAGGGACATTACAGTAACACAGCCATCTGAAAAACATTAAGAGACTTATAATTGAGCTCAGGTAAGTATGTAATAAAGATACAATTCTCATTTTCCCACTGTACAAATAGTTAAAGCATAATATGGTCCAAGCATAACTGTTCTTGGTAAAGTAGTTATATAGCTGAACCAGTATTAGAATTCAATATGGTTGATTTATAAATTGCTAATGACTCTGGGTCTCAACCTACTTTGTGCATTTCTGGTGCTGAAATGGCTCAAGTGGAGCATAAACAACGGCATGGACTGTTTGGGCCGAAGGCATGTTTCTGTGCAATATATTCTATCTAAGTAATTTATTGGGGGCAGGAATCTCCCTTCTGAAAGCAATCTACAGCTCATATAGAATGAGCTTCCATGGTTGCTAGGGACTCTGCTGTATACGAAGTTCATTTCTGGGCCATTCTATTGTTCTATTCCTGTTATCACTAAAGCTTTTAAGAGCTGTTGTAGTAAATTATAGGATCAGTTAATAGTTGTGGTTGAGAAAGACCAATTGGCCCATCCTAATTTATCCCTCCAGAGAGAATTCCCCCTTTTCTGTACCTTAATTGTTTTTCATAAGATTTTAGGGTTTTTGCCTCAACTGCTCTATTCCATAGATTCATCATTCTTTATTTGAAGAATAATTTCCTTGTATTAATCCTGAATTTACCTGTTATTAGTTTGAATTTATGTCCTTTGTCCGAAGCTCGCAATTTAAACCAACATTTTGGATTTTCCTTTTCGAATCCCTTAACTATCTTACACACCGCAGTAAGATCCCCTCTCAGACATCTCCTTTTGAGCCTGAATATTCCAAATTGCTGGGCTGGCTGCCTTTTTTTCTTCAACAGTTGCAGTCATCCCACAACGTCTTCCCCCAAGGGAATCACTTTTAACTGTACTTTTTGGAGGAATAGAAAGAGGACGAATGAAGGGAAGACATTTAACCACTGCTACCCCCAGACCAGAATCCAAGGGCAGAGCTGGACATGCCGCCATTTGTCCAAGAAGAGCAGAGGTTGTAATTTACGAACAACACCATGACAGAGTTATGTTCCTCCAACCATACCCACAGTCAAGCTCCTCCACAGCCCTTATCTTTAGGGATCATTTCAGGCTTACAATGCAGACATTGGTAACAAGTCAATCAGCTGTCCAAAATGCGTAAATGTGTAAAGCAAGCGACCAATGTTTTGTTTGCTTGAGTGAGAAAGTTCATCTCTTTCACCACAAACAACTAATAACAGCATGATAGGACCAAGACATCATCTCAAGTGGCAAGAATCCTAAAAGGTCCAGAGGTTACAGATTGTACCCATGTGGCCCTCCCAATCCCTAGCACAATACTACTGCATAAACAGATCAAAAAGGATTCCACTCTCTGTTCTGCTCATTTGCAACCATAACACTGGATTATGCAAGTTAATGCTCACTTCCCAGGCAGCTGTCAGAATTTTAAAGGAACCTGTCATCTGTTCAATATTTGATACACAAAAACAAATTTCAGGGTGGATCCTAGCTGATGGCGAATTTGCAGTCTCTCAGGCACCAGCTGTGCACACAGTATAATAAAGTGCTGGCATGGATCACAGTAATCATCAAGCATACTATTTGCATGTTGAAGCAGTACTTCAAATACATGGATAGATTTAGGCCAATACAGCTGAACATATTGTGTGTCCACTTTTCACTTCCTCTTGGTGACAGTATGTGGTATATTTACTCTTAAGCCTAGTTTGGTACTACCTCAGTGGCAGTAGTATGTGAGTTGGTTGGCTATTTTGTGTGTATGGGAGACTCTTGGAATTGAGGTAGCCCTTACATCCCTTCAGCTAAGTTCTGAGGTGCACCAGCTGCATGCTGTGACACTTCAACTAACAAATTTATTTCAATTCTTGGGATGAGGGTGTTGCCAGCAATTATTGGCTAGCCCTGGTTGGCCTTTTAGTAGTTTTTTGATATGACTGAATGGCTTGCTGGGCCACTTCAGAGGACACTTAAACATTTACCATATTGGTGAGAGACTGGAGTCAAACCCAGGCTAGACCAAGTAAGGATGGCAGGTTTTCTTCCCTAAAAGATGCTAGTTGAATTTTTACAACAATCCGACAGCTTCACGGTCTAGCTATTTATTTTCAGATTTTTAACATAGTATGAGCATTTGAATTCAGTTATGGTGGGATTTAAAGTCAATGTTGTCTGTAATAATAGTCCAGGCTTCTGCATTACTAGTTCAACAACATAAACACTATACTACTGTACTATATGAGCAGCCTGCACCCAAGTGTTTGCTGACACTTGTGCAGGTATTCGGCTGGGAGGGGGGGGAGGGGGGGGGGTTGGTGGCGCTTGCAGGATGGTTCAGATGTGCTGACATCCTAAGAAACAGCATCCTAATTTGTGCTAGTCATGCCCCAATTACTGATTATTGTATCCCCCCCACCCCCCCCACCCACCCTGTCCCCATGGCCACTGGATAGCCAGAATGGCAGACCTAATGACACAAATGAGATCAGGAAACCTTGCCTTATAGTTCTTCAGAAAATTCCCAAGCCTGTCAATTTTTTTTTGAACTCTTTCACGGGATGTGGGTGTCGTTGGCTAGGACAGCATTTATTGCCCATCCCTAATTGCCCTTGGGCAGGTGGTGGTGAGCCACCTCCTTGAATCGCTGCAGTCGTAGCTTGCAGTTTTGTAATATTGAGTTGTAATGACATGCTTTCATATGTAGGTTCAGCAAGCCCTCCCTTATATGCCTTGCAAAGGAGTTTGTCAGAGTTCAGTTATAACTCGAAGACATTAGAAGGTGTAGGTTCACTCAAAGTGCTATTATAATGTAGCTGATTCTGATTGATGGCTGGATGCTAGACATATGTTCAAGTGTGCCACAGGTGTTTTCGAATTCAGTGTTCAACAGCCAGTGCATTCAGCACAGCTCCACTCCATGTGCAATTGTAGATGGCAGAGGACGCCTGCTTTTAAATTGGAGCACTGGTTAGGCTGACAGGGATCGGTGAACATCCCAGGAAGCCAATGTAGTTTTTGTGTTGGAACTGTAATCCTGCAGGTGCCTCACCCTTAGCTGAAACGTCCAAATATAAGGTTTTCCCTGCATGTCTCTCCATGGCCCTGGCATCCAGTAAAGGCTCATTCACATTAATGGGCTCCTCCTCAGGCTGATACAAATCATCCACCTCAGAGAAGGAGTGGTGCTCCTCCTGTTCCTCCACCTCCTACAAAATATATCCACATTGTATTGCCAGGTTGTGTAGTGCACAGCAGACTATGACTATTCATGATACCCACTGTGGTGTGGACTGAAGAGCCCCTCCAGACCGGTCAATGCAGCGGAAGTGCATTTTCATCAAGCTAATGGTGTATTCGATGATGGCTCTGGTGGAGGTGTACGCTGCATTGTATCGCTCTTCAGCTGCGCTATGGGAATGCCTCATTGGTTTCATCAACCATGACCAAACGGGAAACCTTTGTCACCCAGGATCCAGCTGTCAGCTCAGGCTGGTGCTTCAAAAATTCCAGTTAGTTGTGAGTTTTGCAAAATGTATGCATCGTGACAGCTCCCTGGGAAACAAGCACAGACCAGGATGATTTTGTGACTGTGAACATTCAACTAGTTTGCAACCAGTGAATGAAAGCCTTTGCAATTGACAAATGCAGCTGGCTGGTCCCAAGGAGCTCTAATGGTTACATAGGTGCAGTCGATCACCCCTTGCACTCTTGGGAAACGAGCGGTGGTGCCAAAGGCTGCTGACCTTGCTGCCTGGCTGTCCTCATGTACTGGGAAATGGATGAAATCACTGGCACAATGGCATTGGACCTCTTTTATGCATATGTGAGCGGCAGGCTATGAGATGCCACATGTCATCCGTTGAGCCCTGGAAAGCACCACTTGCAAAAAAATTAAGTGCCGCATATCACCTTGAGGGCAACTGGCATAGGGTTTCCACCAAAAACACGTGGTTGCAGGTCCTGCTGAATGATCCCACAAATTTCAGTGACCATTTCATGTGACATCCTCATACATATCGGGCATTGCCTCTCCGACATCTGAAGGTAACTCGGTCCTTATACTGAGGATGTGCTGACGTGCCAGTGCACGTCCTCTTTGATGCCTTCCCTGAAGGGTTTCATTCTGAGCAGCTTCCCACTCTGTTGCTGCCTGCGGCATCAGCCGCTAAGCGGCAACACCGCTCCTCAGTTGCAACCTCTGCTCTTGTTCCCAAGGTAGCACGAACATTAGGTGTATGAGACCCATGTCATTGAAACTTTGTAACTATTTGAATGAGACTAGCATTAAACTTAAAACTTGTCTGCACACGACGTGCAACCATTGAACTCATAAACAGATAGGTTGTATGTGCCTACCACTGTGCACATCCACAACTCCACCCACCCAACATTAGCCTCCTCTTGCTTCGATTTACATTCCTGCAGTGCCCACGTGATTTTTGTCTCTTTTGGAAAAATGGTGAACATAAGGTTTGAGGCAGGTTCCTCCACCTTCCACCCTCCTCCTGCCACCTTCCAGCCTGTCCCCATCACCCTTGGCCTACTCAACATTATACTTTGACCCTTGATCCTTCCCCCGTTACCCTGGACTGCATCATTATTGACGTTTAAATACCATCTCTACCCCGTGCCTACACCCGTCACCAGATATACCCTAAATCCTCCAGTTATCCACCTTAATGTAGCCGCACAATCCTGTGCACCTCCCTACAATTCCATCCAATACCCAGCCTTGACTCTGGACCTGCCCCGCACCGCCCCCCCCTACAGAATCCCACTGCCCCCGTGACTATGACTATTTCCTCCTCCAGACAGCACCCTGATTTCGCCCCACAAGACCCCAATGTTGACAGTACTCACCTCTCCCTTTAGGCCCATCCTGAACCTCACACACATTATCCACTCCAACCACACCCCTCCACCCCCTCCCAACAGCACCACCAAATCCACATCCCGAACATTAGACCATTCTCTCCTCTGCACCTCCAGCCACCCGATACCCCACCCTATGAACCACCCCATCACCCCCAAAGCATCACCCTTGTTGGTCCTGAGCCAGGAGCCAAACATTCATTCCAATGTTGCCCTTCTTCACTAAAGAGTTCAAGAAAGAAAACCAGTGATCCCGGACACAACTGCACAAAGCCGACTGGTGCACGTCACCTTTAAATGAACATGAACCAGGTGCCACAAAACTCCTGTGTGCCACTGACTGAATCTGGCAGGTAGGACTTAAATTCAAATAATTATAAGGCAATGAGTATTCATGGTATGCAAATGTATGAAAACTTGGAATCCACCAAAGGACGGTGTGAGCCCTGACCTGCCACAAACATGCCGCTCACTAAATCTCTAAAATTAAACCTGCCATCGGGAATCCAAAATATCACCTCCCGCGTAATTAAGTCACTCCACCCATCACGAAAGCCACTCTTGTAGGCCCCATAAAAGTCCTCCCTTAGCTTTTAGTTTGAATTACATGAATAATGGCAGGCTGTAATTGAATTAAAGAATAGGATAAGAAGGAAGAAGTTTAGAACAAACCCAAATATGGCAGCAAACCTCCTATTTCCTATCCTATCACCTTCCATGGCCTGCCTTCATAGCATTTCAACAGTTTCTTCCTCATATGGGGTCTAAGGTATAATGATAGGGAGTCCTCCTCCTGTAATTGTTTTCACTCAACTGTTATGGGCTGTCTTCTCCTGCAGAGTAAAAGAAGTGGCATATTCCAATTGTTAAGAAGACATGAAATAATATCTGTGTCAGGAAGCAGCCCATAATAGGTGTGATGCAACATTCAGCCACAGCAGATGGCAATATTCTTAAGGGCTAAATGCATGTACAATATATGAGTGACGAAACACTTCCAGGTGAAGGCTGGGTACAAAAGGCATCCCGTGGATATTTTTGGTATTGTTTGGAAGTTCTTGAAGGCAGTGTGAGGAGTAGGTTTTGTCATATACACACTTACTACACTGCTTAAGTAGAAGATTGTTGCTGGTTTTTAAATGTTTTTGTGCACTGCTTCATTTGCTGATGACTATGTCTTCCCATTCACACATACTAGTCTTTAAGGCAATCTGTGGCTTTCACTGCCAAGAGAAACCCACTCCTCTGTCTCACTTCCTCTCACAGAACCTTTAAGCCCCTACTTAAGAAACAGGCCACTCAATAGCCTCCTGCTCACCTTTCAGACATTGTTTTTCACACCAGCTTACTGACTTGCAAATTTCAGAAAGTAATTAGATTTCCCAGCCTACAGGTCTTGTGGCATCATACAATTTCTCACCTATAATATTACAGTTAGGCTGACCCTGGAAATACACACAGAGGTCAGCATACTATGTGTCAGCAAGTGCAGTCTTGCACTGCTTCACACTTGTCTAATTAGTGTCTCATTCTTCTGCAGACCATAATGAAAAGGCAAAGGGACACTGTAAAGAGACTATGGGTGTAGGAAAAAGGGTGCAGTCTGTGTCATTCCTGTGGAGAAAGCAAGCATATCAGATAACTTATGTGGTAAATACAGAACCTACACTTGGAGAGAAGTGTAAAAGATGCATGACTTAAAAGAGAAATGCAAAGTAGACAATCTGAGAGTAGATCATCTTTCTACTTAGTGAAAGGATAAGCAGTTATGGGGATGGAAGGGCGAGCATAAATAGCTTAATTATGAGGAAGATCCCTTTCTAGAAATAACATCACAAATTCCTTTATCTCAAGAGGAATAGTTCATTCAAATAGTACAGCAGCAGCCATAATGACATTAAACCATGCCTTGCTGACCTACAAGGTTACTGCATAATGAACTTGCTGTTATAACGTTTTCTTTACAAGACGAGCTAATATTTTAATAAAAGAAAGTGACAGGCAACTAGTAGTGTTACAATTATATTCATTTACTTTTGAGGAGGCAAATATAAGAATAGCTTATAAATCCTTACAGGGTATAGGTGATGCCAAGCCAGGTGTGCAGCCCCATCTACTGGTTAGTGCCCTAGGCATAATAATATCTTCATAATAACTGATATGCTCAATATGCTTCGTAAAGTAAGGACGACACTACAGATGTTTATACAGTAAAGGAGTCCATTCATGCAGGTATAGCAAGAAATTAGGAAGGCAAATGGTATGTTAGCCTTTATTGCAAGGAGGCTGAAGTATACGAGTAAGGAAATATTGCTGCAATTATAGAGGGCTATGGTGAGACCACACCTGCTGTACTGTGTACAATTTTGGTCTCCTTACCTAAGGAAGAATATACTTACTTTAGAGGGGGTGCAACAAAGGTTCACTTGATAGATTGCTGGGATGAGAGGGCTGTCTTATGAGGAGAGATTGAGTAGAATGGGCCTATATTGTTTTGAGTGTGGAAGAATGAGATAATCCCATTGAAACATACAATTCTTACAGGACTAGACAGGGTAGATGCTGAGAGGCTGTTTTCCGTTGCTGGAGAGTCTAGAACTAGGTGTCATAGTGTCAGGATAACATGTTGGCCATTTAGGACTGAACTAAGGAGAAATTTCTTTACTCATGAAGTTGTGAATCTTTGGAATTCTGTAAACCAGAGGACTATAAATGCTCATCATTAAGTCTCTTCAAAACCGACTGATAGATTTCGGGGCACTGAGGAATCAAGGGATATGGAGATAGAGTGGTGAAGCAGAGTTGAGGTATGAAGTCTGCCACGATCTTATTGAACAGTGTAGCAGGCCTGAGGGGCTGTATGGCTTATCCTTGCTCCTATTTCTTATGTTCAGCCCACAAGAACACAAGAAATAGGAGCAGGAGTAGACCATATGGCCCTTTGAGCCTGCTGTACCATTCAATATGATCGTGGCTGATCTTAGGATTCGACTCCACTTTCCCGCCCGCTCACCATATCCCTTGATACCCTGAGAGACCAAAATTCTGTCTATCCCAGCCTTTAATGTATTCAACGATGGAGCATCCACACCTCTGGGGTGGAGAATTCCAAAGATTCACAACTCTTTGAGTGAAGTAATTTCTCATCTCAGTCCTAAATGATCGTCCCTTATCCTGAGACTGCGTCCCCGTGTTTTAGATTCCTCAACCAGCAGAAATAATCTCTGTGTCTACTCTATTCAGCTCCTTTAGAATCTTGTATGTTTCAATGAGATCACATCTCATTCTTCTAAACTCCAGAAAATACAGGCCCAATTTACTTAACCTCTCATCATAGGACAACCCCCTCATCCCAGAGAACAATCTCGTGAACCTTCGCTGCACTGCCTCCAATGCAAGTATATCCTTTCTTAAATGTAGAGACCAAAACTGCACACAGTATTCCAGTTGTGGCCTCACCAAAACCCTGTACAACTGTAGCAATACATCCTTATTCTTGTACTCCAATCCCCTTGCAATAAAGGCCAACATGCTATTTGCCTTCCTAATTGCTTGCTGTATCTGCATGCTAACTTTCTGTGTTCCTTCTATAAGCACACCCAAGTCTCTTTGAACATTGACACTTACAAGTTACACACCTTTTAAAATATTCTGCTTTTCTATTCTTACAACCAAAATGCATAACCTCACACTTTCCTACATTATACTCCATCTGCCATCTTGTTGCCCACTCACTTAACCTGTCAATATCTCTCTGCAGCCTCTCCCCACAGCTTATCTTTCCACCTACCTTTGCATCATCAGCAAACTAAGATACATTACTCTCTCTTATTATCTAAGTCATTAATACAGATTGTAAATAGCTGAGGCCCCAGCACTGATCCTTACAGCACTCCACTATTTATTGCCTGCCAACTTGAAACTGCCCCATTTTATGCCCACTCGTTGCTTCCTGTCTGTTAACCAATCATCTATCCATTGCTTATATGCTGCTTCTTTACTAAAGCAATCCAAAACTAACCCCTCTACTTCAGGTTCGCCCCACAGCACTGTAACCTGATCTATTTCAAATATTGCTCTGAAAAGAAATAAACTCTGCCTCAGCCACTCCCGGTGGAAAAGCAACCCATGCAACAACAACAACCTTCACTGAAGAAATTGTTCCTAGCTTCTCTCTGCACTTGTTCTGTAACAAATTATTGAACCCCAGTCACGTTTCACCAGCCAGAGGAAATAATATTTCCCTATTGACTCTACCAAAATCATTCAGAATGTTGAAAATCTCTAGCAATGTCTCAAACTTCTCTGATGGTATTTTGTTTCTCTTCATCCTTGGTTAAGCTACACTGTAAACTCTCTATCACTTTAACGACTTACTATAATGGGACACCCAAACCATCCACAATACTCTATTTGGCCCAATTAATGGTTTGTATACATTTAATCCTAGCCTCTTTACTTTACTAAGTCTCTTTTTATAAAAACCAAAATACTGCTGGTCATTTGTCATGGCCTTATGCACCTGAACTCAACACTTTCATGCAATTAGGTATTTAAACCCCTTGGTGTTTCTGTTGATCCATACCTTTCAACATCTTTTCATTGTGTACACTCCCATTTCTTGTTTTTCTTTCCCTCCTAAAATGTAATCTCTTACACGTTAAACTGCAGCCGTCACCTGTTTGCCCATCCTGCTACCATATGCCTTCCTGAAGTGTTTTACAGTGATCCCCAATATTTGCCAAAGCCTTACTTTGTGGCATAATCAAATTTCCAGATTGCATTTACTATACAGAAGTCCAAATTATTTAGATATACCATGAATGAAAGTGGACCTAGCACTAACCCAAGGTGATCGCTTCCAATCTTACTCTATCTAAGCAATATCCAATTACCTTTATTCATTCGTTCTTGTCAACCAAGTTTCCATCAATGCTGCTACATTCCCTCTTATGCCATCTACCTGAATTTTTCAAACAAGCCTCCAGTGAGAAATCTTAACAAACACATTTTGAAATCTATATACAGCACATCAACTTCATTCCCTATATCTATCCAATTGGTAACTTAAGAAAAATGTTCAATCTCCATTCATCACTGTCCACACTTTTCTCAGAAGAGAACATACAAAAATGGTATTCAGGAAAAGACGTACTGGTCTATCTAGCCTGTTCCATATGGTTGGGATACCCTATACATTACGATACAGAAACTCCTACCCACCTGGAGACAGGTATTCTCCTGGCAGAGGCGAAAAAACAGATAAATGCCCCAGGCAATGAGAGACAAAAATCTAGAAAATTCATCTCTCATCAATTTAGGCGATCAAAACAAGTCCAGATGAGTTTGACCCAATTTATATTACAGGGTACCTACTTATACGATGATCGCTGCCCCACCCACCAACAGGTTTTGGTTCCTCCTGAAGAAATACAGTGAATCACCTGTTTCACAAGTCCACTATTCTCTGGGAAATGAAGAAACACCTAACATCCAACCTAGGTCTTCATCTTCGCTGCCTCCGGAGAATCCTTGGCATCAGGTGGCAGGACCGCATCTCCAACACAGTAATCCTCAGGGCGGCCAACATCCCCAGCTTATACACACTAATAAGTCAGCGGCGTTTGAGATGGCTTGGCCATGTGAGCCGCTTGGAAGATGGCAGGATCCCCAAGGACACATTGTACAGCGAGCTCGCCACTGGTATCAGACCCACCGGCCGTCCATGTCTCCGCTTTAAAGACATCTGCAAACGCGACATGAATTCCTGTAACACTGATCACAAGTCATGGGAGTCAGTTGCCAGTGATCGCCAGAGCTGGCGGGCAGCCATAAAGACGGGGCTAAAGTGTGGCGAGTCGAAGAGACTTAGTAGTTGGCAGGAAAAAAGACAGAGGCGCAAGGGAAGAGCCAACTGTGTAACAGCCCCGACAAACAAATTTCTCTGCAGCACCTGTGGAAGAGCCTGTCACTCTAGTATTGGCCTTTATAGCCACTCCAGGTGCTGCTTCACAAACCACTGACCACCTCCAGGCGCTTACCCATTGTCTCCCGAGACAAGGAGGCCAAAGAAGAAGAAGAAGAAGAATTCTCTGGGAAATGAAGAAACACCTAACATCCAACCTAGGTCTTATATAACTTATAAGCATAACCCTTGGTTCTTCCTAGTTTATCCAGTTGAAATAATTGGTCCATACAAACACAATATAGTCCCTTCATTTTATTATAAACTCCTATCAAATTGCTCTCAAGTCTATCCTTCTCTAAAGTATACAGACCTAGCTCTTTAAGCCAACTGGGTAGCTAAGAAGTTTTAAACTGGGAGTTCATTCAGTGGTCCTCCTCTGCACCTTTTCCAAAGCCTCAATATCCACCAACACGTGCAGTCCGCTACTCTGTGGCCTCAACAAGGTATTATACAAGTCCAAAACAGTATGCTTTGCTTTGTAGTGAACTGTCCTGTGAAAACACCTTAGAACCCTGTTTGCTTTGGCTATAACCACATTGCAATGGTCATGAAGCTTTACAGAATGATGGACTATAACATCCATATCTCAGTGTCATCACTGGTTTCAATTTTGTTTCCTGTAGGGCTATATATATTTAGCATTACTATACACTTTTCTAAGTTAAATGTCATTTCTCAAACACAGGCTCATTCCCCAACGTACTGAGAACAAGCATTCTCAACAGTCCTAACACTTGCACATATCCTGGTGTCATCTGCAAATTGCAGATCATTCCCCCAATACTTACATCTGGGTAATTAATGAAAAAAAAAGCAAAGGTCCCATAACCAATCCCTGCGGAACACCACTGATGAACAGTCTTCAAGTAGATCCAATCCATTGACAACAACCTTCTGCCTACAGGTAATAATCTTATTCTGAACCAACTGCAACAGATTATCACTAATCCCATTAGATTCTATCCAGTAGAGAAGCCTCTTGAGAGGTAACTCATCAAATGCTTTCTGAAAGTCTTGGTAGACAATATCTCCCAGGTTACCCACATTCATCATCCTGGTGACTTCTTCAAAAAATGTTTTCAAATTCGTAAGACACAACTTTTTCTTCTGGTGTCCCAAATATGGCCTTCTCTATCCAAGTGGTCATATAGGGAATCTCTAGTTAGACCTTTGCCCATCTTACCTATTGCCAAAGTGAGGTAATGGGCCAAAATCCCGTTCCGCATTATCATCTTTTTTAAAAAGTGGGACTACGTCGGTACCCCTCCAGTCTAAGGGAACAGTCTCCAACTCCAGACAGCTATTAAAGATGCGAGTGAGGTGCTTGCATAGCACCTGTCCCATCTTTTTAAGGACTCTCAGATGGATATCAGCTTGGCTGACAGCCCAAACTATTTCAAGGCTCCTTATAAGGCAGTATCGTCATCTACTTATGATTTCAAGTGTGCAATAGGACCAGAGGACATAAATGTGAAATTAGTGAGAAGTAAATTTAGTGCTGGAAAATGGAATTAGTTAGGACGGGTGCTTGATGGTCGGCGCAGGCGCATTGGGCCGAAGGGCCTGTTTATGTGCTGTAAAACTCTATGACTCTGAAAGCTATATCGAATAATCTAGGAGGCAAAGTTGTAGAGGCTATAAATGACTGAACTTTGATGGGCCAAATACTGTTCTTCATCCTTTGATTGTCTTATTTCTTTACCATGGAAGGATTTGCCAGTTCACATGCACCCTCAGTAGGAACCACACACATGGGCCACCACCATTTCCACCAAACTCAGGTGTAGGTCTGAGTTAATTATAAACCCATTGTGAACTTCTGTCATATATTGGGCTGTCCCTGGGAGAATGCAGAATGAGAGCTAAGATTCTTTGTTCTGCTGTACTACTAAAAGGGCAGCAGCAACCATTTAAAAGGAAATGTCACTTAATGTTAAGTGGCCTGTGGCAGGGGGAAAATAGCAAATTATAGGTACAAAAATGGGGGGCCAGAATGATCTGGAGGCACAAAAACAGAGACTATGGTAATGGCACAGGAACCAAATGTACGGTTTGATCTATGCTAAAGTAGAAGTGTGTCTGTGTACGGTAACTACAAGAAGGGTTGCATCTTTTGGCGCTCCAAGGCACACTCCCCAGAAAAAAGCAGTACTGCAATGCATGAGCCTTTTTCGACCTGCATTCCACTTTGGTCCATTGCTTGTGTTGAGGTGTTGTAGCCTGGCAGAAGAGGGTAACTTTGGTCTCTGAGCAGCCATTCTTGCAATCTGTCTTCACCTTCAAATAAGGATGAACAAAGGACTATGTTGGAATGAAAGCATCATGGCTGCTGCCTAGGAGGCAAGCATTGGCCTGCATGATGTGACTGACGTTCTTGATCAGTGAGTAGCTTTATATTAGGGGAGTGGTAACCCTTTGTGCTCATTCAGAGTGGCATATTGTAATCCAGTCCCCGCATGTTCAAATGGTGCTAATGATCCAATAAGGAATTTGAATCCATGGAGAATTTTCATCCTACTGACTTCGGTTTTCAAAGAGCAGATGGACTAAAGTTTGGCATCTCTGGTGCTCAGTCCCAAAGTCATCTGTTCAATTTGACATTGGCCATGTCCCAGCCTTCACTAATTGAAAAGCTGTGGTATCACAAAGCAGCCACAGCAATATGTTCTAACACTACTGCACTCCCAATTTGTTCAGTCCAAGTAGTTTCACTTCCTGCACAGCATTAACATCGAGGAAATCCCAGTCTTGGTTCACTGGGTAAAGTAGGAATTGTTAGGCGATATATTCAGCCCTTCATGTCTTTTTGTAACCTATGAATTCAACTATAGTCTCCAGGGTCATCATTAACCTATCCCATTCAGCAAATCGCACCCATAATATACCATGTCATACTATACTTTTATAGCATAGTGTACATTATATGTCACTGTGTTGTAACCAAAGAACAACTGCAACAAAAAAAGCCATGAGAGCTTTTAAAGAATTAAAAGTTGTAACATGGCCTACATCCAAGTCTCACAACACTCAGAGGCTTCATACTTTGTGTATGTTTTGTCTAATACCTTGTGTAATTAACCTTGTATCCAGCACCATCATCATTTGGTGACCGAAGCCTCCGTTGTGAGGGAGTTTCCAGCTGCCAGTAGTTGATTCGATTCAAAAACATTTTGGACAGTTCACAAATAGTTTGCCTTTCCTTTGGTGGAAGGTGACTAAACTTGTACTGTACAAAGTTAGTAACTCCCTAAATAAAAAAGAGAAAATGTAAAAGCACATTTAAAAAAAATCACCAGCTCCATTTTGTATGCAAAAACATGTCAGTTAAAGGTAGAGTGTTTGCTTCTACTTGTCAATTTCAAGCTGGTTCATAAATGTATATTAAAGAACAGGATAACTTCTGTATGCTGGAACTGATCTCAAAAAAGCACAATAAAAGGAAGCTGCACTGCTTTGTGTTCAGAAATTAGAAAGCAAGCAATGTGCTTAGCCCAGTCTTTCCCCAAACCACACAGAAACTAACCAGCTATTTGATCTTGCGGAATATGAAAATACAAATAGAAACGTATTCATCTGAAAATAATCTCTCCACTACTTTAGCCAAGGTATTAACCAGCTTAAAATAAATGGGTCAATGCCTCTGCTAAAATAGCAGAGGAAATGTTTCAGATCAATACTGAAATGCTTATATGCTAGTATCCCACAGAATTACAAGCCTCAAGGGAAAGTTTTGCAATAAATAATTCCTGATCCACAAATATAACCAAGTAAAAACTCTAGAATCTTCATCTATCATTGTGACTACGGTATTAAAATTTATTTCCTCTACAAATTTTTATATTCAAATCTCTACCTCACATGCCATTCCTTAGCCAAAGGGACAAGGAAGCGAGAGAAAATGCAGGGCAATTTAATTTAAAAAGAAACTTATGAACTTATGTTTTGTGGGTAAGTAGCTCACTCGGGCAGTTATCCCTCTGAGATAAATACCATGGCCCCATATTTAGAAAACAGGTAGATATTGTGTACTTTTTTGAGTCACTAACATTTTATACCCTACCCTATTTTGAATTCTTCTTCACCTATTTAATCTCCTGAGGAATAGCTCTACAAAAGTACTCTCTCATTCCTAAATGTAATCAGAGAGACTAAGCACCTGAAACAAGTATGAGCTGATCAAAGAACATCACCATAGTTTTGCCTGACTAATCTAACTGAATTTTTTGAGACAGTCACTAGCACGGTGCCAAGGTGGATAGGGGAGAACGGAATACCAGGGCTTGAAGCGTTGACTGATGCGAACAGGTTGCATAAACTTAGTTTGTATTCCCTTGAGATTAGAAGGTTTGGGGGTGATCTTTACAAGGTCTTTAAAATGATAAAGGGATTTGTTAGGTTAGATTCAGAGAAATGATTTTCTTTGGTTGAGAAATCCCAAATAAGGGGCATAATTTTAAAATTAGAGCTAGGCCTTTTTGAATTGAAATCAGGAAGCAATTTTTTATACATATGGCAGTGAAAATCTAGAACTCTCTCTCCAAAAGGCTGTGAATTCTGGATCTACTGAAATTTTCAAGATGGAGCTTTTGTTAGGTAAAGGTATCAAGCAAAATGGAGCAATAGCATGTAAATAGAATTGAGGTACAAATCATCCATTACCTAGGTGAATGACAGAACATAGCTAAGGGGGTGAATAGACTACTCCTGGTCTTATATTGTGGTGTATTTTTGCATTCCATCGCCACTATTTGCTGCCCTTCAAATATCATTCCCTTCCCCACATGTCCTGCTGTCCACAGAGACACATGAATCATGATGTTTCTTCAAGAATGATAGCATTTCAGCCTACACCAATGTATACAGCTTCCAATATCACTCAAAAATATGAGGGGATATAAATGTGTTTTCTAATATCTCTTATTAAACTGTATAACTGAATCACTTCCACTGAAAGTGATTTAGTAATTGGACAAGTTTCCATGGGCTGGGTTGACACTTTGCACACTTGAAATTCATGCATTTGCTCCAAAGCAGTGATTGTAACTTTAGCACTGGGCTGTATGGGCAGGCTGAGAGGTCAGCCCAGTGACCGCTACACCTGAAAACTATGCTCAATGTCAGCTGTGCAGAACTTTCAGTCAGAAGCAGATCATAAAATTTGTGTACCAGGAGAGTTTCACTGCCTGCAACAAGAATGTTTATTCAGCAGTGCTTCCGACAGCATATGTGCTGTCATACAAGGAGCAATAAGGCATGAATGAGGAATTTAGAAGCAAATGGTAGCATTTAAAGAAAAAAGGGCAGCACACTTAAGAACAGAAAGTTCGAAAGGAATCATCCAATCGACTCTTAGGTTACATTTTTCTAAACTAAATCTCAGCAGGAACAGTCTCTCCCAGCCGTCAATTTTTATTTTTGGGCATACTATTGTTTTAGGACCTAAATGTCTTTACAGTGCCTACAGCTTAAGCTAAATCTTCAGAGTGCAGTTTGCAAATAGCTTCACTCTCTTTACCTGTTCAATGCTGGGTTTCTCAAAAGGTGGACTTCCTAATGGTCCTTCCACCACAGGGTTACCCATTTGTAAAATACATTTTCTCAATAGCTGCAAATGTAATTAAAAACACATTATGAGTTGAGAAAGGAATAAAAGCATAAAATGGAAGGAAGATATGCTTCAAACTTGTTGGGATGCATTCAGTGTCAGAGAGAATGACAAATGTTCTGCGGAAACAGGATCAAAGGCCAGGCTACAGCAAGAATGGGAAGGAAATAAATTGGGTACCACTACAGATTTCAACAGGATGCAAACATCAAACATTATTAAACAACAGAGCCTTATACAATAGTAAATTCAATTGAAATAATTATTCGAACTAGATGGATCTAAATATATCTAATCACTCAATTGATAAATGCACTGTGTGTAGTGGTGCTGAACCATATAGACCAGGAGGATCCCAGGTTTACTCTCAGGCTATACAGAGTAAAGCGTGCCTGCTGTGAAACTAACAACATATTTTGCTAAAAAAGGGTTGTAATACTAAAATGGTTTGCAGCAACTGAAGTAGAATTTATATGTTTTTTTAAAACTAGCCAATCTTCTGTAATCCTGCTCACAGTCAGTTGGGGGATATGCAATTATATAGGGACACGAGTGTCATATCACGCTACACATAATTCTAATGTTAAAGTACAGACGTATGCAACTTCAAGTTTGGTCCCTTAGAAGGCCACTAGGTAGAAATTCTGTGCCTTACTGAGCCAATTCAAACGTAATGAATTTTAGTCAGATTTTAAAAACAGGAACATAATTAAAAATTGAATATATTGATAATATATTTAAAACAAAGTAGTTTAAAAATATATAAAGTATAAGCATTATCTGTGCCACCCCTTAACCCACCCCTTTTTCACCAGTCTCTGCTCCCTGTTCTCTCCTAAGCATGCTTACCTGTCTCCACTTCTTCAATTTCCACATTCTCATCCCCCAATTACTTCAATCTCAATCATCTCCCTTTGGCTCTTTCTACTTTCACTATCTTATAGGCAACATAGTGAAACATTTTAATTTTGCTATGGTTCCACTCATCAATCGAGAAAGTAGAAAGTATCCCCGGAGAGTAACGTGTGTGCAGATTGTGTGATAACAGTCGTGTGTACACTGTCCTGCATAAATAAAGGTGCGAGCAGGGATGAACCATTTTAAAAACTGAATAAAAATTTTCAAGGATGTATTTTAAAGGAGCTCATAAATAAAACACTAAAATAAGGGCAACACATACTGCCATACAGGTGTAACCCAACACTCCAAAATTAAATCCTGAATAACTGCAGTGAAATGAAAATCTATTTTTTTTTAAACTGGAAGATAATGATTAAAAAGGACCCTTAGCAAAATATAGCATAAACCATATGGTTACCTGCCATAGATATGCCACAGACCACAGCTGAAAGCAAAAGCTGGGCTACGAAGCCCAAGAAAAGAAATTGTAAGACAGCAAATAGCCTTAAATATAGGTACAAGCTTCTCTAATACAAAGAGGTTTCCAATGAGAAATGTTAATAAAGACACAAAAGATAATTATTGAGAAAGTTTATGTGCTAATGTAGAATATGTACATTTTGTGATAGTCAAGTATTTTTTGGTCAGTACAGCCAAATTACTGAAAAAAGCTGGCAGGGAAAAGGATTTTCAAAACATATTTCCAGATTTGATTGGTCCCTTTTTAAAAAATTGGTAGCTGTTGCCGACAATAAATTTTAACAGTACAACTTTCAATGAGCACGCATTCTTGCTTTGAAATTGTTCTGAAATTCACAATTGGTGATTTTTATTTGTGCTGCCAACTTGATTAGCAAGGCATCTATGGAATTAAGATTTGTTTCTAATTTGCATATATCTCACCTTTCCTCTTCATTTAGCTCTCCTCACCACTTTCAAACATCTTCCCCCTCACCTTTACATCTACCCTCCACTTTTCCCCTTGTCATTCCCATCCCTAAACCTTCCCACCTTCTGGTCTTCTATGCTCCCCTTTTTCACCATTCATCATTTACCATTTTCTCCTCACTCCCATGCCTAGTACATAGTTTTCTGCAGCTATACCTGTTGTTCCCCCAGGCCTGCTGCCTAATCTTGGCCAGTTTCCAAATACAGAGCAACAAAACCATCAGTTCAGTTTTAAAAGCACTCATTGTACTTATAATGTCAAGTAAATACATTATAAATACAATGACTGCTTTCAAATCATGATTGTCAGTTTCGCAGCTCAGTGCTGGAAAACAATTAAAGATGAGTTAACAAACCCAAGGTGTGGGGCGTGGGGGCTACTCACCCATCTCTACTCCTGCATCAGCCCATATGTACCTGAAACCCCCATCCTTGTTTCTTTCAGCTCCAAACGTAACCATTCCGATATTTTTCTGGCTGCTTTCACTTTTTCCACCCTCCATAAACTTAAGGTAATCCAAAACTGTAAAGCCTGTATTGTAACTCGCACCAAGTCCCACTCATTCATCATTTCGGTGTTCACTAACTCCAGGTCCCCAAACACATCAAAATTTCAAATTTTCATCTTTCTATTTAAATCCCTTCATGGTTTTGTCTTCCATTTCTGTATGGACAATTGAAATTAAAATATTGGTAGCCTTCTTTAGCTTTCCAACCCTCTGGAACTCTGCAATACTCCAAATCCGGTTTGTTGTGCATCCCACACTTCCTTTGCCCCATTGTTGGCTGCCATTTCTCCACTGTACCTCAACATGAGGAAGGCAGCCAAGGTGGTAGCAAATAAAAATAAAATAAATTATAGATAAGGATTACCTAATGGTCTGAGGCAGAAGAAAAAGAATACAAATTATTGAAAATTGTGATGCAGGAAATAAGTATGACATATGCAAACATAATAATATTAAGTACACACAGTGTTGTACACACATATTAAATATATTAATACACACAGGCCTGAATTTTACATTGGGTGGGAGGCGAGCCCGCCTCTGCCTGGCCTGGGGAGCCACGCTGGGAATTTTTGCTCTTTAGGCCCTTAATTGGCCTTGGGTGGGACTTCCACCTCTCTGAGGCAGCAAGTCCCACCTAATGGAGCTGCTGGCCAGGAGTGGTGGCCAATGCTGGGACTGCAACCCAGCCACAGCAGCAAGAGGACGACAGCTCCGGAAGACAGGTAAGTTTGTGGGGCCTCGCCATGGACAATCAGCCGGGCCCCGGCAAGGCAAAGGGGGTGGTTGGGGGAGGTGGGAATGGGGGGGGAAGGCGGGGGAGAACCTTCTTTCAGTGGGGGCGATTGGGAATTGACAAGTGGCCCTCCGTGGGGCACAGAAGGGCCCCCTGCCCAGCCAGCAAGGAGGCCGCCAGGTTTTACTTGGCGGTGTTCTGGGGGCCTGAGCTGCCCGCCCGCCACTGGTAAAATATCAGCAGCAGTGGGAGGAGGCCCTTAAGTGGCAGTTAATTGCCCACTTAAGGGCCTTGATCGGTCTGGGACAGGCGGGCAGTTTCTCGCCATCACTGCCCCTCGTAAAATTATTGTGGGGCGGGAAGGCGTTGGGAACGGCACACTCCGCCTCCCACTCAATTTTACGGCCATCCCCCTGCCCGCTACCAGCCCGCTCCTAGAACATAAGGACATAAGAAATAGGAGCAGGAGTAGGCCATTCGGCCCCTCAAGCCTGCCCCACCATTCAATAAGATCATGGCTGATCTGCCCCAGACCTCAACTCCTCTTTCGTGCCAGCTCCTCATAGCCCTCAACTCCTGACATTTCAAAAATCTATCTACCTTCTCTTTAAATACTTTCAGTGATCTAGCCTCCACAGCCCTCTGGGGCAGAGAATTCCAGACATTCACTACCCTCAGAGAAGAAATTCCTTTGCATCTCAGTTTTAAATGAGTGTCCCCTTATTCTGTAACTATGTCCTCTAGTTCGAGATCCCCCCACTAGTGGAAACATCTTCTCAGCATCTACTGTGTCAAGCCCCCTCAGAATCTTGTACATTTCAATAAGATCACCCCTCATTCTTCTAAACTCTAATGAATAAAGGCCTAACCTGTTTAGCCGTTCTAGATATGTAAATTCCTTCATCCCAGGAATCAGCCTAGTGAATTTCTTTTGAACTGCCTCCAATGCCAGCATATGCTTTCTTAAATACGGAGACCAAAACTATACACAATACTCCAGGTGTGGCCTCACCAACACCCTGTACAGTTGTAACAAGAATTCCCTATTTTGAAACTCCAACTCCCTAGCAATAAAGGCCAAAATTTCATTTGCCTTCTTAATTACTTGCTGCACCTGCATGCTAATTTTTTGTGTTTCATGCACAAGAACACCCAGGTCCCTCCGTGCTGCACTTTTTTGAAGTCTCTCTCCATTTAAATAATAGTCTGCCTTTTGATTCTTCCTATCAACGTGCATGACCCCACACTTTCCTACATTAAACTCCATCTGCCAAGTTTTTGCCCACTCACTCAAGCTATCTATATCCCCTTGCAGATTCCTTATGTCCTCATCACAACATGCCCTCCCAGCTATTCTTGTTTCATCAGCAAATTTGGATATATTACAACTGCCCCCTCCTCCAAGTCATTAATATAGATAATAAACAATTGAGGCCCTAGGACTGATCCTTGTGGCACTCCACCAGTTACGTCTTTCCAACCTGAAAAAGACCCAGTAATCCTGACTCTCTGTCTTCTGTGGGTTAACCAATCTTCAATCCATGCTAATACATTACCCCCAATACCTGTGGCTGGCAATAAAATTCCAGCCACAATGTATGAAATACACACATGCACACATATATATTCAATAATACGCACATACACAGTATTCAATCTCCTGTGGCATGTACAAGAGGAGCCAAGACCAAATATAATCTTCAGGTGCAGTTGGACCAGACGATGCAGACATAATTCAGTTCCCATTTAAAAAAAAACAAGCTCTCTTTATTATAAATTCCTATATCCACAGTCATAATTTAAAATGTCCGTGTAAATGTGTCAAGTTGTCATTACATGTTCCTACTAGTGGTGATGCTGTCATACCTCCAATAAGAGGAGGGCATAATTACATTGTGACAAGTTTACATACGCGGTTGCCATGATGAATGTGCACATAGGCATTTAATGGAAAAAGCTGACAGGAAATGCACACTGACATGAGATTCTTTATTATGATTTAGATATATACACACACAAACACACCCTAAAAGCGTAGCACAGCATTCTGACTCTGTGGAATACACTACATGCAATGGCTTTTTTCCCCCCATAATTCCCATCAGACTATGTTCATCAGATGCAAACTACAGGAACACTGAAAGCAGACTTGCAGAAAGATGCATAACTACCTTCTCAGCAAGGGGGTTTTGGCAGGTGGGGTGAATTGCCACACCAGGTTGCAAGCAGAAAGATACATCACAAAGTTACATAAAAGTTTTTAAAAATTAAAGATAAAAGTGAAGCTTGTAGTTTTGCTATAGATTATCAGATAAACACTATATTGCAACTGATTTTTAAATCAAAAAATACTCAAATTGGTCTTAATGCCTCTGTCCTTTTCCCATACTAACAAAAAGAGTCAGCTAGGGTTCCCACTCTTGAACACTGAGCAAATATTGCTGCTGCAAATGCATGTGTGTATACAGTGTGTATACAGGTCTTGAAGTGGACAGGACAAAGCTTTGCTGTAGATGTCCCCATGCTCCAATAGTCTTCTGATTTTCACTGGTGAAGCACATGCGATAGAACAGCCTATAAGCCACCTGTTGGACAATACCCCAACATAAATCTGTGCGTTCAGAAACGGTAGTGTAAAAGACACTTCATTGTTAGTCGTTTTTTTTAAATATTCATTCTTGGGACGTAGGCATCGCTAGCAAGGCGAGCATTTATTGCCCATCCCTAACTGCCCGTGAGAAGGTGATGGTGAGCTGCCTTCTTGAACCGCTGCAGTCCGTGTGGTGTAGATATACCCATAGTCCTCTTAGGGAGGGAGTTCCAGGATTTTGACACAGTGACATTGAAGGAACAGTGATATAGTTCCAAGTCAGAATGCTGAGTGACATGGAGAGGAACTTGCAGGTGGTAGTGTTCCCATGCACTGGCAGTCATCTTTCAAAATTCTATAGACTCTGAAATGTTTCCTGCAGATTGGAAGGTAGCAAATGTAACCCCATTATTTAAGAAAGGAGGGTGGGAGAAAATGGGGAACTACAGACCTGTTAGTCTAACATCAGTCGTAGGGAAAATGCTAGAATCTATAATATTGGATGTGATAACAGGACACTTGGAAAATAATGGTAGGGTTGGGCAGAGACAACATGGATTTATGAAAGGGAAATCATGTTTAACAAACATGTTGGAGTTTTTTGGGGATGTAACTAACAGAATAGATAAGGGGAAACCGGTGGATGTGGTATATTTAGATTTTCAGAAAGCTTTTGATAAGAGTCCCGTACAAGAGGTTAGTAAACAAAATTAGAGCACATGGGATTCGGGGGAAATATACAGGCGTGGATTGAAAACTGGTTCACGGACAGAAAGCAGAGAGTAGGAATAAATGGGTCATTTTCAGGTTAGCAGCCTATGCCTAGTGGGGTACCGCAAAGATCAGTGCTTGGGCCCCAGCTACTGGATTTGGAAGTGGAGATTAAATGTAATATTCCAAGTTTGCAGATGACACAAAACTAGTTGTAAGTGTGAGTTGTGAGGATGATGCAAAGACGCTTCAAGGGGACGTGGAGAGGCTAAGCGAATGAGCAAATATTTGGCAGATGGAATACAATGTGGAAAAATGAGAGGTTATCCACTTTGGTAGGAAAAACAAAAATACAGAGCATTTCTTAAATGTGAGGGGCAAGGAAGTGTTGAACTTCAAAGGGACTTGGGTGTCCTTGTTCATGAGTTACTGAAAGCTAACATGCAGTTACAGCAAGCAATTAAGAAGACAAATGGTATATTGGCCTTTATTACAAGAGGATTTGAGTATAGGAGTAAAACGTCTTACTGTAATTATATAGAGCCTTGGTGAGATCACACCTGGAGTACTGTGTGCAGTTTTGGTCTCCTTACCTAAGGAAAGATAAACTTGCCATAGAGGGAGTGCAACGAAGGTTCACCAAACTAATTCCTAGGATGGAGGGATTGTCCTATGGAGGAAAGAGTAAATAGACTGGGCCTTATTCTGTGAAGTTTAGAAGAATGAGAGGTAATCTCATTCAAACATACAAAATCCTTACAGGGTTTGACAGGGTAGATGCAGGGAGGATGTTCCCGATGGCTGGGGAATCCAGAACCAGGAATCACAGTCTCAGGATATGGAGTATGCCACATAGAACCGAGATGAGGAGAAATTTCAGAGGGTGGTGAACCTGTGGAATTCTCTACCACAGAAGGCAGAGGAGGCCAAGTCATTAAATATATTCAAGAAGGAGATAGATATATTTCTTAATGCCAGAGGGATCAGGTGATATAGGGAGAAAGCGGGAACAGGGTACTGAATTAGATGATCAGCCATGATCTTTTTTGAATGGCAGAGCTGGCCTGAAGGGCCAAATGGCCTATTCCTGCTCCTATTTTCTATGTTTCTATGTCTAAGGTGCTGTTGAAGAAGCCTTGGCAAGTTGCTGCAGCCCATCTTGTGTATGGTACACACTGCCGCCACTATGCACCAGTGGTGCAGTGAATGTTTAAGGCGGTGGATGGGGTATGATCAAGCTTTATCTTGGATGGTGTCAAGCTTCTTGAGTGTTGTTGGAGCTGCACTCATTCAGGAAAATGGAGTATTCCATCACACTCCTCAATTTTAGATGGTGGACAGGCTTTGGGGAGTAGGGAGGTTAAGTTATGATCTGCAGAATTCCCAGCCTCTGACCTGCTCTTGGTCCAGTTATGTCTTTGGCCATTGGTGCCCCCCCCCCCCCCCCCCCTACTCCCACAAGGATGTTGATACTGGGGATTCAGCAGTGGTAAAGCCATTGAATGTCAAGGGTGGATAGTTAGATTCTCTCTTTTTGGAGATGGTCATTGCCTGGCACTTGGACGGCACAAATGTCACTCATCGGACTAAGCCTGAACATTGTCCATGTATTGCTGCATGTGGGGACGGACCGCTTCAGTATCTAAGGAGTTGCGAATGGTACTGAACACTGTTCAATCATCAGCGAACATCCCCACTTCTGACCTTATGTTGGAAGGAAGGTCATTAATGAAGCAGCTGAAGATGTTTAGGCCTAGGACACTACCCTGAGGAACTCCTGCAGCAATGTCCTGGAGCTGAGATGATTCTCCTCCAACAACCATCTTCCTTTGTGCTAGGTATGACACCAACCAGTGGAGAGTTTCTTCTCTCCCCACCGCCAATTCCCATTGACTTCAGTTTTGCTCGGGCTCCTTGATGCCATACTCAGTCAAATGCTGCCTTGATGCCAAGGGCAGTCACTCTCACCTCACCTCTGGACTTCAACTCTTTTGTACTTGTTTGGACTAATGCTGCAATGAGGTCTAAGTGGCAATGGTGGAACACAAACTAAGCAGTAAGTAGGTTATTGCTGAATAAGTGCCACTTGATAGCACTGTTGACAACACCTTTCATTACTTTGCTGATGATTGAGAGTAGACTGATGGGCGGTAATTGACCAGATTATATTTGTCCTGCTTTTTGTGAACAGGACATACCTGGGCAATTTTCCACTTGGTTGGGTAGATGCCAGTGTTGCAGCTGTACCGGAACAGTTTGGGCTAAGGGCACAGCAAGTTCTAGAGTACAAGTCTTCTGCGACAGGTAGATTTGTGAGGATGAGGTCCAGTAGGTTTTCCACTGTTATTGGTTCTTTCGCTACCTACTGCAGGCCCAGTCTGGCAGACTGCATGGGGTCAGGAGTCAATGTTGAGGACTCCAGGGCCACTCCCTCCCCAGTGTACCGCCGGGATGTTGTCAGGGCCAACTGCCTTTGCTGTATCCAGTGCCTTCAGCCATTTTTTGACACCAAACGGAGTGATTCTAATTCTGAAGACTGACATCTATGATGGTGGGGACCTCAGGAGGAAGCCACGATGGATCATCCACTCGGCACTTCTGGTTGAAGATGGTTGCAAATGCTTCAGCCTCGTCTTTGTGCTGGACTCCCCCATCATTTAGGATGGGGATATTATTGGAACTTCCTCCTTCAGATAGTTATTTAATTGTCCACCACCATTCACAACTGGATGTGGCAGAGCTTTGATCTGATCCATTGGTTGTGGGATCGCTTTGCTGTCTATAGCATATGTCCCCTGTATAGCATGTGTCATGCAGGCCCCCACATGCCAAGAATGAGGCGTATTAATTTTGTCATATGAACCTTCATTTTAAACTGTTGCAGGAGTGATGAAAGGACTTGTTAAAAAATCACCAGACACTTGGTTGGAAGGACATTTTCATACTAACAGACAGTGCTTGTGGAGACAAAGAGCTATTCCCTGGTCCACTTAACCCACAATGGACTTTGATCACCAGACATTGAAGGTGTAAGAAAGAACATTCCAGAGACTGCTAAGGTGATACAATCCGCAAAAGCCAGGACTGGTTAAACTAGTTGGTCACAAGACTAACTGGCTGGTCCAGGGTTTTTTGAACTAGCCACAGAGAGTTTGAACTCAGAAAGACTGTTTGCTCCTGGACTGAGAAGACCTCTCCTGTCTGCTCTCATCTCTTTCTCACAAGCCTCTGGACCCACTGAGGACACATGATCCTCAAGAGAGAAAAGTCTCCTATATTAAACAAGGTTTAAGAAGAACACTGGGCCCCAATGAAAAGCAAGAACTACCTACAATCAAGGACTCTACAGCGAGCTCGAAGGACCGTAACCAAAACCATCTTCAGATTTTGCCTCAATCTTTTCCACTTCATTTCTTCTGCTCTTTTCTGTCTCTATCTGCATGTGTGTATTGCGTATGCATGCTAGCGTGGGCGTGTCGAGTATCCGTAGGCGTTAACCGAATTAGAGTTTAAGTTTAATAAAGTTCAATCTTCTTTAAACCTAAGAAAACCCATTTGGCTGGTTTCTTTGCCTTACAATTGGAAAGCAGTGAACACGGATTCACTAAGAGGGAGCTAAAAACAGTGTGTTCAAAATTAAACCCTGTTATGATAAGACCAGGTAAAGGCTGAGAGGGAACCCTAGACCCCTTCTCACCTGGTCGTAACACACATGCATGTCGTCCTTTGTTGTAGCTTCACCAGATTGGCACTTCATTTTTAGGTATGCCTGGTGCTGCTCCTGGCATGGTCTCCTATACTCCTCATTGAACCAGCTTTGGTCCCCTGGCTTGATGGTAATGGTACAGTGAGGGATATGCCAGGCGATGCGGTTTCAGATTGTGGCTGAATACAATTCTGCTGCTGTTGAACAGTCAACAGAGCCTCATGGATGCCCAGTTTTGAGCTGTTAGATCTGTTCTGAATCTATCCCATTTAGTACGGTGGTGATGCCACACTAGACGATGGAGGGTCTGTGCAGCGGTCACTCCTATCAAGATTGTCTGCGCCAGGTAGATTTGTGATGATGAGGTCCAGTAGGTTTTCCCCTCTTGTTGGTTCTGGCAGACTTCACGGTGTCCAAAGTCAATCTTGAGGACTCCCAGGGCCACTCCATCCCGACTGTATACCACTCTGCTGCCACCTCTGCTGGGTCTGTCTTACCGGTGGGACAGGACATACCGAGGAATGGTGATAGTGGTGTCTGGAACATTGGCTGTAAGATATGATTCGGCGAGTATGACTATGTCAGACTGTTGCTTAACTAGTCAATGGGACAGCTCTCCTAATTTTGGCACAAGGCCCCAGATATTGGTGAGGGTTACAGGGTTGACTGGGCAGGGTGTGCCTTAGTCGTTTCCAGTGCCTAGACCCATGCCAGGTGATCCATCCAGTTTTATTCTTATTGGCTTTTCTGTAGAAGTTTCTTACAACTAAGTGGCTTACAATTTCAGAGGGCAATTAACAGTCAGAGTCAAGAACAGTGCTGTGGGTCTGGAGTCATATGTAGGCCAGACCGGATAAGGACAGAAGATTTCCTCCCTTGAATTAGTCCTTCAGAAAATCATACATGAGATTCTATTATATACATACATACATACACACATAAAAACACATGGCATGCTCTAAACATATTGGCCTGGAGTTTGTGCTAGGTTGCACTGATTTTCCCAGTGCAATTCCCCTATAATCGACCAAACTAGAACAAAGGATTGAGGAATTTCAAGTGCAAGTTACATTTCCACAATCTTTTGTGCTGGTTTAATAAACAATTATCTGATGGCTTCTGCAATGTTTCACATGGAAAGCCAGCCCTGCCCACAAAACTGGGCACAACCCCTGATCGAATTAATCACCGTGGCGAGTTTCCACTGATTGCATACGTTTGCAGGCCTTTGAGGAGGCTCTTTAGGTTTTTTTTTTGGCACAAATACACTTATAGGCACCCTTTTAAAAGCTTTTGGATACAAAAAAATATTTGATTGACTAAGAAACTGACTACTGTAAACCAATGAAAATAGTAAATGGTCCTGTAAAGTTATTTAAAATTGGGTGGCTCACTGGTGGTAGACTCTGTTTAAAAATGCTTATTTTACGTGATAAACCCTTTTCCAGTGGTAATAATAAAACTGCACCAGGTTGCCACTCTTAAATATTTCAAGGAATATTTTTAATACTTTTTTAAAAATTATGTTCTGAAAAGCTGCCTGATTGCACTGGTTCAGAGAAGATTTTACATTCTCAAATATGCAAATGAGTTTCAGCAGAATTCAGCTTGGAAAATTGGTGCAATTTTGAAGGCAATTTGTCTCCAAATTGCTCATTTCACCCAAGATTAAATATGGGTTATGAATGGCAGATCATAAATGCATTACAGCATTCTGTAGATAACTATACTATTTTCCACTTATATGATAAGCATTTATTGCAATTTGTTTCAAAACATTTTTGTGTGGATACTTGGTGCCGTGAAACCAGTGTGGAACCTGACAATGACTGGTGATGCATTTAAATGCATCTCAAAAATAGCCACCAAACATATACTGTTGGTAAGCATGTTATTAGGCCTCAAGTAGCCCTGTGAATTCTATTTAGTAGAGGGTATTTAAACTTTTTTCATCAATAATTGTCATTTGAGTAAAAATTAAATATAATGAGGCATCCACTTAATTGTCAAAGACTCAAAATGAAAAATTATCTATACTTACTTTGAACAGGTAAAAATGAACTTGCTTTGTGTCTGCATCTTCTTCTTTGTGAACACAGGTAAACAAGTACTCCACATCTAATACTATTCCAAGAAGCCTATTCACTTCTTCTTCTGATACATTTTCTAAATGGGAAACGTGATCAGCTGAAAAACACAACAGTACAATGTTTGTTCTTGGTTCTGCATTTCAGCTTTAACAGGATTTCACTTCCCTCTGGGTAAACAAAGTTACTATATTGGTTTTGCAAATCCCACACAACACCATTAAAAATCACAAGACCACCATCCAGATCAGGAAAATCAAGCAGCCTCATAATTTGGAACATGCTTTGCAAACATACTTGAGATCTCAATTTTCCTGCTAAATGGATTTCACGAATGTAAATCAAGCAGGTTTACAAATGCAAAATGGAAAAATGCAAATAAATCAGAAAAATCATTGATAATAAGCTGTCCCACCCATGGAAGTGTTAAAAGAGGAAGAGATGGAAAGTGATCAAAATAGCTAGAAATGCAGATTAAATTTAGTTACGAAACAGACAGGGGTGACTTTCATCAGACTACTGCCCTGATTTTGGGTGGTAGCAAGATGGAAAAGGAACAAAAATCTGGCAGGACTGAGTACCACCGGATTCCCACTCAGTTATCATAGCTCAATATTCATCAGGCTTGGGATGAGCATCTGAAACTGGCCAGAAACAGGTGGGAGCTTCATTACTGTATTAAAATGGGGACATGCAAAAACTTCAGGAAAACTCTGGATGTCGAGTCTCCAGCACACCAGTGAAAACTGGTGGAAGATAAGACCTCAAGTGGATCTGCAGGCAGGAGAACATTTCAAAGACCTACACATTTTCAAGGTAATTACATTAGGCCTTTTAAAAGGTCCTTGTTTTTGTCATTTAGGCTATCAGCCTTACAGCCAGGTGTAATTATTTATTTTATTTATTTAGTTATCTTTATTGGCACCAGGACTCACCATTGGGAATCTTTTGAAGTGATGTGTTTGGAGGAAAAGAGGACCTGTGCAAAGGTGCCCTGTCAGTCAGGTTGCCCCAGGGTTGCTCTGGGCCCCGTCAGCCACAACGATACCGCTGCTATGTCATGTTAACTTTGTATCAATTGTTTAATGATATGCAGATGGAGGATGTTAATAGGGGTCTTACTTGAGCACTTATAAGGAGACACTTACTGAGACTGGTGAAAGTTTTTTGAGTGAGGAGTTACATGTTTGTAATCTTTTTACTCTGTACAATAACTGTGAAACTGAGTATAGACAGGCTTCAGCATCATCCTCCCACAGTGGCGCAGTGGTTAGCACCGCAGCCTCACAGCTCCAGGGACCCGGGTTCAATTCTGGGTACTGCCTGTGCGGAGTTTGCAAGTTCTCCCTGTGACTACGTGGGTTTCTGCCGGGTGCTCCAGTTTCCTCCCACAGCCAAAGACTTGCAGGTGATAGGTAAATTGGCCATTGTAAATTGCCCCTTGTGTAGGTAGGTGGTAGGGAATATGGGATTACTGTATGGTTGGTATAAATGGGTGGTTGTTGGTTGGCACAGACTCGGTGGGCTGAAGGGCCTGTTTCAGTGCTGTATCTCTAAAATAAAAAAATAAAATAAACAAGATTTCTGGAATTCAACACGGTAGCAGAGGATGATTGCCTAAAGCTGAAGATTGGAACATAGAAAACTAAGCTATTGTGGAAAATATGGCAGAAAGCAAATGTAAATTGTCAGGGTATGATTACCCTCCGATGTTCTCCGAGTCTGAATATCTGGCCAGCAGAATAATGAAGTGGATATGTGGACACGGGTTACGTCCCTATCAAAGACGAAACAAGGTATGGCCTTGGCGTTGTCACTTCCTACCAAAAGTAAAATCAGAAGTAAAGTGTTTTGTGAACTGGATGCTCATCAGTTGGATACTGATGAAGGTTTGGATATTCTGTTAGAATTCTTGGACGAAATTTAACAGAAAGATGACGTATTGAATGCCTATGATCAGACTTTTGATAGATTTTTGAAAACAGATGGTTATTCAATGGGGAATATATCATGGACTTTAAAAGACTGTATAGAAGATTGAAGAAATTCAATTTGGAGATCCCTAGTTCAGTGCTAGCATTTAAATTGCTAGATCGTGCTACGGTGTTGCATATGGAGAGGCTCCTATTTCTAACAGAGGTTCGGTTCTTGGAAAAAAAGACTCCCTGTTAGATCAGATGTCTGCTGCCTTAAATAAATTCCTGGGGAAACAGTCATTTCTTGCAGCCCTGGTAGAACAAACAGGGCATTCTGTGGTGACACAAAGAATGGAGGAGCCAATCTTTACTGGATTTTGAAATGGTCCAGATACTGGACGCAGGCATAAGTATAATGGAAGAGTTAAAGACGGGAGGAATGAGAATGAAAGCACCTTTAGCAGGTCTAACTATTACAGCAGAAGACAGAATTGGAACAGTAATCATAGGCAAATGAATCCCAGGAATGCCCAAGGAACAGTTAATAGGTGCTTCAGATGTGACTCAAAGTATCATTATGCAATGAACTGCCCTAAGCGGAGGGGCAGAGTCCTTGAAATAACAGAGAATTCTGAGGTAGAAGAGGAAGATACTGATGAATCTGAACAAAATGTACTGGTCACAAAGAGTTTTAGTCCTGTTATGAATGAGTTAGTTGCGGATTCGTTCAACTGTGCTGTATTAGATAGTGCTTGCATATAGACAGTATGTGGAACTAATTGGTTACAATGTTATCTGGATTCGCCTAGTAGTGAAGATTGACGCAAGCTTAAGGAGTATAAAAGCAACCAGATTTAGAATTGGTGATGACAACACATTGAAGTCACTGAAGAGAGTAGTAATTCCTTGTAAAATAGCTGGGGTAAGCCACTTTATCAGTACGGATGTAGTATTCAGTGAGATACCTTTACTGTTGAGTAAACGTTGTATGAAAAAGGCACAAATGAAACTTGATATGAAGCATAAAGTTCCATAAAAGCATTCAGAAAGTCAGTTAATTTCCAGTTTACTCAGTCAGGGCATTATTGTATCCCCTTAACAAAACCTCATGTTTCTAGTCAGAGTGTTACAGAAGTATTAATGGCATCAGGTGATAAGAATCAGAGAGATAAAAAGCAAATTGTCTTAAAGCTACACAGATAATTTTCTCACCCTTCTAGTCAGAGATTAAAAGCCCTGCTAAAGGATGCAGGTATGATCGATGAAGAGTATACAAGGATAATAGAAGAAATTTGTGAAAATTGTGAAATCTGTAAAAAGTATCGGAGGACACCATCACGTCCTATTGTAAGCCTTCCATTGGCATTTAACAGTCAAACGCTGTTGGAGAAAGCTCCTCTTCCCAATGTGAACTGTCCCAGCAGACCTCTTTGTGGTACAACTTGTTTAAATCTTATGCTGGAAAACTCTACAGAAGCTTCCCAATCACAATATGTCATGCCTTATATGGTCCTGCATTCCAGGGTGATCAGGAGCCAATGGTGCCTCTTCGGCCGCACCTGCCGAATGCTTCTAACAATTTCTGTGGGTCTAGCAAGGCTACCTGGGAATGGTTTATGGTAACTGGTCCTCTCAAAGAAGGATCAGCAGCGAGCAAGAAGCCCAGGTCTACCATCTGCTGAAAGGATACCAGCAGCTACCATTCAGCACAGAACTTGCAATATGCAGATACAATAATGAGTCTCATCCGACGCATTAACAAAAAACTTTTTTTCTTCCTTTCAACTGTCAAGGAACGCAAGCTCCAGCAGCTGACAGGGACGAATGCTCCTCCAGATCCTCCTTCCGCTTCACTTCCCTCTGACCCCACCCCTTCTGATCTGACCCCTTGCCGTGTATTCACTATACCCTCTGACCTCCCCCTCTCTGATGCTGAACGTTCTGCACTCAGCAAAGGTCTCAGTTTTATCCCCTTACATCCCCACCTCAATAAATTTCGCACTCGGCATGACGTTGAGCTCTTCTTCCGTCGCCTCCGTCTCCGGGCTCACTTCTTTGACCAGGAGTCCTCCCCCGCCCCCCCCACGACCAGCAGACCCATTCACCCACCTCCAGCATTCTCCCTCTAGCTGGACTCCTCCCCCGGCCTCTTACCCGCTCGATCTCTTCATTGAAAACTGTCGGCGAGACATTGGTCATCTCAATTTCTCTGCCCCCCTCACTCACTCTAATCTGTCCCCCTCTGAACTTGAGGCACTCCGTTCTCTCAGGTCTAACCCTGACACGGTCATCAAATCTGCAGACAAGGGTGGTGCTGTTGTTGTATGGCGTACCAACCACTACCTTGCAGAAGCTCAACGCCAACTCACAGACACTTCTTCCTACCTCCCTCTGGACCATGACCCCACCACCGAATATCAAGCCACTGTCCAAAGGACTGTCACTGACCTCATCTCCTCTGGAGATCTTCCGTCTGCAGCTTCCAACCTCATAGTCCCGCAACCCCGGACAGCCCGCTTCTACCTCCTTCCCAAAATCCACAAACGGGACTGTCCCGGCAGACCCATTGTGTCAGCCTGCTCCTGCCCCACTGAACTTATTTCTTCCTATCTTGACTCTATCTTTTCTCCGCTGGTCCAGTCTCTTCCCACCTACATCCGTGACTCTTCTGACGCCCTACGTCATTTTGACAATTTCCAGTTTCCTGGTCCTACCCGCCTCCTCTTCACTATGGACGTCCAATCGCTCTACACCTCTATCCCCCACCAGGATGGTTTGAGGGCTCTCCGCTTCTTCCTGGAACAGAGGCCTAACCAATCCCCATCCACCACCACCACCCTCCTCCGCCTGGCTGAACTTGATCTCACATTGAACAACTTCTCATTCATCTCCACTCACTTACTTCAAGTAAAAGATGTTGCTATGGGTACCCGCATGGGTCCTAGTTATGCCTGTCTTTTTGTGGGATATGTCGAGCATTCTTTGTTCCAGTCCTACTCAGGCCCCCTCCCCCAACTCTTTTTCCGGTACATTGATGACTGTATCAGTGCCGTTTCCTGCTCCCGCCCCGAACTGGAAAACTTTATCAACTTTGCTTCCCATTTCCACCCTTCTCTCACCTTTAAATGGTCCATCTCTGACACTTCCCTTCCTCGGCTTCTCTGTCTCCATCTCTAGGGATAGGTTGTCTACCAATATCCATTATAAGCCCACCGACTCCCACAGCTACCTGGACTACACTTCTTTACACCCTACCTCCTGTAAGGACTCCATTCCATTCTCCCAGTTTCTCCGTCTCCGACACATCTGCTCTGATGATGCTACCTTCCATGACGGTGCTTCTGATATGACCTCCTTTTTCCTCAACTGAGGATTCCCCCCCACTGTTGTTGACAGGGCCCTCAACTGTGTCCAGTCCATTTCCCGCACCTCTACCCTCACCCCTTCCCCTCCCTCCCAGAACCGTGATAGGGCTCCCCTTGTCCTCACTTTCCACCCTATCAGCCTCCATATCCAAAGGATCATCCTCCACCATTTCCACCACCTCCAGCGTGATGACACTGCCTAACGCATCTTCCCCTCCATTCCCCTGTCAGCATTCCGAAGGGATCATTCCCTCCGCGGCACCCTGGTCCACTCCTCCATTACCCCCACCACCTCATCCCCGTCCCATGGCACCTTCCCCTGCAATCGCAGGAGGTGTAATACCTACCTATTTACCTCCTCTCTGCTCACTATCCCAGGCCCCAAACACTCCTTTCAGCTGAAGCAGCGATTTACTTGTACTTCTTTCAATGTAGTATACTGTATTCGCTGCTCACAATGTGGTCTCCTCTACATTGGGGAGACCAAATGTAGACTGGGTGACCGCTTTGCGGAACACCTCCGCTCAGTCCGCAAGCAGGACCCCGAGCTTCCGGTTGCTTGCGATTTCAACACTCCCCCCTGCTCTCATGCTCACATCTCTATCCTGGACTTGCTGCAGTATTCCACTGAACATCAACGCAAGCTCGAGGAACAGCATCTCATTTTCCGGTTAGGCACACTACAGCCTGCCGGACTGAACATTGAGTTCAATAATTTCAGAGCATGACGGGCCCCCCATTTTACTTTTATTTTTAGTTATTTTTTATTTTTTCTCTTTTTTCATTTTTTACAATTTTTTTTTTCTTTTGTCTATTTCATTTCATCGTAGTTTGTTCAATTTGTTTACCCATTGTTTTTTTCATGTTTGTACTTGCTGCTGTCCAATCTTCAGTTCGTTAACACCCTATCTGTACTAATGCTTTGTCTTTCAACACACCATTAACATATTGTTTGCCTTTGCTCCATGACCTCTTGGTCAGCTATGTGGCCTTGTCCAATCTACACCTTCTCCTTTGTTATCTGTTGCCCCACCCCCGACTCACTTGCTTATATAACCTTTGACATTTCTAATATTTGCTAGTTCCGAAGAAGGGTCACTGACCCGAAACGTTAACTCTGCTTCTCTTTCCACAGATGCTGCCAGACCTGCTGAGTGGTTCCAGCATTTATTGTTTTTATTACAATAATGGTCAGTTGTGGCCTGCAAATTGACTGTACCTTAATGCAGGTATGCTGCAGAGCTGACCTCTGGGCTGGTGCTGTTGAGTGGCACAGAGGGAAATCCTTCTCGCAAGAATCTGACGTAACATCAACTTAATTTCAGCAGCTATCTGGGCTCCACCATCACTTATCTGGATATTCATGCCTGCCCCTTTGTATCCCCTTCTTTTTGTCCTGGCCTGCCATTTCTCAATCCTATAATTTGACAAAGGTCGTTGATGGGCTGAGACATATTTTAATACTCTCCTGAATCTTTCTAAAATTTTGTTTGCCTCCTTGTGATGCTCACCATTTTATACCCAAATAATGTCTTTTAACTTTATAACTTTAGCAGAGTTTGTACTTCGAATTATGATTCATTATGCAAACAAGGTTAGACATGAAGATGGTGTACTATTAGCACTTGAGATTCTGGAGGGTCTTAAAGGAGTGGAAACAAAAATAGAATTGTTTTACATTGAAAGGCAAAAATTACCGCCACTGAAGTGCAAAATTTGCTGAAAGATAAAGCTGCGTTTTCTTTTGCTTGAAGTGATTCAGATAAAGTCTGGACTTTTTTTAATATAAATTTCCTTCCTACTCTACATACCAGTCTGCTGCTTTAACAGCCTTGCGCTCCTCCTTTACTAAGGAATATGTGATGGTCTGGTTCATAAAACCTCTGCAGGTATTATCAATGCTGCTTTGCTTTTATCTGGTCTGTTGACTGAAGGTGGATTTTACTGATAATTTTATCTACACCATCACCTTTCTTCTCCCATTCCAGATGAAGCATTCTATGACTATGAGGACTACATACAGTGAAAAACCAAAAAAACCCACCAAGATTCAGTGTTGAAATGTTAGAGGAAGCAACAATTTCAACCTGGGTTTCCAGCTTTTGGGTGGGGCCATAGTTACAATAGCAAGCTGCCCACTGAATAAAAGCATGGTAAAATGTCTGCAGATACAAAGACAGATGAACAGTGATGTAAATTTTCCCTATTCAAGTAACACTACAAAATAAAAGCAAATCACTGTTAATACAGTAAGATAAAAACTGAAAAATTGATAATGAAAATATAAAGTATTGACAAAAGGAGAAATTAAAGAAATGTCATCTGTGCATCAACTCTTCCTTTTTCCTTCCCCACCAACCATTTTATTATTGCTGTTTCAGTAAAACTTCTATCCTACGATATATATGATCAGAGTGTTATCCAGTGTGTTTGGCCTGATTTCTTCAAATTAATCTTCAAATGGTGCCAATATATTTTGTTGCTCCATTACTGCTATTACTACTAGTGCTTTCTAGACCATCAGCAAATATGCACCAATTTCAGTCATGGTTAAATTTTTCCCATTTTTATAATGTTACCACAAACTATAAATTCCACAGAGGTATCCACAGCGCAGCTAGACTTCAGAAAAAAATGTTCCAAGATAAAGAACCAAATGAAATCTTGAGGGTCATATTATACCTTCATAAAATGAAACTACCTCGCTAGCAAAGTTAGCCAATTTAGAAGTGTAATGTGCACAAATAAACCTCTTACATTTTCAGGATCAAAGTGCAAATTATACATCTGATTCTGTGAATTTTTAATGATATTAAATAGATTTCCTATTTCTTTTCTCATGTGTAGTCTCAGGTCACCTTTGTGCTTCCTAGTCCTTAAAATGTATTTACTTTATACGTTCAGCTGAATGTCTTTGAAATTACTACAGGTTCTAAACTGAGGTTTTTTTTTTGAATACTGCTTCTGATTAGTTTAAAGACCCTCATTCCCTTGAAGTTACCTCTTTTGAAGTCAACTGAATATTGGTTTGCACAATTGGTTCATAGTTTATGATTTCATTTGGCATGATCTAGTTTATCATGGTTGCTATTGCCCAGGGTATTATGAAACATCAAATTTCAGTATCACTCTGCCTTGTATGACAATTTAGCTGTTTTCTGAGAGCCAGCTTTTCTGAAAGGGAAGACCAAAGAAATTTTAAGGGAAAAAGTCTGTGGGCAATGATGTTAAGTCAACAGTCACTAAATTAGATATGGCAACATTGGTGTTAAAAAGATAACTTTAAAAAATACATATTTTAAAAGAAACATTTATAAACTAATATCGCCTGAATCAGGAATCTAACAATTTTGCAAGCATAAAAAGTGCAATAAAAATCTAAGTAATAATAATGTGCAACTGTCCATTCTTGTGTTTTCAAAATACAATTACGACACTAGCTCCAACTGTAACACAGACTTCCCACTGAAAAGTACTACAGCTTGGCTCAAAGTAGCAAGAATTTTCTGTTGGCACTGATTAACCAAAGCAGTGATAGGTTGAAATTCTCAGAATTAAACGACTTTGAATTAAGAGGTTAGACTGCATTGTTCATCCTGAGTCAGAAAGTGGATTGGAGAAAACTCTGTATTTACCTAGTGTATGGCCACAGCTCCGGCATGGTTCTGTAAGACTGACTGCTGTTTGCTGGAGGTTTACTCTTGGAGGAGTGGAAGGAGGACTTGGATTCTTCCAGCCATTGCACTTGCAGGATTCTTCAGCCTAAAGGGATTAGGAACACATGACATTCACATGACATACACGTCAGATCCTCTGTAGTATATAATTTCTGTATTTAAATAGATCATTAAAATTCACTGACAAAAAAATATGACTAATAAAAGCAAATTATGAATAAGTATTTTAAAAGTAATTGCCTTCCAAGCTGGGGTGAAAAATCTTACATAACACTGCTCATATTTATTTGCGATTTCACTTAAAGAGCAACCATGCACTCAAGGGGCAGTTACAAAAATATCTCCCCAATTCCATATTCTGCTTACAGAAGGCAGATTCGGTGAATCTCTGTGCATACACTTGGAATCTTAATTTTTGTTCCTCAAACTGTGCAATGCAGTGCCTGTTGTCAATTATATTTGTGTATACACATTTCACAAAATAAACTAAATGGCTTCTCCACAGTGTTCATCTAGGCTCAGCTTTCCTGATCTAACTTCAATATCATATTCAAATGTTTTCTTAATACTTTGGTGTAATTTGATCACCTCGAACAACGAGCACACCAACAAAGACCGGTAGTAGAGTATGCAGATGAAAATGACATGAGGATAAACGTTTTCACGCAGCGAGTGGTTAAGGTATGGAATGCGCTGCCTGAGAACTTGGTGGAGGCAGGTTCAATTGAAGCATTCAAAAGGGAATTAGAGAGTTATATGAAAAGGAAAAATGTGCAGAGTAACGGGGAGAAGGCGAGGGAATGGAACTGAGGGAATTGCTCTTTCAGAGAGCCAGTGCGGACACGATGGGCCAAATGGCTGCCTTCTGCACTGTAACGGTTCTGTGATAACCACATAATATTGGTAGAAGGGGAGACGGTGGAGGTAATGGAGGAGATGAAAATTTATAGGACGGCTGTACTGGAAAGGTTGGCTATGCTTAAGAGTGGATAAGTCACCTGGTCCAGATGGCTTGCATCCAAGGTTGCTGAAGGAAGTAGGAGTGGAGGTAGCGGAAGGGCTTGCCATAATCTTCCAATCTACCCTAGATATGGGGGAGGTGTCAGAGGATTGGAGTGCAGCAAATGTGACACCCTTATTCAGGAAAGGGTGTAAGGATATTAGAGTTTTAGATCAATAATCAGGGGGAAAAAATCAGCAGGCACTTGGAGAGATCGGAGTTAATTGAGAGTCAACACAGATTTGTAAAAGGCAGACTGTGCTTGACTGATCTATTTGAATTTTTTTAATGAAGTAACAGAGAAGGTTGATGAACGGAAAGTAATGGATATGGTCTACATGGATTTTAAGAAAGCGTGTGACACAATACCACATAAAAGGCTGGTTAACAAAATTGAGGCTCATAGGAGGGTCTGTGTCAGCTTGGATATAAAATTGGCTTAAGGACAGAAAACAGCCAGTCATGGTAAATGGTTGCTTTTCCGACTGGACAGTGGTGTACTCCAAGGGTTAGTTCTAGGACCATTGCTTTTTCTGATATATATTGGAATAGAATATATTGGAAAATTTCAAAATTTGCCAATGATACCAAACATGGAGATGTGGCAGACAGTGAGATGATACCAATCGACTGCAACAGAACATAGACAGGCTAGCAGAACAGGCAGGCATGTGGCATATGGAACTTAATACAGAGAAGCAAGAGGTAATTTATTTCAGCAGAAGGGATAAGGAGAGGCAATATAGACTAAATAGCACAGTCCTAAAGCGTGTATAGGGACAGAAGGACATGTGCACAGATTTTTAAAGGTGGCAGGGCATATTGAAAGAGTAGTTAGCAAAATGTGTGGGATCTTGGTATTCATATTTAGAGGTATTGAGTACAAAAGCACGGAAGTTATGCTGAACCTTTATATAGCTCTGCTTAGGCCACAACTATAGTATTGTGTTCAGCTCTGGTCAGGTTCTGGAAGGTTGTGAGGTTCCTCGAGGGGGTGCAGAGGAGATTTACCAGAATGGTTCCAGGGATGAGGGATTTTAGTTCCAAGGTTAGGTTAAAAAAGCTGGGGCTGTTCTCCTTGGAGCAAATGAGATTGAAGGGAGATTTGATAGAGGTGTACAAGATTATGACAGATTTAGATAAGATATACAAAGACAAACTGTTCCCATTAGCTGATGGTACAACGACTAGGGGACACAGATTTAAGGTTTTGGCAAGAGAAGCAGGGGGGAATAGGAGGAAAATTTTTTATGCAGCAAGTGGTGATGACCTAGAAATCACTGCCAACAAGGGGTAGTGGAAGCAGAGACGATGAATGATTTCAAAAGGAAATTGAATGGGCACTTGAGGGAAATAAACTTGCAGGCTACAGCGATAGAGTGGGGGAATGGGACTGACTGGGTTGCTCTCCAGAGAGCAGACATGGACTTGATGGACCGAATATCCTCCTTCTATGCCTACCTAGATTAAAGAATCTAATCATTTGAAACAAATACCCCTGCCACTGTAGCTGGCTCTGTAGAACCACTGTTTCTGGTGCTATGGGAGCCTGGAGGAGCTATAAATAGTGGAAGATCCCCTTCCAGCCATTTCCTTGTGCCAGTCGTCATCTTAGGAGGGGTGATAGCACAGGCATACTGTGCATGCGCTGAAAACATGTAGAG
Organism: Heterodontus francisci; assembly: GCF_036365525.1. Taxonomy (NCBI): domain Eukaryota; kingdom Metazoa; phylum Chordata; class Chondrichthyes; order Heterodontiformes; family Heterodontidae; genus Heterodontus; species Heterodontus francisci. The sequence goes on along the minus strand of NC_090372.1, from coordinate 151,042,460 downwards.
TTGACAGATTATGATGTCAGTCGGCATCAAACGCTGATTTGGCACCTGATCTGCCAATTTGGACCTCACTGGTCTTGTTAACATCCTCTCAAACATGCACAAGGGACTCCCCAACCCCAGTGGCATTATTTAAAAAGATCAGCATGGGACTTTTTGGCTTAGGTGTTTTTGATTTTCTTGTACTGCTGCAGAGAGCTGCTGCAGAATTAGTAGAAGAGTTGTTGGAGTCTGAAGAGAGTGCTGATGGACCTTTGCAAGGAGTTGAGTGGAGTTTGAAGGCCTCTGAGCACAGAACATCACAATAGCAGCCATGATGCTTTGATCCTACGTCAGTCATCGTCGAACCAGAAGGTGGCTGTTTGATGGCAAACACTTCCATGGCTCATGGCCACACATGGTTTATGACTCCCCTTCGTCAGCCAAAAACACATGGACAGCGTTCATACAACAAAAGCCATGCTGTAACCAGGAACAGCAAACCATCAGTTTTCTCAAACAGTTCAGCTGCCTGGACAACTCGGGGGGTAGCCCTACAATTCTCACCAGAGCATGTTTCCAAATTCATGTTGGTCTGCTGCATTCCATGCAATCTGGCCATCACAAGGGCACAGTCTTTGCCACCAGGCCATTGGAAAGCACCTCAGGAGGAGGAAGAGAAAGAAGAAGGAAGAAGGAGGAGGAGGAGGAGGGAGAAGGAGGAGGAAGCAGCAGGGAGACAGTCAGGACATCCTAGCTCCAGACAGGCTGTCCATGAGCACCTCATCAGGCTCCGTTATTCCCCACATCACCACTGCTCCACAATTTCCCACCTTTGCATCCTTCTGCTGTGGACCATCAAAGTATCCTCTTGGCCATAATCTTGAAATAAAAGACATCACAAACCAACAATTCCATAACATATTTATCCAACAACCTTTCCAATCATACAATACTCAACTATTCGTCCTTGTGCTGTCTCCTCGTGCCTCTCTTATCATAGTCATAGTCATAGAGATACAGCACTGAAACAGGCCCTTCGGCCCACCAAGTCAGTGCCGACCAACAACCACCCATTTATACTAATCCTACATTAATCCCATATTCCCTACCACGTCCCCACCATTCTCCTACCACCTACCTACACTACGGGCAATTTACAATGGCCAATTTACCTATCAACCTGCAAGTCTTTGGCTGTGGGAGGAAACCGGAGCACCCGGCGGAAATCCACACGGTCACAGGGAGAACTTGCAAACTCCGCACAGGCAGTTCCCAGAATCGAACCAGGGTCGCTGGAGCTGTGAGGCTGCGGTGCTAACCACTGCGCCGCCCTTGTGTATGCCTTTGCGTGGCCGAGTGCTCCTATGCAGTGCTACCCCAGTGGATGCATCATGGCTGATGGTGGGCCTAGAAGGCCCAGATTCGGACTGCAGCACCTTAGCATAGGCAGAAGTCTGGCTGAGAGGTATCAGTAAGGGCACTGGTGGAATGACAGTGATGGGAGCACGAATGCTGTCCTCCCAGGAGGACCATGGAGCCACTGCTATTCCTCTAAGGAGGCACCTTAGCACAGACTGATGGACCTCTGGGACTGTGCAGAACGAGCCTGCACGGCACCAAGCTGGGTTTGCGTGGCAACAAGCATGGATCTCATGATGGAATTGGCCACCCTTTCCACATTGGAAAGGATGAACTCCAAGCTCTACAGGAAGCCCTGTGCCAAGTTGGAGCCGAACTCTTCTATGCTCCTTGGCTGTGACATCCGTCCTTGTAGCATAAAAGCAAATTATTGCAGATGCTGGAAATCTGAAATAACAGAAAATGTTGGAAACACTTAGCATGTCTGGCAGCATCTGTGGAGAGAAAAACAGAGTTAATGTTCCAGATCCGTGACCTTTCAACAGTTCATAAGTAATGATGAAAGGTCACAGACCTGAAACGTTAACTCTGTTCTTCTCTCCACAGACGTTGTCTGACCTGCTTTGTAACAGGCCTGCCAATGCACCAAGCATTTCTGTGTAAATGCCCATTGAGGTCCTCATCGGAGTCCTCAGCAGCAGAACTCGTCTGCAACCTCTCCCTCTGGGGAGCTAAAGCTATCCCCATTCCTCCTGGCCGGGCTGCAGCCCACTCATGCCTGATGACTCAGCACGTGCCGATCTCACCTCTATACTATCCTCTAAAGTACATATAGTGCCTAACTGGTGACTGCGAGTGTCAGATCAAATGAAGGTGCTTCCTCATCAGATGTCTCCTCTTGTTTTGCGCCCTTCATCGTGAGGCTGCACTGGCTGGCTAGGCCCCAGTTCTTGGGTATCTAAAAGCAGAAATGCATAAGTGGGATTTGGGAAGGTGCATAAGACAAGAAAATACTGTCATTCTGAATTTTCTTGGCAATGCTGGTTGCAACAGTCTCACTTACTGCTACGCCAATAATTCGCAGCACCGTCTCCTCCGAGGGTCTCAGGAGATGCAGGTGGGCCTGTCCCCCACCGGTTCTCTGCTGCTCTCTCCTGTTATGTGTGACCTTGCAAGAGAGAAGAAAAACCATCAGTGAGCGTGTAGCAATGGATGATGTGCCTGTGACACATATGTGGAAGCTGCGAGATGTGGGTGTAAGGTTTGCAGCAGTGCTATATTTGAGGTTGAGGTGAGCATATGAATGTTATGCCCCAGTGCTGATTGCTGGAGATTGATGATAGAGAAGCGATAGGGGTATGGTGAACTGAGCAACATGTGAGGTTGGTGGCCCAGTGGGTGGCAGATGGCATCTCTAGATGCATTTATTGAACTTCTTGCCGCACTGCAAACAGGTCCTTGGGGCCACACTCCATGTCTAAATTCTCCCATTCCCTTTACAGTTTATGCCTTCAGGGCCTCCTGGACCCCTGCAGAAAGACAACATCGCTCCTCCTTTCCAATTCCTGGACTAAGGCCTCCAGTGCTGCATCAGAGAACCTGGGAGACCACTCTCTGGCCTGCTGCTCCTTCAGTACGCTTTGAGAAACACTTTCCAAAACAGCTACAACAACTGCTGCAGCCATAACGCAACCCCACCCCCCACCTTTCAAGAGGTGAAGGCTGGTTTTCAGAAATGCGGGCTAGCTGTAACCCTTGCACGTACCTGGGCCCCCTGTCAGCAGCACTTAGGCTACATGCTGCAATCATTGAGATGAGCAGGCAGCACAAAGTTTGATTGGGCGCAGGGTAATCAATCATGCATCGCAATTCTCGTGCCAGAGAACCAGCCACATCGAATTTTTAGTCCAGAGATCTATGTTTAATTCCATTTTTTTGTAGGAAATTTAAATTATTGCAACTAAGAAATGTATTCCTTTGGCAGTTCACCAGTACCAAAAGTCAAACTAATAAAAACTTTCTCACTGACATTATTTACAGTACACAACCTAACACCTAGTCTGCCACACTGGCATGCGAGAAAATTACACGAACATGACATTACAATCTTAAAACCTGTCATCGAGTTTTAGAAAATGACACAGCATGTAGCAATCCTAACATTGTTTACAACACATAAGAGCCAGAGACAGAAACAAACCCGCCCCCTATTGCAAAACAACCCGACCTGACACGAATACAGTCAAAACAAAATTAATTCTGACATGTCACTTCATTGGAGAGCTTGTTTTGAAAAAACGGGTTAGTTTGTTTGCTGTGAGTGGTGGTGGTGGGGGGGGGGGGCGCATTTCGCCCCTTCTTGGAGCAGCAGGGTCCAGTCGCTACCTTGCAAGCGGAATAAACGCCGAGTTTTTCTAGCTTCTTTGTCCGGGGGTAGCTGCGGAGCTGCACCTTCCTCAGCGCGATCCTCTCCCGCCGCTGCTGCTGCTGCTGACTCCCCGTGCCGGCGGAACGGCCGCTCTCCGCAACCACAGCGCAGCCGGCAACCGGCACCGGCACAGCCAGCGGCACCGGCACAGGAGGCACCGAGTCCGAGGCGCCGACACACACCGCCAACGATCCCGGCTGCAGCCCGCCTGCTCCTCCGCCGCCGCTCTCCGCCATAACTCCCAGCTGCTCTGTACGTGCAGAACAGTGTTGTGCTTTTTTTTAAGGAAGTGATCCGAGCTGGAATGGTGACCACAGCGGTGGTGGCAGCTCACTGCCCTACCTCCCTGTATGTAGTAGCACCCCGCCAGGGGCGGTACAGAGCACAAACTGTCACACAGGCGCACACCAGGTCATTTCCCACATATTTTTGTTCCATTCACTCCAATAAGAAAAAAAAAAGCAACATGTTGGAATACATATATGGCTGCATATTGGAAACACCAACACAATGACAATCAAAGGAAAATTATCAGCAAGAAATGAAATTAAACATTTTCTTCACGCATCTCTAGCAACCAGCTTAAGGAGCTGGTATATTCGCCAGGAGTCACCAGGCCCATCGCTGTTTTGCTGCACCTTGTTAAGACCAGGTGAGGAAGGGGTCTAGGGGTTCCCTTTCAGCCTTCGCCTGGTTTGACCTAACAGGGTTTAATTTTTAAAACACTTTTTAGCTCCCCCTCAGTGAATCTTTGTTCACTGCTTTCCAATTGTAAGGCAAATAAATCAACCAGACAGGTTTTCTTAGACTTAAACAAGAAAAGTGTAAGTTTATTAACCTTAAAACTCTAATTTGGTTAAAACTACTACAAATATGTGACCATGCTGGCATGCATACGTGATAAACACACATGCAGATAGAGACAGAAGCAATAGCTAGGGTTCATTTACTGTCCTTGGACTTCGATGTGGAGTCTTTGATTGCAGTTAAATCTTGCCATTTTGTTGGGCCCCAGTGGACACTTTCAAACTTGTTTCGATGTAGGAGTCTTCTCTCTTGAGGTTTAAGTGTCTTCATGAGAGATCTGGAAATTCATGAGAGAGAGAGCCAGGCAGGAAAGAGGCTCTTTCTTCAAGTTCAGTTGCAGTCTGACCCAAACTGTTCTGTGAGCAGTTCAAAACCAACCCTGGGCCAGCAGATTAGTCATGTGACTAGTTGTTTTTTTATCAAACTTTCCAGAATGCTGGCTTGTTCCACATTCAATTTCTGGTGATCAAAATCCATCTGGGTTAATTGGATCAGGAGGCATATCTATTGTCTCTCCAGGCAACTATCTCTCAGTATGCAAAATGTTTCCAGCCACTGCTGTGATTTCTTTAAATATCTTTTCAGTCCAGCAACAGTTTAAAATTAATGTTCATATGACGAAATTAATATGCCTCATTCTTAGCAGGTGGAGTCTTCATGACACCTCCACACCCAGCGGAATGAAATCTGATTTTTAGATACGCTTTTCATTAAAAGGGACTAGAGAGAAGAGTAGGTACAGGAAAACACATATTCATCTCTCCCATTCATTCAGAAATCCTAAAAATTGTTACCACCTGTCTTTTCTTGGTAGCAGTGCTGCTTTAAACTGTTCTTTTTGGCATCCCAACGAACATGTGATTTTTGAGCAAGTTTTTTTTCCAGTTTGCACATTTCCATGACTGCCTAGGGTGTCTTTGTCCCTGTTGAGGTCTGCAGGCGGTGGGTTAGATTTAATTAGCCCCAGGTTGGAATTCTGCTCATGGGCGTCGGCAGTGGTTGGATCCGCTCTGAACTCCCTTTCAGTGCTTTGATGAGTCATGTAAGGGCTTTTCACCTTAGGGGATGATTGGTTCCCTTTTCCCCTGACTGTGGGGGTGGATTTTCTGCTAATCTTCCCTTTGTCTTTTGGGACACTCCTGCTTCCAGGTATTTGTACAGATTCTATTGCACTCCCCTGCGGCACTTAGACTAGGTGAGGCATCACCCTCACAGTTTCTCTGCCCTCTTGAGTATTTCCTTTGCCTCTGCAGGTTTCTATAAATGCCGTTAGCAACTCTGGTGGGGTGCTTCTGGTGTCTGCATTTACATAGGAGGATGTGGGGTCTAAGTTTTCCAACATTTCGGGGTTGGCTGACTGGACAGTAGGGGGTTTCAGATGGGATTCCTATAGGAATTCCTTTAACCTGTCCTTTTTGTTCCTTTTCCCCTTTCCTCTCTAACCTTTTGCCAGCCCTGTGCCTGTCTATCCCCTTTTGTTCTTGGCAGGGGTCCCTTACAATTCACCAGCCCTCTGCTGGAGGATCCTCCAAACACTAATACAGGACTTAGGGGTGCAGATTTCATTGTAGGTTGGGGTTTACCCTCACATGGCAACTCCTACAGTACTCCACCACATCTTTATGGAGTTTTGGCCAGTCAAATTGCTGTCTTATGTGGGCTTTGATTTTTCATATACTGACATGTACAACCATTGTAATCTCATGGGCCATTCTTAATATTTCTCTCCGGTACCTCTGCGGCACCACTAACTGGTGAACTACTCTCCACTTCTTGCTCTCAGGTCTGTGAGTAGACCTCCACTTCCTCATCAGTACCTCATTCTTTAAATAATAGCAATCAGGGACTCTGCTTCAATTTCAGACTGGGCAGCCTGTGCTAACTCTCTCAGTACTGGGTTGGCTCACTGAGCCTCAGCTGGAGAAGATTCATTTAATTCATTCCCTGCGTCTTCTAACTTTCCAAAGAAAGTCTCAGACAGACAGATCTCTGCCTGCAGTGCTAATTCAGTCTCCTCTGGGGGAGCTGCTTTGATCATGGATTCACTACACATTCAGGGAAACTGCAGGGGACCGTCTCCTGCCACTGCCCTGTCTCTCTGACCTCCTGTGGTCTCTCTTTCACTACTGGGGAAGCTACCACCTTTGCCCCCACCATATTCATTACCTAGGAGCAGGCCAACCCCGTCCACAGGCAAACTAGGGACAATCTCTACAGTCATCGGTCCTGAAACTAGGTCGCACTCCAAATGCACCCAGTGTAAAGGTACAGGCATGCAACTGCCCTCCAATACCATTCACCACCATTCTGGTATTTACTGCACTCTCTGGGGGAAAGGTTAGGCCTTTCCCTAGTAAAAGGGATCTAGTGGCTCCTGTGTCCCTGAGGATTACTATGGGCTTGCTTGCCCCACTTGAGGGGTGTGGGGTTGCTCTCCCTTCAGACACAAAATCCTGATAACCTTCAGGAATCCTATTAAATTTCCTGCACTTGCAGCAGTAGGCTTCATGGGCCTTAATATTACTGCAGTTAAAGCCACAGCTTGTTCAGCTGTGCTTTCCATCAGGGTCCTTGCTCCTTCACTGAGCCGGTGTGCCCTGATTAACCCTACACGTTTTCCCTTTTTTTCCCCAGCAGTCAGCTCGTAGATGCTCTGCTTTATTACAATGGAAGCACACAGGTCTCCGGGTCTCACTCCTACTTACAGCACCTTCCTTTTTGGCTGGAGGAGGGCCCCTTGTGTCTCCTGCTTTTCTTTCCCTCCCAGGAATGCTTGGGCTTCTATCACCTTCCCACCCTTTGTCCTTTTTTCGGATTTGTGGGGGTGATTAGGAAAGGTTTTCCCCTGGGGAACCGAATTATAAATGAGAGCAAACTCATCAGCCAGAACTGTGGCTTGCCGAGCTCTCTGAAGTTTCTGTTCCTCTACACGTGTCTTTATGGAAAGTGGGAGAGAGTTTTTAAATTCCTCGAGCAAAATTACTTCTCTGAGATTTTCATAGCTGGGCTGTATTTTAAGAGCCCTCAGCCACTGGTCAAAAGCCAGCTGCTTACTTCCCTCAAACTCCAGGTACATTTGATCAGCTTGCTTCTTGAGGGTTCTAAATTTTTGGCGATAGGCTTCTGGTACTAACTCATATGCCGCGAGGATAGAATTTTTTGTCAGTTCATAATTGGATGAGCTCTTATCTCGCAGCATGAAATAAACCTTATGGGCTTTTCCTGTTAGCTTGCTTTGTAGCAGGAGAGTCCAAGCCTCAGCCCGCCACTTTAGCTGCCTTGCAAATTTTTGAAAAGATACAAAAAATGCTTCCACGTCTCCCTCATTGAATTTTGGGATCAATTGGGAAAATTTTAACAATTCTGTACCCAGACCTGAATTACGATCCTCCATATTGGCCATGCTTTCACTGGGGTTACTCTGTCACCCCCTAGTTAATTCAAGTCGCCTCAGCTCTCTCTCTTCGCATTCCTTCTGGAAGGCTCTTTCTTTCTCTCTCTCCTCTCTTTTTCTTCATGTTCCTTCTGAAAGGTTCTTTCTTTCTCTCTCTCGTCTCTCTCTTTTTCTTTCTCCCACCTCTCTCTTTCCCTGTATTCTAATTTAAGTTTCCTCTGTTCAAATTTTAACATTTCTGTACCCAGCCCTGAATCCTCCATATTGGCCATGCTTTCACTGGGGTTACTCTGTCGCCCCCTTGTTAACTCAAGTTGCCTCAGCTCTCTCTCTTCGCATTTTTTCTGGAAGGCTCTCTCTTTCCCTCTCTCCTCTCTTTTTCTTCACATATGCTAGCCATACCCTGTCAGAGTCTATTTCTAACCTTGTTTCTGCTTCTTCATATTCAAGGGGAAAATGGTTGGCCACTAGTCTTAGGAGTTCAGACTTTCTAGCCTTGGCACAGACAGTGATCCCACACTGCTCAGTCATTTTTCTCAACCCATAGACAGTGCTTTTAACTTATCCCAAGTTACTTCATCCTGGCTTGGGTCACTACTAGCTTCAGTTGCAGACATGTTAGTATTCTAGCACACACAACCACAAGAAAACCTGTATTGAAATCTGTTTTCTTTTTGATTGGGATCAATTAGACTTCCCAATTCCAATTTCCTTGTTTGTCCGTGGGTCAAAACCGGATGCTAGCCCCCAAATATTTGTTACGACCAGATGAGGAAGGGGTCGAGGGATTCCCTCTCAGCCTTCGCCTGGTTTGACCGTAACAGGGTTTAATTTTTAAAACACTGTTTTTAGCTGCCCCTCAGTGAATCCTTGTTCACTGCTCTCCAATTGTAAGGCAAAGAAATCAATCAGACAGGTTTTCTTAGATTTAAATAAGAAAAGTGTAAGTTTATTAACCTTAAAACTCTAATTCGGTTAAAACTACTACGAATACGCAACGCGACCATGCTAGCATGCATAAATGATAAACACACACGCAGATAGAGACAGAAAAAGAGTAAGAATAAAGGGGGAAAGTTTGAAGCAATGGCTAGGGTTCATTTACTGTCCTTTGAGTTCAATGTGGAGTCTTTGATTGCAGTTAGATCTTGCCATTTTGTTGGGCCCCAGTGGACGCTTTCAAACTTGGTTCGATGTAGGAGTCTTCTCTCTTGAGGTCTAAGTTCTTCAGTGGATCTGGAAATTCATGAGAGGGAGAGAGAGAGAGAGAGAGAGAGAGCCAGGCAGGAAAGAGGTTCTTTCTTCAAGTTCAGTTGCAGTCTGACCCAAACTGTTCTCTGAGCAATTCAAAACCAAACCTAGGCCAGCAGGTTAGTTATGTGACCAGTTGTTTTTTTTTAAACAAACTCTCCTGCATTTTGTGGATTCCTTTCATCTTAGCAGACAGCCGCAGTGAGGTGGGGTGGGGGTGGGGGTGGAATGGAAAGCTGGCATGTTCCACATTCAGTGTCAGGTGATCAAAATCCATTTGGGTTAATTGGATCAGGGAGCAGCTCTATTGTCTGTCCAGGTATATATTTGTGTGGTTTAGAATCTCTTTCTTTTAGTTTCGGTGACTGCAGCTTGGATAGCAACGGAGGTGCGTGAACGGGCTTACAGCTGGGAAGTCAATTTCAGCGTAAGTTTAAAAGTGAATTCCCTTTTGTTTTCGGAGGACCAGGGGACTGCTGGGTAAGGAAAAAGGTATATATTTGTGTGGTGGCTGTACCCGAGACACTACACGTGTAGTGTCTCCCACCCACCTTCCTCCTCTAACCAAAAAAAAAGGACTCTGGTGTGTTGATAAGGTAAGCTTTTTATTTGGGAAGTTCTGTCCGTTGGATTGCTAACCTAACAAGTTTTGACTTTTTGTTTTTTTGGTTTTTCAGTAGATTTGTTGGGAATTTGGAATAGTGGGAATGGAGATTAAGGCAGTTGTATGTTCCTCCTGCAGAATGTGGGAGGTAAGGGTCGCCAAGAGTGTCCCTGCTGACTGCATCTGTGGGAAGTGCACCCAACTCCAGCTCCTCGAGAACCGCGTTAGGGAACTGGAGCTGGAGCTGGATGAACTTCGGATCATTCGGGAGGCGGAGGAGGTTATTGAGAGGAGTTATGGGGAGGTAGTCACACCTCAGGTAAAAGAAGTAGGTAGATGGGTTACCGTCAGGGGAAGGAGAGGGAACCAGCAGGCAGTGCAGGGATCCCCTGTGGCTGTTTCCCTCAACAACAGGTATACCGTTTTGGATACTGTTGCGGGGGACGACTTACCAGGGGTAAGCAATGGGGTACAGATATCTGGCACAGAGTCTGTCCCTGTTGCTCAGAAGGGAAGGGGGAAGAGGAGCAGAACATTAGTCATTGGGGACTCCATAGTTAGGGGAACAGATAGGAGGTTCTGTGGGAACGAGAGAGACTCACGGTTGGTATGTTGCCTCCCAGGTGCCAGGGTTCGTGATGTCTCGGATCGTGTTTTTGGGATCCTTAATGGGGAGGGGGAGCAGCCCCAAGTCGTGGTCCACATAGGCACCAACGACATAGGTAGGAAGAGAGATGGGGATTTAGGACAGAAATTTAGGGAGCTAGGGTGGAAGCTTAGAGCAAGAACAAACAGAGTTGTTATCTCTGGGTTGTTGCCCGTGCCACGTGATAGCGAAGCGAGGAATAGGGAGAGAGAGGAGTTGAACACGTGGCTGCAGGGATGGTGCAGGAGGGAGGGATTTGGTTTCCTGGATAATTGGGGCTCTTTCTGGGGTAGGTGGGACCTCTACAAACAGGATGGTCTTCACCTGAACCAGAGGGGTACCAATATCCTGGGGGGGAGGTTTGCTAGTGCTCTTCGGGGGGGTTTAAACTAATTCAGCAGGGGAATGGGAACCCAAATTGTAGTGCCAGTGTACAGGATGTTGAGAGTAGTGAGGTCAGGGATATGGTTACAAGGACGCAAGAGGGCACTGGCAAGCAAGAACCTGGTTTAAAGTGTGTCTATTTCAACGCCAGGAGCATCCGGAATAAGGTGGGTGAGCTTGCAGCATGGGTTGGTACCTGGGATCTCGATGTAGTGGCCATTTCGGAGACATGGGTAGAGCAGGGGCAGGAATGGATGTTGCAGATTCCGGGATTTAGATGTTTCAGTAAGAAGAGAGGAGATGGTAAAAGAGGGGGGGGTGTGGCATTGTTAATCAAGGAGAGTATTACAGCGACAGAAAGGACGTTTGAGGACTCGTCTACTGAGGTAGTATGGGCTGAGGTTAGAAACAGGAGAGATGAGGTTACCCTGTTGGGAGTCTTTTATAGACCTCCGAATAGTTCCAGAGATGTAGAGGAAAGGATAGCGAAGATGATTCTCGACAGGGGTGAGAGTAACAGGGTAGTTGTTATGGGGGACTTTAACTTTCCAAATATCGACTGGAAATACTATAGTTCGAGTACTTTAGATGGGTCAGTTTTTGTCCAGTGTGTGCAGGAGGGTTTTCTGACACAGTATGTAGACAGGCCAACCAGGGGCGATGCCACATTGGATTTGGCACTGGGAAATGAACCCGGCCAGGTGTTAGATTTAGATGTAGGTGAGCACTTTGGTGACAGTGATCACAATTCGGTTAGGTTTACCTTAGCGATGGGCAGGGACAAGTATATACCGCAGGGCAAGAATTATAACTGGGGGAAAGGAAATTATGATGCGATTAGGCAAGATTTAGGATGCGTAGGATGGGGAAGGAAACTGCAGGGGATGGGAACAATCGAAATGTGGAGCTTATTCAAGGAGCAGCTACTGCGTGTCCTTGATAAGTATGTACCTGTGAGGCAGGGAGGAAGTTGTCGTGCGAGGGAGCCGTGGTTTACTAAAGAAGTTGAAGCGCTTGTCAAGAGGAAGAAGAAGGCTTATGTTAGGATGAGACGTGAAGGCTCAGTTAGGGCGCTTGAGAGTTACAAGCTAGCCAGGAAGGATCTAAAGGGAGAGCTAAGAAGAGCAAGGAGAGGACACGAGAAGTCATTGGTGGATCGGATCAGGGAAAACCCTAAGGCTTTCTATAGGTATATCAGGAATAAAAGAATGACTAGAGTTAGATTAGGGCCAATCAAGGATAGTAGTGGGAAGTTGTGTGTGGAATCAGAGGAGATAGGGGAAGTGTTAAATGAATATTTTGCGTCAGTATTTACAGTAGAGAAAGAAAATGTTGTTGAGAATACTGAGATTCAGGCTACGAGGCTAGATGGGATTGAGGTTCACAAGGAGGAGGTGTTAGCAATTTTGGAAAGTGTGAAAATAGATAAGTCCCCTGGGCCAGATGGGATTTATCCTAGGATTCTCTGGGAAGCTAGGGAGGAGATTGCAGAGCCTTTGTCCTTGATCTTTATGTCGTCATTGTCGACAGGAATAGTGCCGGAAGACTGGAGGATTGCAAATGTTGTCCCCTTGTTCAAGAAGGGGAGTAGAGACAGCCCTGGTAATTATAGACCTGTGAGCCTTACTTCGGTTGTGGGTAAAATGTTGGAAAAGGTTATAAGAGACAGGATTTATAATCATCTTGAAAAGAATAAGTATATTAGAGATAGTCAGCACGGTTTTGTGACGGGTAGGTCGTGCCTCACAAACCTTATTGAGTTTTTCGAGAAGGTGACCAAACAGGTGGATGAGGGTAAAGCAGTGGATGTGGTGTATATGGATTTCAGTAAGGCGTTTGATAAGGTTCCCCACGGTAGGCTATTGCAGAAAATACGGAAGTATGGGGTTGAAGGTGATTTAGAGCTTTGGATCAGAAATTGGCTAGCTGAAAGAAGACAGAGGGTGGTGGTTGATGGCAAATGTTCATCCTGGAGTTTAGTTATTAGTGGTGTACCGCAAGGATCTGTTTTGGGGCCATTGCTGTTTGTCATTTTTATAAATGACCTGGAAGAGGGTGTAGAAGGGTGGGTTAGTAAATTTGCAGATGACACTAAGGTCGGTGGAGTTGTGGATAGTGCCGAAGGATGTTGTAGGGTACAGAGAGACATAGATAGGCTGCAGAGCTGGGCTGAGAGATGGCAAATGGAGTTTAATGCGGAAAAGTGTGAGGTGATTCACTTTGGAAGGAGTAACAGGAATGCAGAGTACTGGGCTAATGGGAAGATTCTTGTTAGTGTAGATGAACAGAGAGATCTTGGTGTCCAGGTGCATAAATCCCTGAAGGTTGCTAACCAGGTTAATAGGGCTGTTAAGAAGGCATATGGTGTGTGAGCTTTTATTAGTAGGGGGGTCGAGTTTCGGAGCCACGAGGTCATGCTGCAGCTGTACAAAACTCTGGTGAGACCGCACCTGGAGTATTGCGTGCAGTTCTGGTCACCGCATTATAGGAAGGATGTGGAAGCTATGGAAAGGGTGCAGAGGAGATTTACTAGGATGTTGCCTGGTATGGAGGGAAGGTCTTACGAGGAAAGGCTGAGGGACTTGAGGTTGTTTTCGTTGGAGAGAAGGAGGAGGAGAGGTGACTTAATAGAGACATATAAGATAATCAGAGGGTTAGATAGGGTGGATAGTGAGCATCTTTTTCCTCGGATGTTGATGGCAAACACGAGGGGACATAGCTTCAAGTTGAGGGGTGATAGATATAGGACAGATGTGAGAGGTAGTTTCTTTACTCAGAGAGTAGTAAGGGCGTGGAATGCCCTGCCTGCAGCAGTAGTAGATTCGCCAACTTTAAGGGCATTTAAGTGGACATTGGATAGACACATGGATGAAAATGGAATAGTGTAGGTCAGATGGTTTCACAGCTCGGCGCAACATCGAGGGCCGAAGGGCCTGTACTGCGCTGTAATATTCTAAAAAGGCATCTGTCTCTTAGTATGCAAAATGTTTCTAGCCACTGCTGTGATTTCTTTAAACAAGTTATCTTTTCAGTCCAGCAACAGCTTAAAATTAATGTTCATATGACAAAATTAATATGCCTCATTCTTGGCAGGAGGGGTCTTCATGACAACCTGGACTCAGTTCTGAACAAATTCATGTCTATTTTTTTTTTCTGTCTTGTGTTAGCTCAGCATGAGGCAGACATCAATCAATGCTAAATCTGAAGTTGTTTGGAAACAAAAACCTGTTGTGAAGCACCAGGATCAAACTTGAGTAAGCTTTGTGAGGTTGAGGAAGTAATATGTACACAATAATCAGTGCAAAATTAAATTTAAAATGTTCCCCAGAAATCCAGCTGAAAGCCTTGGAGCTTTTTCATTTTTAACTTCTTTAATATTAAGACAGCACCAACTGTCCAGTCTGCTTTTTACTATCAGTATAAATTTAACCAGTATTTGAACACCATTCAGAATAGTTCCAAAAGCATGTTTTCCCTGGCTAGTAATATGGAGCAGCAATATAACCTTTTTTTAAAAAATTGCTCTGTGAGTGACTTTGACAATGCTATAGTTAGTGCCCACCCCCAGATAGAGCTATTGTTTCTTCCTATCGAGTGATGTGTTAATCCATCAACTACATAGTATGGCTTTGGAGATACATGTAAATCAGACCAGATACAGGTGGAGGGCTCCTGTTAGTGAATCAGTTGGAGTTTTGTAACAATCTAGCAGCTTTCAGGGTTTTCTGGTATTAACCCCCAAATTAATTCACAATTTACTGTAGTGCGACTGTATAGCTTGCCATAACCATTACATCACCATGCTCCTTAATCCCAAGACTTCCCCACCCCTTCATGTTGAATGTAATACAGCGGCTGTCCTCATTGACTTCCTGCTGGTGACACCTAGATTTTAGGTCCAGTTTAGAAAATACACATTTTTTTTATTTGTTCATGGGCTATGGGCGTCGCTGGCTAGGCCAGTATTTATTGCCCATCCCTAATTGTCCTTGAGAAGGTGGTGGTAAGCTGCCTTCTTGAATCACTGCAGTCTTCGGGCTGTAGGAACATCAACAATACTGTTAGGAAGGGAGTTCCAGGATTTTGACCCAGCGACAGTGGAGAAACAGCAATATAGTTCCAAGTCAGGATGCTGTGTGGCTTGGAGGGAAATTTGCAGGTGGTGGTGTTCCCATGCATCTGCTGCCCTTATCCTTCTAGGTGGTAAAGGTCATGGGTTTGGAAGGTTCTGTTGAAAGAAGCTTTGGTGAGTTGCTGCAGTGCATCTTGTAGATGGGACATACTGCTGCCACTGTGTGGCAATGGTGAAGGGAGTAAACGCTGAAGGTGGTAATTGGAGTGCAAATCAAGCGGGCTTCTATGTCCTGGATGGTGTTGAGCTTCTTGAGTGTTGTTGGAGCTGCATTCATCCAGGCAAGTGGAGAGTATTCCATCACATTCCTGACTTGTGCCTTGTAGATGGTGGACAGGCACTGAGGCAGGAGGTGAGTTATTAATCGGAGAATTCCTAGCCTCTGACCTGCTCTTCTACTCAGTATTTATGTGGCTTGTCCAGTTCAGTTTTGGGTCAATGGTAATCCCCAGGATGTTGATAGTGGGGGATACTGCGATGATAATGCCATTGAACATCAAGGGGAGATAGTTTGATACTCTCATGTTTGAGATGGTCATTGCCTGGCACTTGTGTGGCGCAAATAACAAAGAACAAAGAACAGTACAGCACAGGAACAGGCCATTCGGCCCTCCAAGCCTGCGCCGATCTTGATGCCTGCCTAAACTAACACCTTCTGCACTTCCGGGGCCCATAATCCCTCTATTCCCTTCCTATTCATATATTTGTCAAGATGTCTCTTAAACGTCACTATCGTATCTGCTTCCACCACCTCCCCTGGCAGCAAGTTCCAGGCACTCACCACCCTCTGTGTAAAAAACTTGCCTCGCACATCCCCTCTAAACTTTGCCCCTCGCACCTTAAACCTATGTCCCCTAGTAACTGACTCTTCCACCCTGGGAAAAAGCTTCTGACTATCCACTCTGTCCATGCCACTCATAACTTTGTAAACCTCTATCATGTCGCCCCTCCACCTCCGTCGTTCCAGTGAAAACAATCCAATTTTTTCCAACCTCTCCTCATAGCTAATGCCCTCCGGACCAGGCAACATCCTGGTAAACCTCCTCTGTACCCTCTCCAAAGCCTCCACGTCCTTCTGGTAGTGTGGCGACCAGAATTGCACGCAATATTCTAAGTGTGGCCTAACTAAGGTTCTGTACAGCTGCAACATGTCTTGCCAATTTTTATACTCTATGCCCCGACCGATGAAGGCAAGCATGCCGTATGCCTTCTTGACTACCTTATCCACCTGCATTGCCACTTTCAGTGACCTGTGGACCTGTACGCCCAGATCTCTCTGCCTGTCAATACTCCTAAGGGTTCTGCCATTTACTGTATACATCCCACCTGCATTAGACCTTCCAAAATGCATTACCTCACATTTGTCCAGATTAAACTCCATCTGCCATTTCTCCGCCCAAGTCTCCAACCGATCTATATCCTGCTGTATCCTCTGACAATCCTCATCATTATCCGCAACTCCACCAACCTTTGTGTCGTCCGCAAACTTACTAATCAGACCAGCTACATTTTCCTCCAAATCATTTATATATACTACAAACAGCAAAGGTCCCAGCACTGATCACTGCAGAACACCACTAGTCACATCCCTCCATTCAGAAAAACACCCATCCACTGTTACCCTCTGTCTTCTGTGATTGAGCCAGTTCTGTATCCATCTTGCCAGCTCACCTCTGATCCAGTGTGACTTCACCTTTTGCACCAGTCTGCCATGCGGGACCTTGTCAAAGGCTTTACTAAAGTCCATATAGACAACATCCACCGCCCTTCCCTCATCAATCATCTTCGTCACTTCCTCAAAAAACTCAATCAAATTAGTAAGACACGACCTCCCCTTCACAAAACCATGCTGTCTTTTGCTAATAAGTTCGTTTGTTTCCAAATGGGAGTAAATCCTGTCCCGAAGAATCCTCTCTAATAGTTTCCCTACCACTGACGTAAGGCTCACCGGCCTATAATTTCCTGGATTATCCTTACCACCCTTCTTAAGCAAAGGAACAACATTGGCTATTCTCCAGTCCTCTGGGACCTCACCTGTAGCCAATGAGGATGCAAAGATTTCTGTCAAGGCCCCACCAATTTCTTCCCTTGCCTCCCTCAGTATTCTAGGGTAGATCCCACCAGGCCCCGGGGACTTATCTACCTTAATGCTTTGCAAGACACCCAACACCTCCTCCTTTTTGATAATGAGATGACTGAGACTATCTGCACTCCCTTCCCTAGGCTCATCATCCACCAAGTCCTTCTCCTTGGTGAATACGGATGCAAAGTACTCATTTAGCACCTCACCCATTTCCTCTGGTTCCACGCATAGATTCCTATCTCTGTCCTTGAGTGGGCCAACCCTTTCCCTGGTTACCCTCTTGCTCTTTATATATGTATAAAAAGCCTTGGGATTTTCCTTAATCCTGTTTGCCAATGACTTTTCAAGACCCCTTTTAGCCCTCCTACTCCTTGCTTAAGTTCCTTCCTACTGTCTTTATATTCCTCAAGTGCTTCATCTGTTCCTAGCCTTCCAGCCCTTACAAATGCTTCCTTTTTCTTTTTGACTAGGCTCACAATATCCCGTGTTATCCAAGCTTCCCGAAACTTGCCAAACGTCTTTCTTCCTCACAGGAACATGCTGGTGCTGGATTCTAATCAGCTGACATTTGAAAGACTCCCACATGTCAGATGTTGATTTACCCTCAAACAGCCGCCCCCAATCTAAATTCTTCAGTTCCTGCCTAATATTGTTATAATTAGCCTTCCCCCAATTTAGCACCTTCACCCGAGGACTACGCTTATCCTTATCCACAAGTACCTTAAAACTTATGGAATTATGGTCACTGCTCCCGAAATGCTCCCCCACTGAAACTTCGACCACCTGGCCAGGCTCATTCCACAATACCAGGTCCAGAATGGCCCTATCCCTAGTTGGACTATCTACATACTGTTTCAATAAGCCCTCCTGGATGCTCCTCACAAATTCTGCCCCATCCAAGTCCCTAGCACTAAGTGAGTCCCAGTCAATATTGGGGAAGTTAAAATCACCCACCACTACAACCCTGTTACCTTTACATCTTTCCAAAATCTGTCTACATATCTGCTCCTCTACCTCCCGCTGGCTGTTGGGAGGCCTGTAGTAAACCCCCAACATCGTGACTGCACCCTTCCTATTCCTGAGCTCCACCCATATTGCCTCGCTGCATGACCTCTCTGAGGTGTCCTCCCGCAGTACAGCTGTGATATTCTCCTTAACCAGTAATGCAACTCCCCCACCCCTATTACATCCCCCTCTATCCCGCCTGAAGCTTTTAAAGCCTGGAACATTTAGCTGCCAATCCTGCCCTTCCCTCAACCAAGTCTCCGTAATAGCAACAACATCATATTTCCAAGTACTAATCCAAGCTCTAAGTTCATCTGCCTTACCTGTTATACTTCTCGTATTGAAACAAACGCACTTCAGACCACCAGTCCCGCTGTGCTCAGCAACATCTCCCTGCCTGCTCTTCCTCTTAGTCCTACTGGCCTTATTTACTATGTCTTCCTCATTTACTTCACTAGCTGTCCTACTGCTCTGGTTCCCACGCTCCTGCCACACTAGTTTAAACCCTCCCGAGTGACGCTAGCAAACCTTGCAGCCAGGATATTAGTGCCCTTACAGTTTAAACGCAACCCATCCTTCTTGTACAGGTCCCATCTGTCCCTGAAGAGAGCCCAATGGTCCAGATATCTGAAACCCTCCCTTCTACACCAGCTGCTCAGCCACGTGTTTAGCTGCACTATCTTCCTATTTCTAGCCTCAGGCACGTGGCACAGGGAGTAATCCAGAGATTACAACCCTAGAGGTCCTGTTTTTTAACTTACTACCTAACTCCCTAAACTCCCCCTACAGGACCTCATCACTCTTCCTGCCTATATCGTTGGTACCGATGTGTACCACAACCTCTGGCTGTTCACCCTCCCCCTTCAGAATGCCCTCTGTCCGTTCAGAGACATCCTTGACCCTGGCACCAGGGAGGCAACATACCTTCCTGGAGTCTCTTTCACGTCCACAGAAGCGCCTATCTGTGCCCCTGACTATTGAGTCCCCTATAACTATTGCTCTTCTGCGCTTTGTCCCTCCCTGCTGAACAACAGTGCCAGCCGTGGTGCCACTGCTCTGGCTGCTGCTGTTTTCCCCTGATAGGCCATTCCCCCAACCGTATCCAAAACGGTATACTTGTTAGAGAGGGGGATAGCCACAGGGGATTCCTGCACTGACTGCCTGCCCCTTCTAGCGGTCACCCATCTATCTGCCTGCACCTTGGGTGTAACCACTTCTCTAAAACTCCTGTCTATGACTCTTTCCGCCACCTGCATGCTCCTAAGTGCATCCAGTTGCCGCTCCAACTGATCCATGCGGTCTGTGAGGAGATGCAACTGGGTACACTTCCTGCAGATGTAGTCGCCCGGAACGCTGGAAGCGTCATGGACTTCCCACATCTCACAGGTGAAGCACTTCACCCCTCTAACTGACATTTCTGGCACAAATTAGTTAATTAATATAAAATAAATAAATACTTATTAAATCCTTACTAAATTATGATACACTTCACTATGTGGTCCCTAGTGCTAGATTTCTACTATAAATATTAAATGCTGTCTAAATACAGTAATCTCCTCCCTCTGGTTTAGTTACTCTACTTATCAGCCCAAGCCTGGATCTTGTCCAGGTATTGCTGCTTCCGGACACAGGCTGCTTCAGTATCTGAGGAGTCACAAATGGTACTGAACATTGTGCAATCATCAGCGAACATCCTCACTTCTGACCTTATGATGGAAGGAAAGTCATTGATGAAGCAGCTAAAGATGGTTGGGTATGACTCCAACCAGGGGAGAGCTTTCCCCCTGCTTCCCATTGACTCCAGTTCTGCCACGGCTCCTTGATGCCATACTTGGTTAAATGCTGCCTTGATGTCAAGGGCAGTCACTCTCACCTCGCCTCTGGAGTTCAGCTCATTTCTTCAAGTTTGGACCAAGGCTATAATGAGGTCAGGAGCTGAGTGGCCCTAGCAGAACCCAAACTGAGCATCAATGAGCAGGTTATTGCTGAGCAAGTGCTGCTTGATAGCACCGTTGATGACACCTTCCATTACTTTGCTGATGATTAAGAGTAGACGGCTGGGGTGGTAATTAGTCAGGTTGGATTTGTCCTGCTTTTTGTGGACAAGACATAGCTGGGCAGTTTTTCACATTGCCAGGTAGATGCCAGTGTTGTAGCTGTACTGGAACAGCTTGGCTAGGGGCATGGCTAGTTCTTGAGCACAAGACTTCAGTACTATTGCCGGAATGTTATCAGGGCCCATAGCCTTTGCAGTATCCAATGCTTTCAGTCGTTTCTTGATATCACATGGAGTGAATCAGATTGGCTGAAGACTGGCATCTGTGATGCTGGGGATCCCAGGAGGAGGCTGAGATGGATCATCCACTCGGCACTTCTGGCTGAAGATGGATGCAAATACTTCAGCCTGATCTTTTGCACTGATGTGCTGAGCTCCCCCATCATTGAGGATGGGGATATTTGTGGAGCCTCCTCCTCCTGTTAGTTGTTTAATTATCCAGTGCCATTCATGACTGAATATGGCAGGACTTCAGAGCTTAGATCTGATCTGTTGGTTGTGGGATTGCTTAGCCCTGTCTATCTTATGCTGCTTACGCTGTTCGGCACACAAGTAGTCCTGCGTTGTAGATTCACCAGGTTGACACCTTATTTTAGGTATGCCTGATGCTGCTCCTGGCATGCCCTCCTGCACTCTTCTTTGAACCAGGGTTGGTCCCCTGACTTGATGGTAATGTTAGAGTGGGGGATATGCTGGGCCATGAGGTTACAGATTGTGCTTGAATATAATTCTGCTGCTGCTGATGGATGCCCAGTTTTGAATTGCTAGAACTATTCAAAATCTATCCCATTTAGCACAGTGGTAGTGCCACACAACATGATGGTCGGTATCCTCAATGTGAAGAGGGGACTTTGTCTCCACGAGGACTGTGCGGTGGTCATTCCTACCAATACTATCATGGACAGGTGCATCTGCGGCAGGCAGATTGGTGAGGACTAGGTCAAGTAGGTTTTTTACTCTTGTTGGTTCCCTCACCACCTGCCACAGACCCAGGCTAGCAGTTATGTCCTTTAGGACTTGGCCAGCTCGGTCGATAATGGTGCTACTGAGCCACTCTTGGTGATGGACATTGAAGACCCCACCTAGAGTTCATTCTGTGCCTTTGTTACCCTCAGTGCTTCTTCCAACTGGTGTTCAATATGGGGAAGCACTGATGCATCAGCCGAGGGGTAGGTGGTAATCAAAAGGAGGTTTCCTTGCCCATGTTTGACCTGATGCTATGAGACTTCATGGGGTCAGGGACTCCCAGGGCAACTCCCTCCCAACTGTATATGCTGTGCTGCCATCTCTGGTGGGTCTGTCCTGCTGGTGGGACAGGACATACCCGAGAATGTTGATGGGGGTGTCTGGGACATTGTAAGGTATGATTCCTTGAGTATGACTATGTCAGGCTTTTGCTTGACTAGTCTGTGGGACAGGTTTCCCAATTTTGGCACAAGCTCCCAGATGTTATTAAGGAGGACTTTGCAGGGTTGACAGGGCTGGGTTTGCCGTTGTCATTTCCAGTGCCTAGGTCAATGCCGGGTGGTCCGCCTGGTTTCATTCCTTTTATGAGACCTTATAGCAGTTTGGCTTGCTAGGCCATTTCAGAGGCCATTTAAAAGTCAATCACATTATTGTTTGTCTGGAGTCACATGTAAGCCAGACCAGGTAAGGACAGCAGATTTCCTTCCCTAAAGGACATTAGTGAACCAGATGGGGTTTACAATGGTTTCATAGTCACCATTAGACTAGCTTTTTAATTTCAGATTTAACATGGCCAGTTTAACTCTGTGATAATCTCATCCGAGGTTGGAATTTTATGGTATTGATGCTTAATTGTTTTGTTTGCTGTTTGATATCAACAAAAAAGTATACATGATTTGGATTCTTGGAATTTTGGGATGATTACTAGTAGGGAGACCCAATTTGTTGGCCATCTTCATTTTCAATTGTGCCACTTTTCTCCAACTCTTTCAGTTTTGCTTTAACTTCCTTCCATATCAGAAATCATATATTGTGATATTCAGCATCAGGAACAACAGACTGTAAAGACAATTTTAAAATATTGGCAACTAAAAAACTGTGAAAATAAAAAACATAAATGAGGAAATTGCAAGCTTTCATTTTGAATGTTTGGCACTGGAAAACAGAAACTATTGCCCTGCAATTCCTGGGGGGTCAGAGGACACAGGCAATCTAATTTCTACCAGGGGAGGGGGGTGCAGCAGGAATTCAGGGGGAAACCTACCAGACTTCAATCCTATTTAATCCAGCTCTTTAAATTCCAGATCTGGGGCCATGGACAGATCTTTTCCCAACTCTCTATACAACAAAGAGGCAGAGTTCCTAGGGTTCCCTGAGATATTCCTCCCTCTACGCATTCTTTCGCCTCAGCAAAGTGCTAACATGAGTATTGCTGAGGCCCTGAGACAAAGATCATCAACCCTAGAGAGGATCAATTAACTTTTATTTTAAAAGTGCTACATGGCTCCCTTTGGAACTAAAGATATTTTTAACTGCTTTCTCTTTGATCCGTGGATGAGTCCCAGGGATGACTGAGAAGAGCAGCTTTTGGTTGCTCCATAGTCTGGTAGAGGAATCAGGCTGCCTTTTCAGGTACAAATATCCATCTTAATCTCCGCTGGGGCTAGGATAAACAGGGGATCCATTCCTCAACCCTGAGATTACTGCCAGAAATTTCAGGCCCTATTTTTCACCATTTTTCTTTTCCAGCCTCAGAAACGATGGGATAATGTCCATCTAATACTCTACTAGTCTAGAACGGGGTGTCTAACCTTTTCGGGTGAGGGACCGCATTACAATTTTTGTCCTACACAGGGGGCCAGTGAGCAAATTTTGGAAAGATAAAGGCATTAGAAATTTATCTTACTGTTAATCAAAACAACAAAAAATGTACATTTTTGTGAGCAAGCTTTAAATGAGAAGACTAATTTATTAACTTACTTTCTTGTCACTATGTTGAACACTGATTTAGTGATACCTGACATTATTTTTGCTTGCACAAGTAGTCAGTGTCTTCCCACACATTTAATGTAGCAATGTGGACAATTCCAGAGAGATGTCCATCTGTCAGGCGTGATCTTGATCTTGTTTTGACATTTTTC
Source organism: Heterodontus francisci (assembly GCF_036365525.1). Lineage (NCBI taxonomy): Eukaryota > Metazoa > Chordata > Chondrichthyes > Heterodontiformes > Heterodontidae > Heterodontus > Heterodontus francisci. The sequence continues at coordinate 151,019,225 of NC_090372.1, read as the reverse complement.
ATTCTTGAAAAAAGCTGTTCGCTGCAATATGTACTGCTAAACAATGCAATGAATCAAAGGGCATGTTTTGATAGATTTGGATAAGACACTATTAACTATTAACTGTAAAATGTCAGAAGGTCACCTTCTGTGAAAGCTGCCACTGTCATTTTGGATCTCAATTAGTTCAGCCCCTGCAGTTGGTGATTACGTATGACAAATGTGAAAATGTACCTGAGCACCAAATAAGAGACAGAGAGAGGGAAGCAACTCTTAATTATCTATCAGAACAAACTAACTTCCTAACAGTTACAAAACTACCAACAAGTTGATGCTTTCCTTGACTGACACTTCCCTCAGCACACAACTAAAACCTTGGCCGATCTGGGTAAAAGAAATAGGTCTTTCCAACAATTGTTCCCTTCACCCACCATGCACCAGGAGCAGAAACACACTGCTGCTCGGCGTCAGCCCCACCTCTGAATCGCGCATCATCTCCTTCCACCAGCACCGCCCCACCCCACTCCCATAGGTCAGCACCCCCTGACTGACAGCACCAGTTTTCCCAGCGAGTCCCACCTTCCCCGCACCCCCTAGTGACTGCTTAGGTACAGGCTGCACTGCACCAAAACTCACTTACTGCTAACTACTGGGGGCACAAATGGAACAAAATCAATCTCACCCCTTTCCGTTCACAAGTTATGAAGGACTGGTGGGCCAATAGAAACCTTTGGTGGGCCGGATTTTGGCCCACAGGTCGTATGTTGGACGACCTAGGTCTAGAAGATATAGTACAGCTATCTTTTTTAATTCAACAGGGTAGATTTTCTGAGTCCTTGCCTTTGGTGAGGTATCTGGCCTGTTATGAGCATAGAACAGGAAACTGTGGGTGTGCCAAGTGATTATTTCCCATCTATTAATTTCAATTGATGGAAGATCAGTAGGTTCCATTTTTACTGCCTTTGCTTGTGTTAGCAGCCTCAAAATGTGGTCGGTAGCCTTGCTGCCCTGTTAACACCAGTGATAGAGGCCTACCACCTGTTGTTTAAAATGCCTGCCTGTTTCAGGCGATACACCACTTTTAATGTGGAAACTGGGCAATGGAACCAATAAGGCCTGCAAAGATAAATGTTGAATTATTATCGTGGGCTCCAGAGAAGCAAGAGTGAGGCCCCTGGATTACTGTCACTCTGTGACCTTCCCCTCCTCCCCCACCCACTGCAATCCCTGGTAGCTGTCACTGGCTGATCTGGAGGTCTTAATCTGGTGAGCTGCATCTGGATGCCTAATTGGCACCACCACCACCCCCCCCCCTCCACCCCCCCACTCGCCTGCCAAATTTAAATGAGACCGGGGGATCAAAATCACAGGGCATCTTTGATGCTGGGATGGGCAGCCAACTCATGCCCTCTGTTGGTTGGTTATCCAAAGGTCAGAATCAACTCCAGTGAGTCTGAGGAGAATGCTCTTGGTGAATCATAGATGATAAGTGAACGTGAGGAGGTGACATAGAAGCAGCAGCTGGTTGGACAATGAAATCACATTCATCCATCCTTCCATAACTATTGACAGCAGGAATCCTGATCTTAGGGGCTCAGTTTTAAAAGAAGGATGTTTTCTGGGCATGAAGAATTTCAGCAGTCATTGGGAAGCATGCTTGCAAGTTTCTTCTCACATGCAGCTCATGGAGGTTTGCACAATCAACATGCAATTGATGCATGGAAAGAAACTCTGCAGTCTACCTTGGCGCATGTAATAACTGGGGAGGTATCTGCAGTGGAACCTCTTATGGTGGAGGCCCTATTGTCAGTTTTAGCAACTCTCATGAGTACTCAGGATGCTACCACAGGCCTAATGTTGCACTCTTTGAACTGATTAATAGTGCAATTGATGTCATGGAATCTGTGGGCTTGCAAATCAGCAGGCATGCTGACTTGCTGAGCCATGTGTAAAATGGCAATGGAGCTTGTTGGTCTCTCCAAATGATAAACCCGCACTATTTTGCACCACATCCAATTACTTTACATGTGTGGGGAATTGGGCAGGGCCAGGATGCACACACAGTTGTGGAAATGCTGCAGCCTGCAGGTGAACTATTTCAAGCCCATGTTTATTGAGGCCAAGTAGCATCACAATTCCAGCAGCCTTTCTTGGACATAGAATTGCCAGCATCTTACAGGCTCAAATACAGAAATAGCATTGAGAAGAAGCACAAAATTAGGTTAAAAAAAAATTGCAATTGCATAGGACCTTTCATGACCTCAAAATATCCCAAAGTGCTTCCAGACAATCAAGTACTTTTGAAATATAGATACTGTTGTAATGTAGGGAAACACAGCTGCCAATGTGCACATTAACAAACTCCCACAAATAGCAATGAGATAATGACCAGGTAATCTATTTTAGTAATGTTAGTTATGGGATAAATATTGGCCAGGATACCAGGAGAACTCCCCTGTTCTTCTTCAAATAGTGCCATGGGATCTTTTACATCCATCTAAGAGGGCAGCTGGAGACTCAGTTTAATATGTCATCCAAAAGATGGCATCTCTGACAGTGCAGCACTCTCTCAGTTCTGCGCAGGCACTGATGCCATTTTTAATGGGCTTTGAGACCTATCGTTAAATTTAAATATTTACAGCTAAAGTGAATGAAAAAAAATTAAATACATTTATTTTTCCCTGCTCCCACCCCCCCCCCAATAACAATTAAATTAATTACTTGCCCTTTCCCCACCAAAAACACTTACCTTGTCCACCTGAACTTTCCCCTCCACCAAAATGCATAAACTTTAACCTAAAACCCTTCCCACCATCCCCTACACCAATGATATGACATTGACCCAGCTCCCCTCCCCAACGCATTGAGAAACTTACCTCTTCCCCACTCCCCACCAGTGTTTTGCCTTATTTCCCTGGATGGGGATCCGAAGGCGCGGGAGTGCCGGCCAGCGGCAGGAAAATCGCACCGGGACGGAAGGCGGCAGTGTAAGTATAATTAATGCATTCATTTTAATTTATTTGCATATGTAAATGGGGGTCCTGTTGCCGAGCGTTGGGGAAGCCGCCACCAGGCCTCGCTGCCGCTGGCAATATCGGGCCAGGGCCTCCCGGTGGCGGGGAAAGGCCCCCCCACAAACACCAACTTTGTGGGGGGGGGGTGGAGGGGGGGGGTCTGTAAAACTCAGTCCATACTGTTAGCAAGAGTAAGAATTGTGGTACTAGCTATCAGAATCAGTAACACATCAGGGGCTGGATTTTAAGAACCCACTGCCGATCTCGGTGGCGATCTCAATAAATGGTGGCCCGCCCATGCGGCTTCACGCCAAAGAACTGCCGCAATCTCCCGTGCAGCGGCTCATTTAAATAGCAAGGATGGTCCACCGCCCCCCAATCATGTAGAGGGGGCGGGCTGTCTGTCTCTAGCAATGGCGTCAGCTGCCTGTGCACAGGCGCTGTGCCATTTTTAAAGGGCAGCCAGCCCTGCTGGTTCATTTAAATTGTAAAAAAAAATAAAACCCCAAGATTTATTAAATAAATTTCTAACGCCCCTTTCCTAACTCCCTATAACAATGACATGAACTATTTGCCCTTTCCTCCTCCCCCAAAACACTTACCTTTTAAATGAGGCCTTCCCCCGCAAGACTGCACAAAGTTTGAAGTTCACCCCTTCCCACCATCCCCTACACCCATTATCTTTATTTGATCCAGTCTCCCCCTTCCGCACTAAAAATATTAACTCCTCCCCCCTCCCCACCAGTGTCACGCCACCTGTCCCCAGACGGGGAATTGAAGGCGCAGGAGTGCCAGCCATCACGCCAAAGATTGTAGCGGGCCCGCAGGATTGCAGGTAAGTCTATTTAATGCATTCATTTTATTAATTTAAATATTTAAATTCAGGCACGGGGCCCAGTGGCAGGGGGTCTGCCACGGAGTCTCACCACTGCCGGGAGGATCGGGCCAGGCCCTCCTGGCATCGAAGTCCGTGATGGGCCTCTTCCGGACCCATCTTTAGGCACCGCCCCCCCGCCACCCCCCCCACTGCCCGCCATGGATCATAACATCGGGGGCTTGGTAAAATCCAGCCCCCCATCTTGTATAATAACATTTGGCAGTGTGTGCTGAGAGTAACAGTTGAATGGCTCAGAGCAATATGTTTCCAATTGAGACAGTGGTATGGCTGAGAGTTAGGTAAGTTGCTTTGTGAGTATTTTTCCAAGTCATATGAAAGATGTTAATCCAAAGGGTGAATGCAGTAACTATGAGAAGATGCCATCTATGAAAACCTGCAGAATGGTTTTTACAGCTGGTAAAGATGCTTGTGCAAATGAACCCTTAAGGTTCCTTTATGGCATGTCCTTCATCTTCAATGTCCTCCTGCACTAGCTCGTCTACTTTCAATCCTTGTTAAAAGGCAAAGTTATATAGCATGTAGAAAATAATGATGATTCATGATATTTTGGCCATTTTGTTCTTGTAGGACACTGCTTCATTTTTCAGGAAGTTAGCTGGTGGCCCAAGTCCAGTCCCTATCTATTTCTCCATTTCTCCATGGTTTTGTCTATAATCACCCTTTTGTCCTTACTAAGTATGATTGTAGAAAGACTAAATCTGGTTGCCAGGTCTGTAAAATGTAGATAGAACATATTTCTGACTTTGTTTCACACCTTTAGATCCATGGCATCTACCTCCTTAAAATCACATGCCAATGGAAGGTTTTCAAAAGGACAGATTTCACACTTCTCACTAATCTTTTCTGTTAGCCACATATATTCTTCATCAAACACACCCGCATCCTTTAGCAGGATTTTTAATCTTTGATAAGTAGGGTGAGAAAATTGTCTGTGTAACTTTAAGACAATTTGCTTTATTCTTTCTGATTAATCAAAGGACAGAGATTAATCAAAGACAGTCAGCATGGATTTCTTAAGCGAACATCATGTCTGACAAACATGATTGAATTTTTGAGGAGGTGCCAAGGAGAGTTGATGAGGGCAGTGCATTTGATGTAGTCTATAGGGATTTTAGAAAGGCTTTTAATAAGGTCCCACATGGCAGATTTGTCACGAAAATAAAAGCCCATTGGATTCAAGGCAAAGTGGCAAGTTGGATCCAAAATTGGCTCAGAGGCAGGAAGCAATATTCGATAAGTGTTTTTGTGACTCAAAGTCTGTTTCCAGTGGGGTTCTGTAGTGCTCAGTACTAGGCCCCTTGCTTTTTGTGATTATATATCAATGATTTGGACATGAATGTAATGGGTATGATTAAGAAGTTTACAGATGATACAAAATTGGCTGAGTGATTGATAATGAAAAAGAAAACTGTAGATTGTGGGAATATATCAATGGACTAGTCAGCTGGGCATAACAGTGGCACATGGAGTTCAATCTGGAGAAGTGTGAGGTAATGCATTTGGGGAATGCTCACAAGGCAAGGGAATGCACAATAGATGGTTGGATACTGAGAAGTGCGGAGAAATAGAAGGATCTTGGAGTACATATCCACAGATCCCTGAAGTTGGCTGGACAGGTAGATAAGGTGGTCAAGAAGATGTGAGGCCCCCAATAAATCAACCCCCCATAAAAAAAAATTGTTATATATCACTTTGTTTATTCAACATTCTGTGTTTAATATGTAATTGGTTGTAAATATACCTTCTGTTAGCTTTTTCTCTTAAAAGTCAATTCACAACCAAACACCCTCATAGAGACAACGGACCAGTCTGCCCAGCAGAGAGATAAACTGTACCTGCAGTAGCAACTTGATCACTTCTTTATGCTACCCCAACCTACAATCATCTCTCCTGTTTTTCTTTTGTCTCAGACAAATATTACACACCACCTCTTACCCAACCGCCGCCCCCCCACCCCAACAACCCTTTTGGGCGGGTGCAACAAATTTTGGCGACCATGAAGGGACAGATGTGCGCATTGTGCGCTTTTCCTGGATGACACCAGCAGGGTAAGCGGCAGTACTGTCCAGTGATGAATGAGTCTTCTATGAAGCACACTTCAAGGCGACACAAGTGGTAAGTGGTAGTGGCTGAGAGTGGTAGGTTCTGGGATGATAAGGCTGTGGGTGAGAGGAATTAGCAGCAGAGTACAAAGGGACACCCCCCCCACCCCCCAAGTCAGACTGGATGTTGGGAACCAGGAAGTCGGACAGCCCGAAACACCATGCCCTTTTAGTGATCTACTAGAAGGTAATTACTCTACTAAGTCACGTGGAACTGAAGGAATTGCTTCGAGTATGCCAGCACCTCGAGCTACCCGATGCTGACAAAACCAAGGGACACATAAATCACCTGATGCTTGTAAGGAGAATCACATGGTAACTGAATGGTGAAGAGATGGAGAAAAGGGAAGATCAGGGGTTGCTTGTTTTCAAGGAGCTGATGAGTTTGTTGGGTGGACTCGAAGCTAGGAAGCAACCATCTGTGGAAGTGGAGGAAAAACCTTCGTCTATTCCTCACCAACCAGTCCTACCCCAGGCAAACTTATTCCAAATCTCTTGACGAGACCTCAAGATCTCAGGACAGATAGGGGAACATGGACAGAGAGACACACTGACATTCTCCAGCCTCGTCCACAAGATTGAAAGCGGCATCAACCAGGGTCACTCTAACCAAGAGGTAGAACCCAGGGTCTTCTCACAGAAGCTACCTTGAAGGTCGAGTTGGACTGAGCCTACCTAGTGTCGTTGCATGCTGAGGTCCCAATTCCAGGAGAAAAGTACAACCAAATTATATGATCGCCTGACTGGACTAGCACAAGAAAGTAGGGAACCAGCCCAGACTTTCCTTGTTCAAGCACTTGATTTAAGACAGAAAGTTACTTTTGCCAGCCAAGAGATGGGATCTGGGCTTAAGTACGACTATTTCCTTGTACAAAGCATGTTTTTGCATGCTCTCTGGACAGGACTAAGGAGTGACTCAGTTAAGAATGAACTTTGCCCCTATTTAAGAGATCCTGGAATGACCGACGAAGTACTGTTTGAGAAGTTCAATGTTGCAAATAGACACGAGGCAGAGCGACACGCGAAGCTTGAAACAGCAAAGAGTGCTATGATCCATGAGATCCAATAAACAAATCACAGTCAGGAGGAACAAAAATATTAAGGGAAAAGGAAACCTCGCGAGGGCACTCTAATGGCTGAGATTGTGGAGTTGAGAGAAAGTATGGTAGAGATTGCCATTTTGAAGCAGCAGCTCACAGATCTACAGGAAGTGCTCGTCCTAGGAAAGGGTAACCCCAGACATCAATCCCAGAGACCAGCTAATAGTAAAAGGCGAAGAGCATGTCCTGACTGCCAGCTTCAAAATAATGATAATAGTTGCGACCGCTGCTTTGTGCGCAGCTCAGCTGAGCATTATGCTAGGTGGTGCCAACAAAAAAGTCCAAGTAATTTTGCTGGAAAGGGGGTAGGATTGCTGCCATGGGACAGGCAGTAACCACAAGCATTTCCCTACTGAAATCCCAGATTTGTAGCATCACCCCATAAAAGCAAGCAAACATCATCCATTTGGTTGGGAAGAGATGTCTGACAAGCTATAACATTGGGGGAGTGAAGACAAGAGCACCTTGGGATACAAGAACCCAAGTCTCCATTATACCAAGAGAATGGAAAGATGCCCACTTAGCAAATGTTTCCTTGAGGCCATTGAGGGAACTCATGGGACCAACCAAACTCAATCTGACTGCAGCAAATGGGTCAGATATCCCCTTGGATGGATTGATGTCCTCTTCCAGTTGCCATTGAACCCAAATACCAATTCTTGTGACCTACGCTATCAGAGACATTCCCATTATCAGGTACAATGTAATAGTAGACGTGGTAAGGAGAGACTCCAGCGAGTTACGTCCAGTTCAGGTAGTCCCAGTCCTAGTCCTGAGATGAGAAAATGAGTAGCGAACGCTTTAGTCCACCTTATCCAAGAAGAGCCCTCTACAGATCTTGGATGTGTATCAGTGGGAAGGAAAGATGCCACTATTCCAAAACGCAGTCTTGTTGCTGTGCATTGTAGTGTTCAATCAGTTCTTCTGATTCAAGACTTCACAGCCATGTTTGAGCCGACTGTGCTTACGCAGTTATCTGAAGAACTATATGTTGACCCTTCAGTTGTGCAGTTGCAATAAAGGATAGGCCCCTCCACGTACGTCTCTGCCCCGGTATCAAACACTACCAATCATGATGTGGTTCTGAAGAGGCGAATGCCATTAGGCTCCCCACAAATGGTTGACACAGTTGAAGCTTTGCAATGCACAGCAGCACCAAATAAGATGAGTTCTAACACTGACACTCCAAAACCAGTACAGCAGGACAGGGCTGAGAATTGAGTACCTCCAGTGGATTTTAGTTCTTTAACATAAGATCAATGTCAAGCTGGCACCCAGTTGTTGAGAGAAGATGAAGGAGCATTTTTAAGAGATGAAAATAACCTAGAATGCATCAATGACCTTCAGCTTCACCTCAAAGATAATCAGCCTGTGCAGAAGACGTACATGTCCATCCCCCCACCAGTGTACAGAGAGGTCAGAGCCTACCTTCAAGACTTGAAAAATCAAGGGTGGATCACTCAGTCTGAGTCACCCTGTTTGTCCGCAGTCATATGCGTATGGAAGAAAGATGAGAGCCTTCACTTCTGTATAGACTATTGTGAACTCAATAAAAAAATATCAGACCTCAGGTTCAGGATATCCTGGACAACCTCAAGGGAAGTTCAAGGTTTTCCACCCTGGACCAGGGGAAAGCTGACCACCAAGGCTTCATTGCAAATGAAATTCGAGCAGCAATTGCCTTCATCATCCCATGGGACTTATACGAATGGCGCCACATTCCCTTTGGTTTAACAAATGAACCCGGAGTTTTCAAAGGTGCATGGAGTCATGCCTTGATACCTAATAGGAAAAGTTGCTGTTGTATATCTGGTCAAAGTTCTAGTGTACAGTAACTCCTCTGAGATACACATTGCAGCTCTCGAGCAAATTCGGAGACGTCTTCAGGAACAAGGAATTAAGCTAAGGCCCAGCAAATGTTCTTTGTGCAAACATGAGGTCAAGAACTTGGGTCAAAACATCTCAAGTGAGGGCTATAAGATGGATCCTGCAGAGATAGCTGAAGTTGAGGGCCTCCGTCACAAGCAACTGACAACTGCAGGCGACGTAAGGAGGTTTCTTGGTTTGTTAAGATACTACCGTCACTATATCCCTGTTACGGCAGGCGAGGAGGGGGTCACAAGGCTCCCCTCTTGTCCTTCCTCTTATTTGACTGCAACAGGGTTTATTCCTTTTAAACAGTGGATGTGCTTACCACTTCAGTGAGTGTTTTACTTTTTACATTTGCAGTGATCATAAAAGAACCAATCAGACAGGCTTTCTTGACTTTAAACAAGAAAAAGGTATGTTTATTATTATTATACTTAATAATCTAAACCCAATTTAAATAAAATAATAAAATTATGCTACACATTTATGCACACACACGAGAATCACACACACAAATGGATTACAGACTGATGAGGAGTAGATATGTGGTTGGATAAGAGTCCAGAACAAATAAAAATGAATACACAGTCTGTGGGATTGGGTGATTCTGTTGTCTTCTGGCTGAAGTTGTGTTCTTTCTTAGAGGCAGAATTGTAGGTGGCTTTCTTCCCCTGGTGTCTTTGTCTTGCTTTTAATTCCAGATTTATTAATTGAGCATTAGCCTGGACTCAGGATTACTAGTCCAGTGACATTACCACTACGCCACTGCCTCCCCAACAATGAAGAGAAGTGAATGCCGACCCTTCAGAACCAAATAGGAACCGAGGCCAATCTCCCAATAAAAAGGGCAACTATTTTACAGAAGATGGAGGAGTTCAATGAGGACAAGGAGACATCTTCAGACATTGACATACAATGATTTAGGTCAACCAACGTGGGAGTCTAGGAAGACAGAGATAAACTCCATTCTGCTTTCTTCCCCTCTGCAAGCCAGTATGACTCTACAGTAACCATACTAACCTGCACATAAACCACAGAAACTTGACCCCTCTCATGCCCTGCCTACAAACCAGCCTCTATTCATGCCGCATATGCAGCAACCTGTACCGACAACACCTATCCAGAAACTGATGCTCACATGACCTATCTAGCTGCCTCATACTCTGACTGGCCACCAGCCGGAACCTCATTACCTGCCTACAACCCAACAGCTGCAATATCCAGCAGTCCAACATTTTGTACAGCACAACTGTTCCATCAGCCAGTCCCGTGGTGAACAACAGGAGTGTAAACGAGGAGCATCCTAGGAGAGTCATCTACGTCGATAGGCAGTTTTGTTTCATATGGGAGTTCGTCGACAGGAACTGACAGTATGATGATGTACCCGAAGAATTCCAGTGGTTGGCTGCTGGTCCAGCGGGAACTCCACATATTGCTCAGACATTGCTCTGTGTTTAAAAACAAGATGAATACGTAGTGAATATAAATGTTGTGGAGAATCATGTTGTCATCATTCATGCAGCCGAAGTTTGTAAAATGATCTGGAGATGCAGAATATCAACTTTTTAGGGATTTGCACACATCCCTGGAAAGCACACTCACCATACTCAGAAGCAATATGGAGAAAGTTTGCTTCATGTAAATATAGATTAATAGCTGATTGCAATTGGGTATTATTGATATTCTCTTTGTGTGATATCTCTATGTAGATTTATTGTCGAATGGGAATTATAGTTCCTTTGAGGGAGAACAGATATTTGATCAATTTTGAAGAGGTTGTAGAAATAGGAAGCTGTTCTTGATTTGTATTATGTACGTGTATGCAATGAAACAAGGATAGACAATGCCGAAGTTAACACGTTAATACTCGTGATGCCTAACCAGTTGTTACTGGGTTCCTTGCATTATTTTACATTAATTGTATTCTGGTGTAATACCTCATGTGAAAAATGTTGCTATACACCGTTAGCAAAGACTTAGATGGATTAATGTCAGAGACAACATTTCTTTTAGGAGGGGAGGGTGTGAGGCCCCCAAGAAATCAGCGCCCATTTTAAATTATTTTTATATATCACTTTGTTGATTCAACATTCTGTGTTTACTATGCAATTGGTTGTAAATATATCTTCTGTTAGCCTTTTTCTCTTAAAAGTCAGTTTACCATCAAATATCCCCATAAAGACAATGAACCAGTCTGCCCAGAGAGGGACAAATTGTGCCTGAAGTAGCAACTTTATCACTTCTTTATGCTACTCCAATTGACAGTGTTTTTCTGTCTCAGGTATGATGATACAGAGTGCAGAGAGTCTGTGAGGAAGGTTAGACAGTTGACACGGCAAAGTTGCAGCCAGTATGATGGGTTGAAGTGTGTCTATTTTAATGCAAGAAGTGTCAGGAATAAGGGTGATGAACTTAAGAGCATGGATCAGTACTTGGAGCTACGATGTTGTGGCCATTACGGCGACTTGGATATCACAGGGGCAGGAATGGATGTTGGATGTTCCGGGGTTTAGATGTTTCAAAAGGAATAGGGAGGGAGGTAAAAGAGGTGGGGGAGTGGCATTGCTAATCAGGGATAGTATCACAGCTGCAGAAAGGGAGGTCGTCAAGGAGGGTTTGTCTACTGAGTCATTATGGGTGGAAGTCAGAAACAGGAAAGGAGCAGTCACTTTATTGGGAGTTTTCTATAGACCCCCCAATAGCAAAAGAGACACGGAGGAACAGATTGGGAGGCAGATTTTGGAAAGGTGCAGAAGTAACAGGGTTGTTGTCATGGGTGACTTCAACTTCCCTAATATTGATTGGAGCCTCCTTAGTGCAAATAGTTTGGATGGAGCAGTTTTTGTCAGGTGTGTCCAGGAAGGTTTCCTGACTCAATATGTAGATAGGCCGACTAGAGGGGAGACTATGTTGGACTTGGTGCTTGGCAACGAACCAGGCCAGGTGGCAGATCTCTCGGTGGGAGAGCATTTCGGTGATAGTGATCACAACTCCCTGACCTTTACTATAGTCATGGAGAGGGACAGGAGCAGACGGGATGGGAAAATATTTAATTGGGTGAGGGGAAATTACAATGCCATTAGGCAGGAACTGGGGAGCATAAATTGGGAACAGATGTTCTCAGGGAAATGCACGACAGAAATGTGGAGGTTGTTTAGGGAGCACTTGCTGCGACTGCTGGATAGGTTTGTCCCGATGAGGCAAGGAAGGGATGGTAGGGTGAAGGAACCTTGGATGACAAGAGATGTGGAATAGCTAGTCAAGAGGAAGAAGGAAGCTTACTTAAGGTTGAGGAAGCAAGGATCAGACAGGGCTCTAGAGGGTTACAAGGTAGCCAGGAAGGAACTGAAGAATGGACTTAGGAGAGCTAGAAGGGGACATGAAAAAGTCTTGGCGGGTAGGATTAAGGAAAATCCCAAGGCGTTCTACACTTATGTGAGGAACAAGAGGATGGCCAGAGTGAGGGTAGGGCCGATCAGGGATAGTGGAGGGAACTTGTGCCTGGAGTCTGAGGAGGTAGGGGAGGTCCTAAATGAATACTTTGCTTCAGTATTCACTAGTGAGAGGGGGACCTGGTCGTTTGTGAGGACAGCGTGAAACAGGCTGATATGATTGAACAGGTTGATGTTAAGAGGGATGATGTGCTGGAAATTTTGAAAGACATGAGGACAGATAAGTCCCCGGGGCCAGACGGGATATACCCAAGGATATTACGGGAAGCGAGGAAAGAGATTGCCGCGCCTTTGGCGATGATCTTTGCGTCCTCACTGTCCACTGGAGTAGTACCAGATGATTGGAGGGTGGCAAATTTTATTCCCTTGTTCAAGAAAGGGAATAGGGATAACATTGGGAATTATAGACCAGTCAGTCTTATGTCGGTAGTGGGCAAATTATTGGAGAAGATTCTGAGAGACAGGATTTATGATTATTTGGAAAAGCATGGTTTGATTAGAGACAGTCAGCATGGCTTTGTGAGGGGCAGGTCATGCCTCACAAGCCTTATTGAATTCTTTGAAGATGTGACAAAACATGTTGATGAAGGAAGAGCAGTGGATATGGTGTATATGGATTTCAGCAAGGCGTTTGATAAGGTTCCTCATGGTAGGCTCATTCAGAAAGTAAGGAGGCATGGGATACAGGGAAAGTTGGCTGTCTGGATACAGAATTGGTTGGCCCATAGAAAACAGTGGGTGGTAGTAGATGGAAAGTATTCAGCATAGAGCTCGGTGACCAGTGGTGTTCCGCAGGGATCTGTTCTGGGACCTCTGCTCTTTGTGATTTTTATAAATGACTTGGATGAGGAAGTGGAAGGCTGGGTTAGCAAGTTTGCCGATGACACGAAGGTTGCTGGAGTTGTGGATAGTGTGGAAGACTGTTGTAGGTTGCAACAGGACATTGACAGGATGCAGAGCTGGGCTGAGAAATGGCAGATGGAGTTCAACCTGGAAAAGTGTGAAGTGATTCATTTTGGAAGGTCGAATTTGAATGCAGAATACAGGCTTAAAGACAGGATTCTTGGTAATGTGGAGGAACAGAGGGATCTTGGGGTCCATGTCCATAGATTGCTCAAAGTTGCCACCCAAGTTGATAGGGTTGTTAAGAAAGCGTATGTGTGTTGGCTTTCATTAACAGGGGGATTGAGTTTAAGAGCCGCGAGGTTATGCAGCAGCTCTATAAAGCCCTGGTTAGACCACACTTGGAATATTGTGTTCAGTTCTGGTCGCCTCATTATAGGAAGGATGTGGAAGCTTTAGAGAGGGTGCAGAGGAGATTTACCAGGATGCTGCCTGGACTGGAAGGCATGTCTTACGAAGAAAGGTTGAGGGAGCTAGGGCTTTTCTCATTGGAGCGAAGAAGGATGAGAGGTGACTTGATAGAGGGGTACAAGATGATGAGAGGCATAGATGGAGTGGATAGCCAGACTTTTTCCCAGGGTGGAAAGGGCTATCACCAGGGGGCATAATTTTAAGGTGATTGGAGGAAGGTTTCGGGGAGATGCAGAGATAGGTTCTTTACACAGAGAGTGGTGGGTGCGTGGAATGCACTGCCAGCGGTGGTAGTAGAAGCAGATACATTAGGGACATTTAAGCGACTCTTGGATAGGTACATGGATGATAGTAGTATGAAGGGTATGTAGGTAGTTTGATCCTAGAGAAGGTTAAAGGTTCGGCACAACATCGTGGGCTGAAGGGCCTGTACTGTGCTGTACTATGTTCTATATATTCTGTTAATAAATTGTTAAATACTCTATGTTATTATAGACATCCTTTTTGTGATAGCAAGATCATTAGAGACATTGGAATCAGAGAGTGGATGATGTTTGGGAGTTACATATAAGAAATTGTGTGAGAGATCAGCATAGATTCTAAGCAAAATGTTCCTAGCTAGATGGATATCATATAGTTTTGCCCACCCGAAGGGATCACTGTGCAAAATAGTATTTAGCAGAATGTAAGTTTTTACTTGTAGAAAAGTTTATTTGCTGTATAATATAACCAACCAATGAAAGATGCTTATTCAACAAATAAGCTTTTTTTTAATCATTCATGGGATGTGGGCATCGCGGGCCAGGACAGCATTTATTGCCCATCCCTAATTGCCCTTGAGAAGGTGATGGTGAGCTGCCTTCTTGAAACGCTGCAGTCCATGTGGGGTAGATACACCCACAGTGCTGTTAGGAAGGCTGTTCCAGGATTTTGACCCAGCAACAGTAAAGGAACGGCGATATAGTTCCAAGTCAGGATGGTGTGAGGCTTGGATAGGAACTTGCAGATGGTGGTGTTCCCATGCAACTGCTGCCCTTGTCCTTCTAGTTGGTAGAGGTTGTGGGTTTGAAAACTGCTGTCTAAGGAGCCTTGGTGCGTTGCTGCAGTGCATCTTGTAGATGGTACACATTGCTGACACTGTGCATTGGTGGTGGAGGGAGTAAATGTTTGTGGATGGGGTGCCAATCAAGCGGGCTGCTTTGTCCTGGATGGTGTCGAGCTCTTGAGTGATGTTGGAGCTGCACCCATTCGGACAAGTGGACAGTATTCCATCTTGATTTGTGCCTTGTAGATGGTGGACAGGCTTTGGGGAGTCAGGAGGTGAGTTACTCACCGCAGGATTCCTAGCCTCTGATCTGCTCTTGTAGCCACAGTATTTATATGGCTATTCCAGTTCAGTATCTGGTCAATGTAACCCCCAGGATGTTGATAGTGGGGGATTCAGCAATCATAATGCCATTGAATTTCAAGGGGTGATGGTTAGATTCACTCTTGTTTGAGATGGTCATTCCCTGGCACTTGTGTGGCGCCAATGTTACTTGCCACTTATCAGCCCAAGCCTGGATATTATCCAGGTCTTGCTGCATTTCTACACGGACTGCTTCAGTATCTGAGGAGTCACGAATGGTGCTGAACATTGTGCAATCATTAGCGAACATCCCCACTTCTGACCTTATGATTAAAGGAAGGTCATTGATGAAGCAGCTGAAGATAGTTGGGCCTAGGACACAACCCGGAGGAACTCCTGCAGTGATGTCCTGGAGCTGAGATGATTGATCTCCAACAACTGCAACCATCTTCCTTTGTGCTAGGTATGAGTCCAACCAGTGCAGTGTTTTCCTCCTGATTCCCATTGACTCCAGTTTGACTAGGGCTCCTTGATGCCATACTTGGCCAAATGCTGCCTTGATGTCAAGGGCAGTCACTCTCACCTCACCTCTTGAGGTCAGCTCTTTTGTCCATGTTTGAACCAAGGCTGCAATGAGGTCAGGAACTGAGTGACCCTGGTGGAACCCAAACTGAGCGTCACTAAGCAGGTTATTGCTAAGCAAGTGCCACTTGATAGCACTGTCGATGACACCTTCCATCACTTTAATGATGATCGAGAGTAGACTGATGGGGTGGTAATTGGCTGGGTTGGATTTGTCCTAATTTTTGTGTACAGGACTTACCTGGACAATTTTCCACATTGCCGGGTAGATGCCAGTGTTGTAGCTGTACTGGAACAGCTTGGCTAGGGGCACGGCAAGTTCTGGAGCACAAGTCTTCAATACTATTGCTGGAATGTTTTCAGAGCCCATAGCCTTTGCAGTATCCAGTGCCTTCAGTCGTTTTTTGATATCACGTGGAGTGAATCGAATTGGCTGTAAGATATAGGTTTGACTATGTTTAAGATGTTCTGGACAGTTGTTAACTTATGATTCAAATTGACTTTACTTAGAAAAGCCAGTATTACTCCATGCATTGACTGAAGTTAAGATTTTATTATTGCCAATGACTAGGATAGCCATAACACATATAGTAAAGGTATAGTTCAAAACTGATATACTTATTTAGTGCTTTATTATTGTTTAATCCTTATGATCTGTTGGACATAGTCTTTAAGTTGAATAAGCTATGAATATTCTTATTTTGGTATCAACAGAAGTTTATAATCATTAAATTCACAATTGGAGCTTGGATTATTTGACTCATTAGAGAGACATGTAAAATCGTAACACTGAAATGAGTCTGTATTACTGTATCTGATTAGTTGCATAATGTGCTTGTATTTGCATGAACGATTGCACTATTGTGTATTAAATCAAGGGTCACTTGTTTATGCTACTCCAACCTATAGTGTCCCTCCCATTTTTCTTTTGTCTCAGACAAATACAACACATCACCTCCTACCCCCTTCGGGCCATTATTAGCTGCGGCTTAGAATACAAGAGCAGGGATGTTATGCTGGAACTTTATAAAACACTGGTTAGGACACAGCTGGAGTACTGCATGCAGTTCTGGTCACCACACTATAGCAAAGATGTGATTGCACTCGAGAGGATACAGAGGAGATTTATGAGGATATTGCCTGAACTGGAAAACTTTAGTTATGAGGAAAGATTGGATAGGCTCGGGCTGTTTTCTTTGGAACAAAGAAGGCAGAGGGGAAACCTAATTGAAGTGTATAAAATTATGGGGGGTCTAGATAGAATGGATAGGAAGGCCCTATTCCCCTTGGTTGAGGGGTCCAAAACCAGAGAGCATAGATTTAGGATAAGAGGTAGGAGGTTTAGAGGGGATTTGAGGGGGAAGTTTTTTCACCCAGAGGGTTTTGGGGATCTGGAACTCACTACCTGAAAATGGAGGCAGAAACCCTCATTACATTTAAAAATACCCGTTATATGCACTTGAAGTGCCATAACCTACAAGGTTACGGATTAGACTGGATACCTCTTGACAGTCGGTGCAGACAAGATGAGCCGAATGGCCTCCTTCCATGCTGTAAATTTTAAAATTTCTATGATTCTAAGCTCCAAGTTTCTGACCATGATTACTTCCCTTGTTTATACCTCAGCACTGGGGACAACTCATCCTCTGCAATTTCATGTTCGACTTTCCTTTTCCTCTTCTCTGGGTGCACTGAACCCCTGGACTCCCTAAACTTCAATCCTCCATATAATTTACTTCCCATATTCATAATAAATCTTCAACTTTGCCATCTCACATGGGCTCTCTACTCTCATGTGTCTCAATCATAGGCAAGGCTATCTCCGACCCCTTTCTCTTACCATCCATATCCCTTTACACCCCCATGCACAATTCTTTCCATAAAGACTTTTGGAAAAACTCTCCCCAAGACAGTTTCAAACTCCCAACTGCTTAGACATTGGTCAACAGTATGCAATACATCAGTCATCATCCATCGACTCAACCACTCCCTCATCATTTATTTCTTTCTCCCAGCAGGCCAATTCAGTAAGGGCCCACATGGAGAAAGCACTTCGACGACCAAAGCTGTGCTATTTTTTGTCGATGTATAATCCATAATTATAATCGAATTGCTGTCTCCTTACTCTAGTTTATAAGAAATTGTTTTCATGATAATGTTTAGCAACAAAGTATTCCTTCATACAATAATTAAGGTCAGCCAAAAGATATTTATTTCATATCAAACTCTTGCAAAGTAAATATTTTGTGCCTATCACTGAATAATTTTAAAGGAATGTCTGAACATACACATGTGGGTAAATACAAGTTCTTTTTCCAGGTACTGGTTTGGTCTGATTAAAATTATTTGAAATAATTCTAATTCAGTGCTCACATTACTTTTTGAAAAATGCTGTCATAACATTTGATTAGGGCATTTAGCTATGTTTCTGATAGGTTCTTTGAACTCTCTTCTGTAATAACGTGACTATTCCATCGGGAATTCTTGCTTTATATGTTAATGACTAGTCAAAATTGTAGGTCTTCTTACAAGTCTCAGCAACACTGTTTCCACACTTACTTCAAGCTCGTGTCAACGGAAAGGTCTTCCTCCTGTTACATGGTAGTAGCATGATTCCATTGTACCAGACTGTTAGGTTGTTGGTTTTTTTTTCGTAGCGTTCTACAGAAAGTCTTAGACCCCGGTAAAAGTTAACTTACAACTCTATTATTTACAGTTACTATATACACTCCCCGCAAGCCACCTAAGGTAGCATCCTTCAAGCTGCTATACCTTCTTCTTCTCAAGCCTATCTCATGTGACTGTTACATCAGTGAGGGGGGGTCTCGCTCACTGTCTTCAGTATTAACCCTTTACATCCTTATACTACATCTCCGCCCAAATCTTTATCCAACATTTTTCCAAACATATATACATTTATGACTTATCTACTACTCTCTCTCCCCGTAAGTCTCTGACTTTACAGATTCAGTCACTTTGGAGGTTTGACAACTCTCCTCGATCTGGTCGTAATCTGTCTGGGACAATCAGTAGTCTTCATAGGAAGTCTGGGTTGCTGACTTGGTTTGTCATTTTTACGAGTTGTAGTATTTTGTTCGGTTTGGGTTTGTTCATCTTCATCTGGATCTTGTAGATGGATTACTGGCTGTTGCTTTTGCAGAGTAGGAATGATATTCCTCCAATGCCTTCGTATGTTCTCTTCTTTCGTTCATATAGCATATGATCACTGATAGTCCTCTTGTTTATGGATTACTGTAACTTCTCATTCCAGGTCACGCATCCAAACTTATTGATCATTGTTTAATTTGGGTTAGCTTCTCACTCGAAATCTCCTATTGCGTTTCCAGGTTTGTTTCCTTCTGCAGGAATTTTCTTTTTCTCAAAATTTCTAGTAATCTTGAGTCTTCAATCCAGGTATTAATTGTTGAGGCAATACTGGAAGCTGTGCTCTTAACTTCCTTTCCATTAGTAATTCTGCTGGTGATAATTCACACAGCAGTGACGTTCTACGATAAACTAGGAGTGAAATAGGAAGATTTTCATTTTTCTTGAGTAAAGATTTTATGGTTCTCACACCTCATTCTGCCTCGGGACTGGACTGTGGATACCTCGGAAAGCTCTTAAGATGCTGAAAACCCATCTTCAAGGCAAACTGGGTAAAATATTTGCTTGCAAACTGTGGTCTGTTGTCTGATAATATTTCATCTGGAATCCCATGTGTCGTGAAGATGTCCTGAAGGATTCTGATAACTACCTCGGTGGTCATAGAATGTAATTATCGGACTTTTATTCACCTGGAAAAGTAGTTGATAATGATGATATATGACTTCCCACCAAACATGAATAAATCCATGCCTAGCCTTTGTCAAGGTCTAGTTGGAAATTGGGTAGTCAACAGCGGATCGGCTGTTCTGGTGATGGATGATCCATGGTTGCCCTTGATAGTGCATCGGCTGACGATTGGAAGGAATTGTTTACCTTTGTTTGCTTGACTTCGGCTACGTTTTCGATCAAATGCAGTTCCAAGCCTGCACTCCTGTTCAGTAAAGAAAATTCTTGATTGTGTAAGACATATAAGGTTTCTACCAGTGCCTGCCTCTATGCTGAAGAGTTGCTTGCAGTTTGCCTTTTACTCACAGTTGAGTCCTACCTGGACCATGCAACTGTGTATCTGTCAGTTGCAGGCAATATCTCTTCACCCATGGTTCTTGGTCAGACAATACTGTGATGATAGCCCCTGTGTCAAGCTTAAAATTTGTGAGGTGTCTATTCACATAGATGTCTGCTGTCCAGAAATCTTGGTCTGGGTTATTGATTTCTCCCAAGAATTCTCCTGGTTCTTTCTCTTGTGGGTATTGCTGTGTTTGATTCACTGCTCTTTGTGTGAAGGTCTTCTGCTTTGTACCTTTAAGTGAAGAAATTTTGCTGTGGCACATCTTCCCATAGTGTCCAGTTTTTCCACACTTAAAACACTCAGCTTTACTTGCTGGGCACTGCTCTTGTTTGTGTGTTTTATTGGCTCCCAATGTTGGCAAGGTTTCATGTGCCTTCTCACCTGTATGATTTTTCTGTTTCTCAAAATGTTTCCCTGGCTTTGGCTTAACCAGTTGGACAGGCATGGACTCCTTCTCATCCACGGCTTGCCTTCAGCTCATAGGATGTCCCTATTCTGTTTGTGAACTTCAGCCTATCTTACAATTTGAATGGCCTTTTCCAGTGTAAGGTCTTCCTTGGATTGCAACAGGTCTGACAAGGATTCATTTGCTATGCCGATGACTATCCTGTCTCTGATTAGTTCTGCCTTTAATTTGCCGTATTCTCAACCTTCTGCCAATCTATAACGGTAATTAATATAGAAGTGTACAGATTCACCAATCATCTGCGCCCAATCATTAAAATTGGCTCATTCCAAGATTTTATTGGTATGGAGATTAAAATATTTATCAAAGGTTTGAAGTACTTCAAATTTATCGGTAGCCTTGTTGATCCCTTGTCGGGCAATTACGTTGTCCGCAATTGCACATTCTGAATATCGGAGGGTGTTCACTTGTTCCACTTCAGATTTGGTATGGAGTTGAGAAGCAATTCTGAACCTTAGGAAACTTTTTCTCCATAATAGCCAATTTTGAATCTGATTGGGTCTCTCTTGATTCTGGAAACTCTCAGGCATTCCAAATTTTGGATCTATATTGCTTTCATAATAGACTTTTTAGGGTGTTCTCCTTTATTTTTGAAATTCTGCTTATTTGTTTTTTCAGGCTTTGTTGCTTTAATGGAGGTCGCCAGCTGTTTTTGAGATTTCCCTGCTGTTTAAGTAGGTTTTTTTTAGGGTTTCTCATTTCTTTAATGAATTCACTTTGTTTGTTTTTTCAGGCTTGGTTGCCTTAATGGAGGTGTCCCTTTTGTTTTTGTGGGTTTCCCATGCTTCTCAGGAGTTGCTGCGCTTTTCGGGAGTTTCCTGCTCTTTGCCCTCGCATTCAGACCCAGTGAAGGATTGTTTTTTTCCCCTTTGTTTTACTTTCTGAGCACAATGCCTTTAGAAAAGTACCACAAGTTTTCAAAGGCTTTTAACGTGATCCCCGAATATTGGTATTGTGACTCACCTGATTGCTGGATTCTGCTTGCATGCTTCTGTTCTGTGGTGCTCTGAGTCAGGACAGCTGTGGAACTCTCCACAGCCTCTTCTGCAGTTGTCATTTTCTTACTATACCAAGCCAGTATTTATCTTTAAATTTTTCAGTTGTTCACCTGGTGTTTCTTCCAAAGGTAAGGAGATCTTCAAATTCTCTTGGTCACTTTCACTGCTGTATACCATTGCCACCATTTTGGGTTGTTGAGTTTGTATTAGTAGCGTTGTAGCGCGTTCTAGAGAAAGTCTTAGACTCCGGTAAAGGTTAACTCACAACTACTAACAGTTACTACACACACTCTCCACAAGCCAGCTAAACTAGCATCATTCCTGCTGCTATACCTCCTTCTCAAGCCTTTCTCATGTGACTGTTACATCATCGCTCATACAGTGGGAGGGATCTCTCTCACTGTCTTCCCTATTCTTTTTTTTCTTTTTCTTTCTTTCTTCTTTCTTTTGGGCCTCCTTATCTCGAGAGACAATGGATACGCGCCTGGAGGTGGTCAGTGGTTTGTGAAGCAGCGCCTGGAGTGGCTATAAAGGCCAATTCTGGAGTGACAGGCTCTTCCACAGGTGCTGCAGAGAAATTTGTTTGTTGGGGCTGTTGCACAGTTGGCTCTCCCCTTGCGCCTCTGTCTTTTTTCCTGCCAACTACTAAGTCTCTTCGACTCGCCACAATTTAGCCCTGTCTTTATGGCTGCCCGCCAGCTCTGGCGAATGCTGGCAACTGACTCCCACGACTTGTGATCAATGTCACAGGATTTCATGTCGCGTTTGCAGACGTCTTTATAACGGAGACATGGACGGCCTGTGGGTCTGATACCAGTGGCGAGCTCGCTGTACAATGTGTCTTTGGGGATCCTGCCATCTTCCATGCGGCTCACATGGCCAAGCCATCTCAAGCGCCGCTGACTCAGTAGTGTGTATAAGCTGGGGGTGTTGGCCGCTTCAAGGACTTCTGTGTTGGAGATATAGTCCTGCCACCTGATGCCAAGTATTCTCCGAAGGCAGCGAAGATGGAATGAATTGAGACGTCGCTCTTGGCTGGCATACGTTGTCCAGGCCTCGCTGCCGTAGAGCAAGGTACTGAGGACACAGGCCTGATACACTCGGACTTTTGTGTTCCGTGTCAGTGCGCCATTTTCCCACACTCTCTTGGCCAGTCTGGACATAGCAGTGGAAGCCTTACCCATGCGCTTGTTGATTTCTGCATCTAGAGACAGGTTACTGGTGATAGTTGAGCCTAGGTAGGTGAACTCTTGAACCACTTCCAGAGCGTGGTCGCCAATATTGATGGATGGAGCATTTCTGACATCCTGCCCCATGATGTTCGTTTTCTTGAGGCTGATGGTTAGGCCAAATTCATTGCAGGCAGACGCAAACCTGTCGATGAGACTCTGCAGGCATTCTTCAGTGTGAGATGTTAAAGCAGCATCGTCAGCAAAGAGGAGTTCTCTGATGAGGACTTTCCGTACTTTGGACTTCGCTCTTAGACGGGCAAGGTTGAACAACCTGCCCCCTGATCTTGTGTGGAGGAAAATTCCTTCTTCAGAGGATTTGAACGCATGTGAAAGCAGCAGGGAGAAGAAAATCCCAAAAAGTGTGGGTGCGAGAACACAGCCCTGTTTCACACCACTCAGGATAGGAAAGGGCTCTGATGAGGAGCCACCATGTTGAATTGTGCCTTTCATATTGTCATGGAATGAGGTGATGATACTTAGTAGCTTTGGTGGACATCCGATCTTTTCTAGTAGTCTGAAGAGACCACGTCTGCTGACGAGGTCAAAGGCTTTGGTGAGATCAATGAAAGCAATGTAGAGGGGCATCTGTTGTTCACGGCATTTCTCCTGTATCTGACGAAGGGAGAACAGCATGTCAATAGTCGATCTCTCTGCACGAAAGCCACACTGTGCCTCAGGGTAGACGCGCTCGGCCAGCTTCTGGAGCCTGTTCAGAGCGACTCGAGCAAAGACTTTCCCCACTATGCTGAGCAGGGAGATTCCACGGTAGTTGTTGCAGTCACCGCGGTCACCTTTGTTTTTATAGAGGGTGATGATGTTGGCATCGCGCATGTCCTGGGGTACTGCTCCCTCGTCCCAGCACAGGCATAGCAGTTCATGTAGTGCTGAGAGTATAGCAGGCTTGGCACTCTTGATTATTTCAGGGGTAATGCTGTCCTTCCCAGGGGCTTTTCCGCTGGCTAGGGAATCAATGGCATCACTGAGTTCCGATTTGGTTGGCTGTATGTCCAGCTCATCCATGACTGGTAGAGGCTGGGCTGCATTGAGGGCAGTCTCAGTGACAGCATTCTCCCTGGAGTACAGTTCTAGGTAGTGCTCAACCCAGCGGTCCATCTGTTTGCGTTGGTCAGTGATTATGTCCCCCGATTTAGATTTGAGGGGGGTGATCTTCTTGATGGTTGGCCCAAGAGCTCTCTTCATGCCATCATACATTCCTCTGATGTTTCCGGTGTCTGAGGCCAGCTGAATATGACTGCATAGGTGTTGCCAGTAGTCCCTATTAACCTATTACATTCTTATACTACACTGATGGCTTTGCTTTTTGCAGTTACAGCCCAGTCTCTGCACCATGCTGAGCTCAGCCCCACACCCACCTCTAGTCCGAGGGGGCCTGTACCTTTGGGAAATGTGAGCGTGCCCTGTTTGACCTGTGCGCGCTTCGTGGGCAGCCTGCCCTCCATGCAGCTCTGCCAGCACAGCATCCTTTCCAAGAAGATGCAATTCAAGAAATGCAGCCCACTGCCGCTGGTGGTGAATTTATTTATTTATTTATTTAGAGATACAGCACTGAAACAGGCCCTTCGGCCCACCGCGTCTGTGCCGACCAAGAACCACCCATTTATACTAACTCTACAGTGAAGAACCCGGCTTGGCGCGCGTTGTGGAAAAGTCACACTGGATGTCAGCAGGTCCGTTGGCATGTGAAAAGCCCATGGTTGTCTGGGCAATGGAGAAGCCCCACTCCTTGGAACCTGCCTGGGGAATGGTTCATAAAACCTTCCTCCCATCTTGTCAGGACACAAATGTTCTTTGGACATTCCTGATGGAAGATGCTTTTTTCTCTCTCTCTGGGTTGTTACCGGGGCCAGAGCAACGCGGAGTGTTTACTCCCGAAGCTCGATCTGCCGATTCTGATTCTAGAAGGGTGGACAATAGCCGGACATTCCTTCCTATTGTCCGGCACAGTCCACGCGCCCTTTCCCCACACCATCGCCACGAACTCACACATCGCAGCCTCCTCCTCAGCGACAGGCACCAAAGAGCACCTTTATGGATCGGTCCACGTGGCTCTTGCTAAAACCGTGTGAAATATAATAGAATGAATATTGTCGCTGAGGGCTAACGAAAATTGGAAGATCCGATGGAAGGGTTGTTCCAGCTACTAGCTGTCTACTAGAACCCGCAGCCTCCATCCCCATCCCCGAACACCAGCGAAGACCGCGCTGAGCAGCACCTCAGAAACCAGGACGCATGTAATCGGAACGTTGCTAATGTAGGTAACATGGCCACTGAAGAAATAGGGACTGGTCGCTTTTGAATTTTTGGCAGAGAAGGCAGCGCACATTCACCAGAATTATCCCGGGGCTTATGTGTTAAATTATGAGGTTGCATAAACTTGCCTTGTGCTTCCTTGAGTATTGAAGATTGAGGGTGTTATGACCAGGTGAGAAAGAGATCCAGGGTTCCCTTTCAGCCTTCACCTGGTGTTACTGTAAGAGGGTTTAATTTTAAACACACCATGTTTTAGCTCTCCCTTGGCTTTCCAATTATAAGGCAAAGAAACCAGCACAAACAGGCTTTCTTAGGTTTAAAGAAAAAAAGTTGAAATTTATTAAACTTAAACTCTAATTCGGTTAACACCTATCGATACACAACGTGCCCACGCTAGCAATGCATACGCAATACACACATGCAGATAGGGACAGAAAGGAGCAGAAGAAAAAATAAAGTGGAAAAGTTTGAGGCAATATCTGAAGTTTTTGTTACAGGTCTTCGAGCTCACTGTACAGTCCTTGATTGTGGGTAGATCTTGCTCTTCGTTGGGGCCCATTATTTTTCTTAAACCTTGCTCGCTGTAGGAGACTTTTCTCTCTTGACGTTCATGTGTCTTCAGTGGATTCAGAGGCTTGTCCAGGAGCAAACAGACCTTTCTGACTTCCAACTCTCTGTGGCCAGTGCAAAAGAAAACCCTGGAACAGCCAGGCAGTCATATGACCGGTCTAACCAGTCCTAGCCCTTGTGGATTGTATCCTCCTTAGCAGGCCCTGGAATGCACTTCCTCACCTTCGATGTCTGTTAGCACGTAATGCTCTTTTCCAGCCACGGCTGATCTGTTTAACAAGTCATTTCCTTGCTCCAACAACAGTTAAAAATCAATGTTCATGACAAAATTGATGTGCCTCATTCTTGGCAGATGGGAGCCTAGTATGACAGGGTAATCTAATGGAGCTGTTTTAAATGTTGGGATTTGAGAAACAATTTCCTTGGTGGTGAATCAAGACAAGGGGACTAATAAAAAGAACCATTAGGAGAGAAAACAGAAAACAATTTTTCCACCCCAAAGGTAGTTGAAATCTTGACCTCCCCAAATAATTGTGGATGCTGGAACAATGTGACCTTTCAAGACTGATATAGTTTGTGTTAGGTAAGAGAATGGAGGGATATGGAGCAAAGGTGGGTAAATGAAATTGACCTACAGATCAGCCATGATTTAATTAAATGTGGGAGCAGACTTGAGGGGCCAAATGGCAAACTATTTTGCAACACATCCAGTCAAGAATTACCATTGCAATAAATCAAATAATTCACATCTTTGGGTACTAGAAACTCAGCTACAAAGACTCATGGACTGTCTCTCCCATGCCTGTAACTTGTTCGCCTTGACTACAAGCATCAAGAAAACTGTGGTCATGGGACAAGCTGTTTCACCTCAGTGCCTGATCACACTAAATAACACCCCACTGGGTTAGCAAATTCTGCTACCTTTGGTTCACGGTGACAGATGATCTGTCCCTTGATGCAGAGCTCGATACACACATAGGGAAAGCAGCTACCACCTTTGGCCGATCGTGAAACGCACAAGGGATAACACCAAGCTGACCCTTAGGACAAACTGATGGTTTATAAGGCCTGTGTTCTCAGCACCTTCCTGTATGGCTGTGAAACGTGGGTAACTTACAGCTATCAGGAAAAGCAGCTCAATAATGTCCATCTTCACTATCTGTGGCACATTATGGGTAGATCCTGGCAGGGCAATATCACGAATGTGGCAGTCCTCTTAAAGGCAGAGCTCCCAAGTGTGTTTGCAGAAATCAAACAGAGGCAGCTTCAGTAGTTTGGACACATCTGCAGGATAGAAGATGATCGCATACCCAAGGACCTTCTGTATTGTGAAGTAGCCGGGGCCAGATGACCAGGGTGCCCAAAGCTCCACTCCAAGGATGCTTGCAAGCGTGACATTAAGGCCATAAATGTTGATTATCGCAACTGGGAGTCATCAGCTGGCGAAAGAGGGAAATGGTGACATATCCTGTGGACTGGTGTGCACTACCACGACGACCAGTTGCTACAGCAGCTTGGCAACAGCCACCAATGTCAAAAACAACAACTCACAGCATCACTTGGCAGCTTCACGTGCGGCACTTGTGGCAGAACCTGCCTGTCAAGGATTAGCCTTCACAGCCATCAGCAAGGTGCACCAAGAGCAGACACCCCACCTCAATGGATTGTTTGCTGTGTGTCCATTATCTTTCGTAGATGGAAGGATGCCAACAAACCATATGTACCTATGCTGCTCATACAATAAAATCATAGAACCAAATAGCACTGAAAGAGGCCATTCAGCCCATCATGCCTGTGCTGGCTTTCAAAGAGCTGCCAATTAGTCCCACAACTCTGCTGTTTCCCTATAGGCTGCACTTCTTCCCCTTCAACTATATCCAATTCCATTTTGAAAGTTCTTATTGAATTTGCTTCCATCACCCTTCCAGGCAATTCCAACTCACTGTGTAAAAATAAATCTCCTCCTCTCACCTCTTGTTCTTTTGCCAGTCATCTTAAATCTGTATCCTCTGGTTACTGACCCTCCTGCTAGTAGAAATTGTTTCTCCCTATTTACTCTACCAAAACCCCTCATAACTTTGAACTCTATTAAATCTCACCTTAATCTTCTTTGCTGTAAAGAGAACAATCTCCTGTCTCTCCAAATTACTGAAGTCCCTTATCCCTGGTACCATTCGAGTAAATCTCCTCTGCAATCTCTCTAAGGTCTTGGTATCCTTCCTAAAGCTGTGCCCAGAATTAGACATACTACTCTAGCCTATGCCGAACCAGTGATTTATGAAGGTTGAGCATAACCTATTTGCTTTTGTACTCCAAGCCAACTTTATTTAAGGTGACGATCTGAAGGTTTTTTTGACAGCCTTATCAATTTGACCTGCCACTTTTAAAGATGTGTATACATAAATTGCCGAGTATCTCTCTTCCTGCACCCCGTTTAAAATTGTACCATTTAGTTTATATTGACTCTGCTCAGTCCTCCTTCCAAAATGCATCACTTCATACTTCTCCAGACTAAATTTAATCTGCCATATGCTTACCCATTTCATCACTCTATCTTTGTCCTCCTGAAGTCTGTTACTCAGCTCCTTGTTGTTTACTACACTTCTGAATTCTTTGTCATTGCAAACTTTGAAATTATGCCATGTATACACAACATCAATTGTACTACCTTGATCAACTCTCCATTAAAATGAAAATGGAATGCAGAAAATTAATGGATGAGTCTGGAAGACAGAGGAAACAAAGGTTAGAAAATTTAAAAAAAAAGAGTTTGGCAGTGCTCAAGGGTATCTATTTTAATGCAGGGAGTATAGCAAATAAAGCAGATGAGCTGAGGGCACAGATAGACACGGGGCAGACAGAAACATGGCTTAAGGAGGGACAGGAATGGCAGTTCAACATTCCTGATTACAGGGTTTTCAGACATGATAGGGAGGGGGATAAGAAAGGAGGGGAAGTGGCAGTTTTGGTCAAAGAAACTAATACAACTAACTGTGAGGAGGGATGATATCTGGGAAGGTTCATCAAATGAGGCCATATGGACTGGGGTAAGGAACAAAGGGGCAATCACACTGCTGGGAGTGTACTATAGACCCCCAAACAGTCAGAGGAAGATAGAAGAGCAGATATGTAGGCAAATCTCTGAGACGGGCAAGGACAATAGGGCAGTAATAGTAGGGAATTTAAACTACCCCAATATTAACTGGGATAGTTTTAGTGTGAAAGGAATTAAGGGAGCAGAATTCTTGACGTGCATTCAGGAGAACTTTTTTGGCCAGTATGCAGCAAGTCCAACAAGAGAGGGTACAGTTTTAGACTCAGTTTTAGGAAATGAAGCTGGGCAGGTGGAAGGAGTGGCAGTGGGAGAGCATTTTGGTAGTAGTGATCATAATTCAGCCAGTTTTAAAGTAATTATGGAAAGGGACAGATAGAACAGGAGTTAGAGTTCTCAATTGGGGCAAGGTCAATTTTACTAAACTGAGGAGAGCTTTAGCAAAAGTGGACTGGAAACAGCTACTTGAAGGTAAATTAGTGTCAGAGCAGTGGGAGGCAGTCAAAGGGGAGATTCAAGGGGTTCAGAGTAAACATGCTCCCACAAAGAAAAAGGGTGAGACGACCAAATCTATAGCCCCATGAATGTCAAGGAGCCTACAGGGTAAGATAAGGAAGAAAAGGAAAGCTTATGCCCGACACCGAGAACTCAATACTACAGAAAGCTGAGAGGAGAAGAGAAAGTGGAGAGGTGAAATCAAAAAGGAAATTAGGAAAACAAAGAGAGAGCATGAAAGAATATTGGCAAGCAAAATCAAGGTGACCCCAATGATGTTTTGTCAATACATTAAGAGTAAGAGGATAACTAAGGAGACAATAGGGCCCATAAAAGACCAAAATGGTAACCTATGTGTAGGGACAGAAGATGTTGGTATGGTTCTTAATGAATACTTTGCATCTGTCTTCACAAAAGAGGGGGACAATGTAGATATTGTAGTTAAGGAAGAGGGGTGTGAAGTATTGGATGTGATAAACATAGGGAGAGAGGAATTATTCATGGGATTAGCATCCTTAAAAGTTGATAAATCACTAGGGCCAGATGAAATGGACCCCAGGCTGTTTCAAAGGAGCAAGAGAGGAAATAGCAGAAGGTCTAACCATCATTTTCCAGTCCTCACTGGATACAGGTGTGGCGCTGAAGGATTGGAGGACTGCTAACGTTGTACCTCTGTTTAAAAAGTAAGCAAGGGATAGATCGAATAATTATAGGCCAGTCAGTCTAACCTCAGTGGTGAGCAAATTATTGGAATCTATTCTGAGAGACAGGATAAACTGTCACTTAGAAAGGAACAGGATAATCAAGGATAGTCAGCATGGATTTGTTAAGGGAAGATCTTGTTTGACCAACTTGATGGAATTTTCTGAAGAAGTAACAAGGAAGATAGATGAGGGTAGTGCAGTTGATGTGTTCTACATGGATTTTTAGCAAGGCTTTTGACAAGGTCCCATGTGGCAGACTGATTTAAAAGAATAAAATCCCATGGGATCCAGGGAAATGCAGTAAGGTGGATAGAAAATTGGCTCAGTGGCAAGAAACAAAGGGTAATTGTTGACGGGTGTTTTTGCAACTGGAGGGCTGTTTCCAGTGGCATTCTGCAGGACTCAGTACTGGGTCCCCTGCTTTTTGTGGTATATATTAACAATTTGGACGTAAATGTAGGGGGCATGATCAAGAAGTTTGCAGACGACACAAAGATTAGCCATGTGGTAGATAGTGAGGAGGATAGCTGTAGGCTGCAGGAAGATATTGATGGTCTGGTCAGATGGGCAGAAAAGTGGCAAATGGAATTCAACTCAGAGAAGTGTGAGGTGATGCATTTGGGGAGGTCAAAGAAGGCAAAGGAATACACGTTTAATGGGAAAATACTGAGAAGTGCAGAGGAAGTGAGGGACCCTGGAGTGAATGTCCACAGATCCCTGAAGGGAGCAGGACAGGTCGACAAGGTGGTTAAGAAGGCATATGGAATCCTTTCCTTTATTAGCCGAAGTATAGAATGTAAGAGCAGGGAGGTTATGCTGGAACTGTACAACTCATTGGTTAGGCCACAACTTGAGTACTGTGCAGTTCTGGTCACCTCATCACAGAAAGGATGTAACTGCACGAGAGAGGGTACAGAGGAGATTTATGAGGATGTTGCCAGGATTGGAAAAATGCAGCTATGAGGAAAGATTGGATAGATTGGGTTTGTTCTCCTTGGAGCAGAGCAGGCTGAGGGGAAATCTGATTTAAATGTACAAAATTTTGAGGGGCCTGGATAGAGTGGAGGTGAAGGGCCTGTTCACCTTAGCAGAGAGGTCAGTGACTAGGGGGCATAGATTTAAAGTGATTGGTAGAAAAATTAGAGGGGAGATAAGGAAAATCTTTTTCACCCAAAGGGTAGTAGGGGTCCAGAACTCACTGCCTATAAGGGTAGTTGATGCAGAAACCCCCAACTCATTCAAAAGTATGGATATGCACCTTAAGTGCCTTAATCTGCAGGGCTACGGACCAAATACTGGAAGGTGGGAGTAGAATGGGTGGATCGTTTTTCGGCCGGCACAGACATGATGGGCCAAATGGCCTCTTTCTGTACCTTAAATATTCTATGGTTCTATGACTACTTCATCAAAGAACTCAATCAAGTTTGTCACACATGATTTGCCTTTTGCAAATCCATGCTGGCTATTAGCCCATGTTTATTCCAAGTGACAACTTTATCCCAGATTATTGTCTCTAAAAGTTTTCACACCACCAACGTTAGGCTGTCTGGTCTGTAATTTATCCTTCCCCCCTTTTTGTCCAGGGTGTGACATTTGCAACCCTCCAGTCCTCCCCAGTCCTAAAGCCAAGAAGAATTGAAAGATTGTGGCTGGTGCCTCTGCTATTTCCACACTGACTCCTCTTAGCAACCAAGGATGCATTCCATCTTGACTGGGTGACTTTTCTACTTCGAGCACTGCCATCCTTTTAAGTATATCTACTTTATTGAATTTCTTGCTATCAATTTTCTCTACTATCTCTTCCTTTACTGTGACATTGGTAGAATCCTCTTTCTTAGTGAAGACAAATGCAAAGTATTCATTTAGTACCTCAGCCATACCCTCTGTCTCCACAGCAAATTATCCTTCTTGGTCTCATCCTTCTGTGACAACCTTTTCACTATTTATATGTTTCTAAATGACTTTAGTGTTTCCTTTTATGTTTCCTGCTAACCTTTTCTCATATACCCTCTTTACTCCACTTATTTCCTTTTCAGTTCTCTTCTGCACTTTCTGTATTCTTCTTGATAGTCTTCTGTATTTTGAATCTGATATCTGATCATAAGCATCATTTTTCTGTTTCATTTTAAACTGTGGGCTAGAAATTGGTGGGCCCCAGTTTTTGGGAGCAGGAGTCGTGATTCATGACCTGCCCATGCCGGGTCCGAGTGGGATGGGGGCAGCCTGTAAACAAATTGGTGAACTCACCTCATTTCCATGATTGTAGTGTGGTCCCAAGTGGATCCTGTGCTGCACTCCTCGCTGTAGTGCTGCAAGCAGCCTCAGTGTACTGCAGGGGGATGATAGCGTGGTGAGACAACTATGTGCTCCAGGCACAGCTGTATGAAAGGGAAGCTACAATAATGAACTGAAGGCTGCTGGATAATTACCTTGGAACACAGCATCAAGGGAAATGTCACAGAGAGCCAGGGAAGGGACTCATTGCTTCAATGGCGCTGCTCTGGAGGCACTGGTGAAACAAGTGGAGGCCAGGAGAAACATTATCTTTTCACCAGTGGGC
Organism: Heterodontus francisci; assembly: GCF_036365525.1. Classification (NCBI taxonomy): domain Eukaryota; kingdom Metazoa; phylum Chordata; class Chondrichthyes; order Heterodontiformes; family Heterodontidae; genus Heterodontus; species Heterodontus francisci. The sequence continues at coordinate 150,987,045 of NC_090372.1, read as the reverse complement.
AGGAAGCCTTCAAGGCAGACCCTCGAAAGAAATGAGGGCAAGTGACAAATGCAATTAATACCCAGAGTGTCGTCCTGAGGACATTGTAACAGTGCTGACAAAAGCTTAATAAGCTCATTCGGGTGGTCAAGGCGAGTGAACACATCTGGAAGTCACATCTCAGACCCACCACACCACCCACCCTTCACTGCTCAACGTATGACACCCCACCACTCACCTGACAGCACACCCTGGCACTTAGGACTCACTGCTAATATCCTTATACTACACCTCACCCATACACACCTTCCAATCATGCCAGCTGCATGCACACCTCGAACCTACAGCTATGGCAGGCACATCACCCAAGCACAGTGACACACAGTTACTGACACTCTGCTCTCTCTTGCAGGAAAAGGTGGCCCATAACAGGCGGGAAAGCCAGAGGATTAGCTGAGGACCAGGACGTCTGCATCCCCTCAACACCCTCAAGGCGTTGGTCCAATGCACCATCACGACCGATGCCACAAAACCTGGCACTGCTGAGGCCATTGAGGATGATGATACATTGCTGCCTTATACACCTTCTCTATTCATTCCTCACCCTCATCCTGAAAGGTGCCATGAAATGGAAACTGCAGATGGAGTGACTGTGGAAATCCTGCTTTCCACCCCAACCCCCCTTCCTTCATCCAACCCTACCCCTATTGCTTTTGTGCTTTAGATAGTTTGAAACTCATGCCTGCACAGCCTCCAAAGAGTCATGAGGAAGAGCAACAGCAACTCCACGAGAGTGAAGAGAAGGCACCATCATTTGACCTTACACTTGTCGCCCTCAGTTCAGATCATGGTATTGCATGACCTTTTGAGGCTAGTGTAGAGTCGGGATCAGCACATGGTGAGTCACTGGGCATGAGTGGGCTGCAACTAGGCCGGGGGATAGGACAGTGGGTGTGTCCAGAGGGCACGTTCGCAGACGAGTTGGGCTGTTGGGGCCTCAGAATAGGACCGCGTTGGGGCAGACTACAGGAAAACGCTGATGACAATGCACACTGGGGATGCTTGGTGCATTGGCAGGCCTGCTGGACAGCTTCCACTCACGGGCAAGCAGCATGATTGAGTCTGGCTCCAAAATGGCAGCGGGCATCGTGCCGAGCCTGGAGCCCTCCTTACTGCTGTGGAAGTGGTGAGCAACTCCATGGCAGCACTGCCATATCGACCCATGACGAGGTGTCTGTTGGCCATTGTCTCAGTTTCTGCTGAAGCACAGACAGAGGCCTCCAGATGTGTCATTGCTTCAGTGGAATTCAGACAAAGGTCATGGGATCCATGGCTGCTGCTATGCAGACAAAGACTGCTACCATCTTGGTTGCAGATCTCAGTGCTCAACAGGGCTTGCAGCCTCTCAGCAGTTCAATGATCTGGGCTCCAGCAGGTTATGAGGATTGTTGAGGTGCTGCCCCGTGGGAGGGGGAGTGGCACGGTGGAGCATAAACTTGCTGTCCTCCCTCAAGATGACAGCATTCAATCTCCCACTACTGCCATTCTGCTAGTGCCCCGACTGTTGCCATGTTGGCCAGCAAGCCCAGACTGCTGCTGCCTATGCTGAGGTGTTGCAGTGTAAAACAGGGCCCCGAAGGCCCAGAGTTGCTTGTGAATGTCCGGCATGGCCATCTGCAGTCTCCCTCCATGAAATTCAGTAGCCTTCCACCAGCATGTTGCAACCACTAGGGTAGCACTGCATAGGAGCATTAAGCCAGGCAAATATGAAGGGGATGTACAAGGGTGATTAATTTTTTTTTGTATTATTGATGTGTTGCTGGATAAATTTGTTGAATGAAAGTTTTTGCTGTTGGCCTTTATTGATTGATATTGGGCAAGGTGACTTTGTAATGGGTAGTCTGATATTGATGTACGGTTTGGAATGGTGTACCATGATGGGATGGGGAAGTTCCTTTTAAATGAAGCAATGCCCACAATACAGTCGGTTTTGTTGCGTCGAGTTGCAAGTAGTTGAGGTAGTGTTCTCCCTGCCTTCCCCTCCTCTTCCTCCTTCTGAGATGGCCTCCAGATCCCAGGAGGTAGTGGCTGGGCCCTCTGAATGGCTAGGTTGTGAAGGATGCAGCACATCACCACAAATATGGACACTGTTAAGATCAGGTGAGGAGGGGCCGAATGATTCTCCTCTTTCCATCTCCTTGTTTGACCGCAACAGGTTTTCTTTTTTTTTGAAAAGGATATACTTGCCAATTCAGTGAGTGTTTAACTGTTTATGCGTGTTTAGAAAAGAACCAATTGGATGGGTTTTCTTGAGTTTAACAAAGAAAGGGGTTAGTTTTATTATACTTAAACCGGTCTAAGTAAAAGAAGAAAATACACACCGACTTTCACACACACACTCTCGAAGTTCACTCACACACACACATACACACACACAAATGGGTTACAGAGTGGAGAAGTATAGATTGATCAAATTAGAGTCCAGGGAAATAAAAGGGGTATACAGTCTGTGGAGGTTGGTGACTTGGCTGGCTTCAGGTTGAATTTGGTGGTCATACGACTTTTCCTCAATGGTCCTAAGGCTTCCAATTTGAAGATTTGGACAGCTGATTTGACTGTTCTCCCAGACACAGAAGTGAGGGATTGATTTCCTTCAAGGAGTCTGCAGCAGGGGTGTCCCTGGGTGGTCACAGTCAGCAAACAGGATCCGAAGCTTGTAAGGTGGGTTGGAGAGAGAGAGAGGGGAAGGAAGATCGACGCATGATTAAGGAATTTAAAAGTACTACTTGCTTTTTAGGTTTGCTGATGCCAACATATTGAAATCACTAAAGAGGGTTGTAATTCCATCTAAAATAGCTGGAGTAAGCCACTTTATCAGTACTGATGTAGTCTCTAGTGAGATACCGTTACTGTTGAAGAAGGCACAAATGAAACTAGATATGGAGCATGATAAGGCAATTGTTTTTGAAAAGTCAATGGATTTGCAGTTTATCCAGTCAGGGCATTCTTGTAATCTCCTTAACAAAACCTGATGATTCTAGTCAGAGTGATAGAGAAGTATTAATGGCATCAGGTGATAAGAATCAGAGAGAAAAAAAGTAAATTGGCTTAAAGTTAAAAAATTTGCTCACCCTCCTTGTCAACGATTAAAAACCCCACTAAAGGATACAGGTGTGATTGATGAAGAGTATACAAGGATAATAGTGATTAGTGAGAAATGTGAAATCTGTAAGAAGTATCGGAGGACGCCATCACGTCCTATTGTAAGCCTTCCATTGGCATGTGATGTTTATGAGGGTAGTTGCCATGAATTTAAAGGTCTGGGACAAAGACAGAAGTATTTTCATTCTACATTTTATAGACTTGGCAACCATATTTAGTCTTTCTACAATAATACATAGCAAGGACAAAAGGGTGATTATAGATAAAATCATGGAGAAATGGATAGCGATTGGACTTGGGCCACCAGCTAGGTTTCTGACTAATAATGGAGGGGAATTTGCCAATGACGAGTTCAGAGACGTGTGAAAACATGGACATTATGGTTATGAATACTGCAGCTGAAAGTCCTTTCAGCAGCGGGCTCTGTGAAAGGAATCACACGATGATCAATCAAATGCTGCATAAAATCTTAGTTGATCAACCAAACTGCACGTTTGACTACCACGTTGACATGGATGGTTCATGAAAAGAATTTGCTTTAGATGATTGGAGGGTATAATTCTTATTTGTTCAGGGGGGAAATCCCAAATTGCCTTCTGTGCTGTGCAACAGTCCTCCTGCTCTGGAAGGTACTACAGTTAGTTCCATTTTTTGTGCACATTTGAATGCTTTACATGCAGGGAGATGGGCTTTCATCAAGGCTGAAGTCTCTGAGAACATTCAGAGAGCTTTTAGGCATCGTATAAGGCCATCTGAGGTGGAATTTAGTTCAGCACGATAGGCCTAATGGCCTCCTTCTGCACTGTAACAATTCTGTGATTCTGTGAAGGGGCCATGGTAAGGTAATAAGTCATGATGGTAAGACAGTAGTTATCAAACTGTTAAGGTTCATTCCTCAGATTTCATTGTGGCATCTGTTCAAACTGCGGCCTCTACTAGTACTTTGATCACTGTTTGGATTTCTACTGAAAGATCTCCCTCAAGCAGTATTGGAGGCTCTTTCTCCAGTACATTTCCTGATACAAGAGTCACTTCCAGATCCACTGTTAGAACTTGCACTGTGCTTCCTTACTCTCCACTCTTTCACCCATTCTGCCAGTCCTTGGGCCTCGCTCTGCCTCAGGAGGTGGTGGAGGTTGAATCATTGAATATTTTTAAGGCAGAGGTAGATAGATTCTTGTTAGGCAAGGGAATCAAAGATTATTGGGGGTAGATAGGAGTGTGCAATTCGAGACAGAAACAGATCGGCCATGATCTTATTGAATGGCGGAGCAGGCTCAACGGGCCGAATAGCCTACTTCTGCTCCTAATTCGTATGGTCGTATGCGCATTATTAATCGGGATTGATTGCAAAATCTCAGAATCTGAGCAGCTGATGGGAGGAAACGAGGAACTTTGTACCTCAAATGCTCATGTGTTTTGTATGGAAGGTCCTGAGGAACAAAATATGATAGATCAAAGGTTGGATAGTGGTAATGTGAGCAATCACAATGCGCAGGATAGAGCTATTACATCCAAAGGCCAATAGTTCCGACTAGATACTAGGGTGAAGTATATTCCAGGGGGGGTCTAGTGAGTGGAGGGATGCAACAATTGTGGGATGTACAGGAAAATCTAATGGCAAGTTTAAATATTGGTTGAATGTTCAGGATGATGGCCAAAAAGCAAGGCCCAAAGACTGGCAGAATGGGGTGAAAGAGTGGAGAGTAAGAAAGCACAGTGCAAGTTCTAATAGTGGGTCTGGAAGTGTCTGTTGCATCAGCAAACGATCACGTACTGGAGAAAGAGCCTTCAATCCAGAAAGAGATCAAAGTGCTCATAGAGGCCACAGTTTGAACAGATTCCACAATGAAATGAAGGCTAAAGAACAGTCTCGCAATAGAACTAGAAGCAGAAGTCCTCATGACTGTGAAGTTTTGGTAGCTGCCAATAAACTTGAGGATAAACTAATAAGAGAGGCAAAACAAAAGGAGTTAGAGAGTTGGCGAGAGTTTGGTGTTTATTCTGAGGTACCAGATAGGGGACAGCCAGCCTTGTCACATAGATGGATTTGTATTGAAAAAGTCCTTGCAGATGGGACGTGGAAGGCTAAAGCGAGGCTAGGTTTGAGGGGTTTTGAAGAGCGATGGCATGATAGTGATATTATAGTGGATTCTCCCACAGTGGGAAAAGTAACCTTGAAAATCTTTTTAGCTCTCATGGCTGCATATTCATGCGAGTGTAGATCAATCAACATAAAAGCCACGTTTCTGCAGAGTGATACTTTCCAGAGAGAGGTGTTTCTGAAACTGCCTAAAGAGGCAGCAGATGCAGAAGCAAAACTACGGAAACTACACAAATGCTTCCAGGGTGTGGTATTTCTCGGTGAGAAATGTTTTGCTGAAAATTGGTTGTATTCAATTAAAAGCAGATAAAAACATAGAAAAATAGGAGCAGGAGTAAGCCATGCGGCCCTTCGAGCCTGCACCACCATTCAATACGATCATGGCTGATCGTCCAAACTCAGTACCCTGTTCCCGCTTTCTCCCCATATCCCTTGATTCCTTTAGACCTAAGAACTACATCTAACTCTTTCTTGAATACATTTAATGATTTGGCCTCAACTACTTTCTATGGTAGAGAATTCCACAGGTTCAGCACTCTCTGGGTGAAGAAAGCCCTCCTCATCTCAGTCCTAAAGGGATTACCCCTTATCCTTAGACTGTGACCCCTGGTCCTGGACTCCCCCACCATCGGGAACATCCTTCCTGCATCTAGTCTGTCCAGTCCTATTAGAATTTTGTAGGTTTCTATGAGATCCCCTCTCATTCTTCTAAACTCGAGCAAATACAAGTCTAATTGACCCAATCTCTCTTCATACGTCAGTCCTGCCATCAGTCCTGGAATCAGTCTGGTGAGCCTTTGCTGCACTCTCTCCATAGCAAGAACATCCTTCCTCAGCTAAAGAGACCAAAACTGCACACAATACTCCAGATGTGATCTCACCAAGGCCTTGTATAATTGCAGCAAGACAACCTTGCTCCTGTACTCAAATCCTGTCACTATGAAGGCCAACATACCATTTGCCTTCTTAACTGCCTGCTGCACCTGCATGCTTACTTTCAGTGACTGGTGCACAAGGACACCCAGGTCTCGCTGCACCTCCCCCTTTCCCAATCTATCGCTGTTCAGATAATAATCTGCCTTTCAGTTTTTGCCACCAAAGTGGATAACCTCACATTTATCCACATTATACTGCATCTGCCATGTATTTGCCCACTCGCTCAACCTGTCCAGCTTCTCTGCATCCTCCTCACAGCTCACACTCCCACCCAGCTTAGTGTCGTCTGCAAACTTGGATATATTACATTTAATTCCCTCATCTATATCATTAATATATATTGTGAATAGCTGGGGTCCTAGCACTGATCTCTGCGGTACCCCACTAGTCACTGCCTGCCACTCGGAAAAAGACCTGTTTATTCCTACTCTTTGTTTCTTGTCTGCCAACCAGTTCTCTATCCATGTCAGTACCTTACCCCAATCCCATGTGCTTTAATTTTGCACGCTAATCTCTTATGTGGGACCTTATCGAAAGCCGACTGGAAGTCCAAAATACACCACATCCACTGGTTCTCCCTTATCTATTCTACTAGTTACATCCTCAAAAAATTCCAGTAGATTTGTCAAGCATGATTTCCCTTTCGTAAATCCATGTTGACTTTGTCCAATCATGTCATTGTTTTCTAAGTGCTCTGCTATTACATCTTTTATAATGGGCTCTAGCATTTTCCCCACTACTGATGTGAGGCTAACCGGTCTATAATTCCCTGTTTTCTCTCTACTTCCTCTTTTAAATAGTGGAGTTACATTAGCTACCCTCCAATCCGTTGGAACTGTTCCAGGGTCTAGAGAATTATGAAAAATGACGAGCAATGTATCTACTATTTCGAGGGCAACATCCATAAGTACTCTGGGTATAGATTATCAGGCCCTGGGAATTTATTGGCCTTCAATCCTGTCAATTTCCCTAACACCATTTCCCTACTTCATACAGTTCCTCCTTCTCACTCGACCCTATGTTCCCCAACATTTCTGGGAGGTAATTTTTGTCCTCCTTTGTGAAGACAGAACCAAAGTATGTATTTCATTGGTCTGCCATTTCTTTGTTCTCCATTATAATTCCCCCGTTTCTGACTGTAAGGAACCCACAGTTGTCTTCACTAATCTTTTTTCTCTTCACATATGTATAGAAGCTTTTACAGTCAGTTTTTATGTTCTCTGCAAGCTTACTCTCATACTCTATTTTCCCCTTCTTAATCAATCCCTTTGTCCTTCTTTGCTGGATTCTAAACTGCTCCCAATCCTCAGGTTTGCTGCTTGTTATGGCCATTTTATATTTCTCCTCCTCCTTGGATCTAATACTATCCCTAATTTCTTTTGTAAGACACGGTTGAGCCACCCTTCCTGTTTTATTTTTGCGCCAGACAGGAATGGACAATTGTTGCAATTCATCCATGCGCTCTTTAAATGCTAGCCATTGCCTACCCACTGTCAACCCTTTAAGTAACGTTCCCCAATCTATCATAGCCAACTCACGCCTCATGCCTTCATAATTTCCTTTATTTAGATTCAGGACCCTTGTCTCGGAGTCAACTCTCTCACTCTCAATCTTAATGAAGAATTCTATCATGTTATGGCCGCTCTTCCCTAGGGACCCTGCACAACAAGATTGTTAACTAATCCTTTCTCATTACACAATACCCAGTCTAGGATGGCCTGTTCTCTAGTTGGATCCTCAAATTGGTCCAAAAAACCATCACGTCCGCACTCCAGAAATTCCTCCTCTACACTATTATTGCTAATTTGGTTTGCCCAATCTATATGTAGATTAAGATCACCAATAATTATAGTTGCACCCTTATTGCATGCATCACTAATTTCCTGTTTAATGCCATCCTCTACGTCACCTCTGCTGTTTGAGGGTCTATATACAACCCCCACCAATGTTTTCTGCCCCTTGGTGTTTCTTAGCTCCACCCATACAGATTCCACATCAGGATTCTCTGAGCTAATATCCTTCCATACTATTGTATTAATTTCCTCTTTTACTAACCATGCTACTCCACCTCCTTTCCCTTTTTGCCTGTCCTTCCTAAATATTGAATACCCCTGGATGTTCTATCCCATACTTGATCACCCTGCAGCCATGTTTTATTGGTATCATGATGCACATTGATGATTTCTTACGGGGTGATACTGCAGAATTTGGAAAATGTGTTATTAATATGATTAAATTAGAATTTAAGATTGGTAGTTAGGCTTGTGGGGCTTTTAAATATATTGGTTTTGATATTAAGCAGAGTAGGTCTGAAATTGCATCAACAATCCTATTTAGAGAGTGTTACTCCCATATCGTGTTAGGTCATCATAGAAAGATGATGATATATCTAAAGAAGAAACAGACAATTGTGAAGCTTGATTGGCCAATTAAACTGGTTGTGCACTCCGACTAGACCTGATGCTAGTTTTGATGTATTGGAGTTCAGTATTACAATGAAACATCCAAAAATTGAGAAAGTTTTAAGGGCAAATAAAATATTTAAAAAATTAAATCTGGAGAAATGCATACTTAAGTTCCCATCCTTAGATGACCCAAAGAATATGAAGCTAGTCATTTTTTTTGATGCTTCAGATGCTAATCTTGCAAATGGGTATTCGAGTGCAGCTGGTTTCATAATATTTTTTGATGGGCAAAAATGGGAAATGTTGTCCTATTGCTTGGGAAGCTAAGAAAATAAAAAGGGTTGTTTCAAGTACTTTAGCTGTGGAAACACTGGCTGTTGTGGAGGCAGTGGATAAGGGGTTCTATTTGTCAAATATTTTAGGTGAGATTCTATAGAAGGGGCATACTGAAGATAAGGTACCATTGAATGTTATGTAGATAATCATTCCTTGTGGGAAAAGTGTGAGCGACAAAAGATTACGGATTGACCTTGCTGGATTAAAACAAATGCTGGAAAGAAAGGAAATCTCCAAAATTAAATGGGTACATGCAAGACATCAACTATCTGATTGTTGTACGAAAAGAAATGCTTGTACAAAGAAATTGTTAGGGGTCCTAAAGGAGGGGCATCTTGCAATGTAATGCTTTGTAAAGAGTATGGGATTTATTTTGATTTGTTTTGAAATGTTTGTGCATGTTAAACTCTAAGTTTTATTTAAAGAGAAAGAAGGAAATCTGTTAATTGTGTTTAATCATATGCAAGTGGAGGGTGTTAATTAGGTTCTTACTTGAGTATATATAAGACTCTGAAGCTGGGTGAAGGTTTATGTGAGGAGCTGCATGTTTGTAAATGTTTTACTTTGCAAAATAAATGCAAAACTGAGTAAAGATTGGCTTCAGCATAATCATTCAACAACAAGCTTTCTGCAGTATAACAATAGTGTATCAGTGAATAAGGTCAAATGAGGGAAAAATGATTAAAAGTTAAAATTAAAGGTGCTATATAGCTTGGCCATGTGAGCCGCATGGAAGATGGCAGGATCCCCAAGGACACATTGTACAGCGAGCTCGTCACTGGTACCAGACCCACCGGCCGTCCATGTCTCCGCTTTAAAGACGTCTGCAAACACGACATGAAGTTCTGTGACATTGATCACAAGTCGTGGGAGTCAGTTGCCAGTGATCGCCAGAGCTGGCAGGCAGCCATAAAGTTGGGGCTAAAGTGTGGCGAGTCGAAGAGACTTAGCAGTCGGCAGGAAAAAAGACAGAAGCGCAAGGGGAGAGCCAACTGTGTAACAGCCCCGACAACCAATTTTATCTGCAGCACCTGTGGAAAAGTCTGTCACTCTAGAATTGGCCTTTACGGACACTCCAGGTGCTGCTTTACAAACCACTGACCACCTCTAGGCGCTTACCCAACGTCTCTCGAGACAAGGAGGCCAAAGAAGAAGAAGAAGATATCTAAATGCACTAAGCAGTCATAAAATGGTAGACAAATTAAAGACACAAATAGAAATAACTTGGTTTGCTCTAATAGCCATTACAGAGATGTGGTTGCATGGTGACTAAGGTTGGGAAATAAATACTCCAGGGTACTTGATGTTTTGAAAGGACAAACAAAATGCAAAAGTATGAAGTTTTCCCTGATAATAAAGGATGACATCAGGACGGTCATGAGAAAGGATTTTGCCTAAGAAGGTCAGGTAGTATCAGGTGGAGATAAGAAATAACAAAGGTCAGAAAACACTCGTGGGAGTAGTATATAGGTTCTCTAATTGTAACTAGACTGTCAGACATAGTATTAATTAGAAATATGAGCAGCTTGTAACAAAGGCAATGTGATAATTAAATGCAATAAAGGGAATAGAGATAAAGTGGCATTTTCAAGTTGGCAGGCTGTAACTAATGAGGTGGCACAAGGATCCGTGCTGGGGTCTCAGTTATTTAAAGCTTAGTTGAAGGCACTGAGAATAATGTATCCAAGTTTGCTGATGTTACAAAACTAGGTGGAACAGTTAGCTGTGAAGAGGACACAAAGAGGCTGCAAAGGGATAGAGACAGGTGAAGCAGGCAATATGTAATACTGCGCTTAAACTCTTTACTCAGCAAGTGATGGATCACTTTTCCCTGTGGAGTTTTGTTTCTCAATGGAAGATATTTTTGTTGAAAGTTTTGAATTATTTCTTTAAATGTTTGTCACTGCTTATCTACCTCCATATCATTTAATCTATTTTCCCAATCAACCTTAGCCAACTTGCCCCTCATACCTATTTCATTAGCTTTATTTAAGTTTAAGACTCTTGATTTGGATTTAACTATGTCACTTTCAAACCTAATGTGAAATTCTGTCATATTATGACCATTGTTCCCCGTGGGAACCTTTGCTATGAGATTACTAATTAACCCTATCTCTTTACATAATAAGATCTAACATGATCTTATTCCTGGTTGGTTCCATGACACATTGTTCTTGGAAACTGTCTTGGATGAACTTGTCCTCCAGTCTACCTTGTTATCCATATATAAGGAGCAAGAGGGTAACTAGAGAAAGGATTGGCCCACTCAAGGACAAAGGAGGAAAGTTATGCGTGAAGTCAGAGAAAATGGGTGAGATTCTAAATGAGTACTTTGCATCGGTATTCACCGAGGAGAGGGACATGACAGATGTTGAGGTTAGGGACAGATGTTTGATTACTCTAGGTCAAGTCGGCATAAGGAGGGAGGAAATGTTGGGTATTCTAAAAGGCATTAAGGTGGACAAGTCCCCAGGTCCGGATGGGATCTATCCCAGGTTATTGAGGGAAGCAAGAGAGGAAATAGCTGGGGCCTTAACAGAGATCCTTGCAGCATCCTTAAACACGGGGAGGTCCCGGAGGACTGGAGAATTGCTAATGTTGTCCCCTTGTTTAAGAAGGGTAGCAGGGATAATCCAGGTAATTATAGACCGGTGAGCCTGACGTCAGTGGTAGGGAAGCTGCTGGAGAAGATACTGAGGGATAGGATCTATTCCCATCTGGAAGAAAATGGGCTTATCAGTGATAGGCAACATGGTTTTGTGCAGGGAAGGTCATGTCTTACCAACTTAATAGAATTCTTTGAGGAAGTGACAAAGTTGATTGATGAGGGAAGGGCTGTAGATGTCATATACATGGACTTCAGTAAGGCGTTTGATAAGGTTCCCCATGGTAGGCTGATGGAGAAAGTGAAGTCGCATGGGGTCCAGGGTGTACTAGCTAGATGGATAAAGAAATGGCTGGGCAACAGGAGACAGAGAGTAGCAGTGGAAGGGAGTTTCTCAAAATGGAGATGTGTGACCAGTGGTGTTCCACAGGGATCCGTGCTGGGACCACTATTGTTTGTGATATACATAAATGATTTGGAGGAAAGTATAGGTGGTCTGATTAGCAAGTTTGCAGACGACACTAAGATTGGTGGAGTAGCAGATAGTGAAGGGGACTGTCAGAGAATACAGCAGAATATAGATAGATTGGAGAGTTGGGCAGAGAAATGGCAGATGGAGTTCAATCAGGGCAAATGCGAGGTGATGCATTTTGGAAGATCCAATTCAAGAGTGAACTATACAGTAAATGGAAAAGTCCTGGGGAAAATTGATGTACAGAGAGATTTGGGTGTTCAGGTCCATTGTTCCCTGAAGGTGGCAACGCAGGTCAATAGAGTGGTCAAGAAGGCATACGGCATGCTTTCCTTCATCGGACGGGGTATTGAGTACAAGGGTTGGCAGGTCATGTTACAGTTGTATAAGACTTTGGTTCGGCCACATTTGGAATACTGCGTGCAGTTCTGGTCGCCACATTACCAAAAGGATGTGGATGCTTTGGAGAGGGTGCAGAGGAGATTCACCAGGATGTTGCCTGGTATGGAGGGCGCTAGCTATGAAGAGAGGTTGAGTAGATTAGGATTATCTTCATTAGAAAGACGGAGGTTGAGGGGGGACCTGATTGAGGTGTACAAAATCATGAGAGGTATAGACAGAGTGGATAGCAGGAAGCTTTTTCCCAGAGTGGGGGATTCAATTACAAGGGGACACGAGTTCAAAGTGAAAGGGGAAAAGTTTAGGGGGGATATGCGTGGAAATTTCTTTACGCAGAGGGTGGTGGGTGAATGGAACGCTTTGCCAGCGGAGGTGGTAGACGCGGGCACAATAGCGTCTTTTAAGATGTATCTAGACATATACATGAATGGGCAGGAAGTAAAGAGATACAGAACCTTAGAAAATAGGCGACAGGTTTAGATAGAGGATTTGGATCGGCGTAGGCTTGGAGGGCCGAAGGGCCTGTTCCTGTGCTGTAATTTTCTTTGTTCTTTGCCAATTTGATTTGTCCAATCTATACAAAGATTAAAGTTGCCCAAAATTATTGCATTACTTTTGTTACAAACTCCTATTATTTCTTCTGTGCAATGTAACAGCTACTGTCAGGGAGCCTGTAAACTACTCTCACCACTGTTTTCTGCCCTTTGTTATTCCTTATCTCCACCCATACTGATTCTACTTCCTGATGTTCCGAGCCAAGATCCTTTCTCACTACTGCCCATATGTCATCCTTTATTCTACCACCCTCCCAACCGCCCCTCCCCCCACCCTGACTCTTTTTCCATTCAGCCTGTCTTTTTGAAATGTTAAGGACCCTGGAATATTTAGTTTCCAACCTTGATCACCTTGCGACCATGTCTTTGAAATGGCTGTTAGATCAAATGCATTTATCTCTTTGTGCCACTAGTTTGTCTATCTCATTAAGAATGTTTTGCACATTTAGATAAAGACTCTTTAATTTTAACTTTTTGCCATTATTCCCTGATGCGCTATTACTATTAAACTCACTGTCCTTTCTTGCCTCACTCTGTTTATCTTTATCCAAATCACTACACTGCTCTATTGCTTTGAATTTTCTCCTTAGATTTCTAAATTTCCCTTCACCTGACCTCTTCACCAACCCCCACTTTTTAGCTTAAAGCCTTATCTACAGCCCTAATTATTTGATTCACCAGACCACTGATCCCAGCCCGTTTTAAGTGCAGCCCACACCAAGGTAATAGTTCCCTTCCCCAGTACTGATACCAGCACCTCAGGAACAGAAACCTCCTACACCACTCTTTGAGCCATGCACTTAACTCTCTCATCTGCTTGATCCTATGTTAATTCACGTGCAGCTCAGGTAGTAACCCAGAAATTATTACCTTAGATGTTCTGCTTATTGATTTGGAACCTAGCTGTTCAAATTCCCTCCACAGATCCTCGTTCTTAGTTCTACCAATATCATTGGTTCCTACATGGACCACACCAACTGGATCCTCCTTTCCCACTCCAAGTTATTCTCCAGCCTCTACAAGTTATTATTAACCCTGGCACCAGACAGGCAACACAACTGTTGAAACTCCCGGAACAGTATCTATTCCCCAGATTATACTATCCATATCACTACCACATTTTTTTTCTTTCCCAACCTGTAGCACAGTGCCATGGTCAGTTTGCCCATCCTTGCTGCAGTCCTTTTTCTCATCCATACAGGTGGCAAATGCCTTGAACCTGCTAGACAAAGTCAAGGGCTGAGGCTCCTCCATCATGACATCCTGGGTTTCCATAACTGTCTTATTCGCAGTCACACCCTCCTGTCCCTGACCAGTGACTAACTGTAAAGTACTACTTAATTTAAGGGGTGAGAATGCCTCTTGTACAAAGTGTCCAGGTAACTGTCCATCTCTGATGCCCTGCAATGGCTGCAGCTCGACACAAACCCAAAAACTCTTGAGCCGAATTTCCTTGAGTTGCAGAAACTTTAGAAGAGTGAAACGTAAGGCTTGACAGGTTAGATGCTGAGAGGCTATTTTCCCTAGCTGGAGAACCTAGAACTAGAGGTCATAGGCCGGAATTTTACAGTGGGCGGACGGGAGCCAGACTCTGATGTAAATGTCGGTGCCGAACCTGCTTCCGCCCAGCCTGGGGATCCGTCCCGTATTTTACGGATCCCCAGGCTTTAATTGGACCGAGGCGGGAGCGGTGGCCACTGCTGGGACTGCAGCCCAGCCAACCGAGGAGGATACCAAGGAGCCAGGACTGAAGGTAAGTTTGGGTTTCTTCACCAGGGAATCGGTCGTGTCCTGGTGAGGCTAGGGTGGTTGTTTGGGGGGCGTCTTGGATCCCGGGGTTGGGTTCGGAGGCAGAGGAGGCCTTCAATCAGGCACCCTGTGCCCGATTGCCAGGCCCCCCCGGGGTGCAGAAAGGCCGGCAGCTATAGCTGGGCGGCCTTTCACAACCCCGGCACACCCGCTTGCCACGGGTAAAATACCTGTGGAGGCGGGCCAGGGCCCTTAAGCGGCCGTTAAGTGGCACTTAAGGGTCTTGATTGGCTTCGGGCAGGCGGGCCGTTTCTCACCCCCCGCCGGACCTCCATAAACTTGGTCGGAATCGGGGCGGTTAGGCTTCCTGGAGCCTGCCCCTCAATTTTACACTGCCCCCACACCACCATCCGATCCGCTGGGGCGGCGTAAGATTCCGGCCATAGTCTCAAAATAAGGGGTTGGCCATTGAGGACTGAGAAATTTCTTAGAGGTTGTGAATCTTTGGAATTCTATACCCCAGAGGACAGTGGATGCTCAGTCATGGAGTTTATTCAGGGCTGAGATCGATAACCTTTTGGTCTCTAAGGGACATGGGAACCAGATGGGAAAGTGGAGTTGAGGTTGATGATCAGCCATTATCTTATTGAATAGTGGAGCAGGCTTGAGGTGCTGTATGGCCTACTGCTGCTCCTACTTCTTATGTTTAGAACAATTGAATGCAAATTGCTATTCTAAAATGTTGTGAGCAAATGCAAGCTTTGTTTAGGTACTGGTTTGGTCAAATTAAAGATATTTTTAATTATTTCTAATTTGTTACTCGTTACATTTTGAAAAAAACCTGTCAAACATTTGGTTAGTGCTTA
This sequence comes from Heterodontus francisci, assembly GCF_036365525.1. Classification (NCBI taxonomy): domain Eukaryota; kingdom Metazoa; phylum Chordata; class Chondrichthyes; order Heterodontiformes; family Heterodontidae; genus Heterodontus; species Heterodontus francisci. The sequence goes on along the minus strand of NC_090372.1, from coordinate 150,971,478 downwards.
ATGTATTACTGATTGTTTCTCAAACTCTCATTTGTAATAACATGCCTATTGCGCTGGGCTTGTTTTATATATTTATGACCAGTTGAAATATAAACTATTTTTTCATTTTTTGTCTTCTTACATGTCTCTGCAACACCGTTCTGTACTTCATTCAAGTTTGTGCTAACAACTGTATACAACAGTAGTGTGATTCCATTGCAGCAGCTTACTTTGCTTTTGCAGTTACACCCCAGTCCCTGCAGGAGTTTAAAATGCCTCTGAAATCAACTGAAAACACACCTTCAGCCCCAGGAACTGCACAAGTCCTGGATGTGTCTCAATGTGACGTTCTGACAGTGCCATGCTTAACCTGTGACAAGAAATTGAACGCGCTAAATACCCGCCACCACAGGACCCTGCATCGTGCACTTGACCTGCTGCAGTACCGTGCGGGCAGGCTGCCAGTCAGTCTGCTCTCCCTCCGACTCCGCCGGCGGAGCATCATTGCCAAGAGGATGCGATCCAAGAAATTCAGCCCGTTAGAGCTGCAGAAGATTGACTTTGCGTACGAGATGGTGAAGTCACACCGGATGTCAACATGGCCATTTCTAAGTGAAAAGCCCATTGTGTTTACTGAACAACTCCCACTGCACCTAAGTCTGCCTAGGAATGCCTGCATAAAATCCCTTGGGGTCTGGCAGGACAGGAATGCTCTTTGGAAAACTGAGATGGAAGATACTTATGTTTTTATGGATTCTTACGGTGGTCGAAGCAATACATGGTTCATCGGACTCTTTGATGGCTTTCATGGAACGTCTGCGGCACAGTTCACTTCTAAAGATCTGCCTGTTCTGATTCTAGAACAGCTGACAATGGCTGGACATTCCTACACGCTGTCCAACAAAGAACGTGCTTATCTCTCCAGGTACAATATGCTGTTTCCTAAACGCATCTCTGACCCTCCTCCATCTTCAGCAACAGCCAAGAGCAAAGGCACCAAAGACCATCTTTATGGATCGATCCATGTAGCTTTTGCTAAAGCCTTTTGGAAAATGGACAGAATATTGCGGCTGGGACGTCACGAAAGTTCAAAGGTCCGTTGGAGTGGATGTACAGCTGCCACGTGTCTGCTAGAACCTGCAGACCCCCAATCTCCGAGCACAAGCGAAGCAAGTGAGGGCAGTGCTGAGAGCATCTTGAAAGCCAGTATGTGTGAAATTGGAACATTGCACATCGCTAATGCAGGTAACAGGGTAACTGAACAAAAGGCGGACTGGTTGTTTTTGAATTTTTAGTGGAAGGGACTGACTTGTGACACATCCAGTCAAGTGTTGCGGTTGCAATAGGTCAAATAATTTGTGTCTTGAATTCCCACACTGATAATCTAATCCAATAACTTAAAAAAAAATTAGAAGACCAAGAATGAGAAGGCTTCATGCCATTTTGCTGGTGCATGCTGTGCAATCAGCCGCTTCTAGCATGGCCCACGTAGTGCATCCTTGTGAGAAGGGCAACTGTGCAACTGTCCCTAGCGTATGCCGAAAGCCTGTGAAGGAGCATTATGCACTATCCTGACATCACACAGCATGACTGATGCAATGCCAGGATAGCAAATTTGGACCACACAAGTCCATGCCACAAATTCACATGTCACTTTACAAACAACAAGCACCAAGCTGCAAGATGGGCCCTGCATTATTGTTCCTAGAACATATGAAATAGGAGTTGGAGTGAGTCATTTGGCTCTTTGAGCCTGCTCTGTCATTCAACATGATCATTGCTGATCTCCTACCTCAGCTCCACCTTCCCCCACTATCTCCATACCTATTAATTGCCTTAGTATCTAAAACTCTATCAATCTCTGTCTTGAACAGCTGAGCATCCACAGCACTCAGAGGTAGAGAATTCCAAAGATTCACAACCCTTTGAGTAAAGAATTTTCTCTCAGTCCTAAATGGCTGACCCCTTATTCTAAATCTCTGACCCCGTGTTCTAGATTCCCTACCCAGAGGAAACATTTTTTCAGCATCCACCCTGTCAAGTCTCTTAACGTTTGATATGTTTCAATTGGATTACCTCTCATTCTTCTAAACTACTGGGAATGTAGACCTAGTCTACTCAAACTCTCTTCCTAGGGCAATCCCCTCATCCCACGTACCAGTCTCGTGACCTTTGTTGCACTCCCTCCAGGGCAAGTATGTCCTTCCTTAGGTAAGGAGACCAAAACTGCACACAGTACTTCCGGTGTGGCCTCATCAAATGAGGTAAGACTTCTTTATTCTTGTATTCTAATCCCTTTGTAACAAAAGCATTTGTCTTCCTAATTGCTTGCTGTACCTGCATGTTAACTTTCTGTGTTTCATGTATAGGGCTATACAGGTCTCTCTGAATGCACACATTTCCCAACGTCTCACCATTCAAAAAATATCCTGATTTTTTATTTTTCCTGCCGAAGTGGATAACTTCACATTTTGCCACATTGTATTCCATCTGCTACATTCTTGCCCACTCACCCAAGCTGGCCCTATCCCTCTACAGGCTCTTTGCGTCTGCCTCACAACCTACTTTCCCACCTAATTTTGTATCGTCAGCAAACTTGGATATTTTACACCCAGTCCCCTCATCTAAATTATTAATATTGATTGTAAATAGCTGAGGCCCAAGTACTGATCCTTGTGATATCCTGCTTGTTACTGCCTGCAAACCTGAAAGTGCTCCCTTTATTCCCACTCTGTGCGTTCTGTCCATTAATCAATTCTCAATCCATGCTAATACACTATTCCCAATACCATGAGTCCTAATTTCGTGTAATAACCTCTTGTGTGCACCTTTATTGAAGGCTTTTTGAAAATCCAACTACACTACATCCATTGGTTCTGCGTTATCCATTTTACTAGTTACATCCTCAAAAAACTCACCGCTTTGTCAACACAATTTCTTTTTCATAAATCCATGTTAACTCTGCTTAATCATAATATGATTTTCTAAGTGCCCTGTTACAATATCCTAATAATAGATTCTAGCATTTTGCCTACTACCGATGTTAGGCTAGTTGGCCTATAGTTCCCCATGTTCTCTCTTCCTCCTTTCTTAAATGTTCCAATCCTTGGGAACTGTTCTAGAATATAAAGAATTCCGAAAAATCTAAACCAATGGATTCACTTAAAGGATCAAGCACCCAAATTGCAGGTAAGGTAATTTTTAAGAACTTCTACTGCAAAATGTCTGGAAGTACTCTGGGGTGTTGTGGAAGGTATTATGGTGACTTACTGGATTTGCCAGAGAGTGCTGCTGCATGCTCACAGGGAGAGCAGATGATTAGGCAACCTGTCCACCCAAAGTATGCAAAAGGCATGGGGGCTTCAGTGGCCGTGGCTCTGGGTCTGTAACATGACTGGGAGATGGAGCAGAGAGGGCAACTCCACCAACTTGGAGCTGGACTGTTCCATGTGCCTTGACAGCGGTAGGAGGTAGGAGCCTGTCCGGCAGCCCAGCTAATGCACCCAGCAGCTTGGTGTGCATGTCCATCAGCATTCTGCTTTATGCCACCCATCGAGATCCTCAGCAGCAGAACTTTCCTGTGAACTCCCCCTTCAGTGAGCTAGCAAACAAACCATCCTTTACCCCAGGCCTGGCTGCAGCCCATTTGTGCTTGGTGACTTACCACGTGCTGATCCCAACTCTATATACTAGCCTCCAAGGTATGTGCAGTGGCAGTATTTAAACTGGTGCTGTGAGGGTCAGATCAAGTGATGGGGCCTCTGTGTTGTTTCTTTCTCTATTCCTCCTTGGGCTGCTGTGACTGGGCAGGCAGCAGTTCCTGGGTAAAGTAGAAAATACAAAATCAGGAGAAGGTTGGTGTGAGGGAGGGGGTGTGGGGTGGGAAGCAAGAAGAGGTCCATGATCACACCATCTGCAGCTTCCTCACCAAGTCAGATAGCAGGATGAGGGTGTTCTGGGAGTTGAGAAGGGGCATAAAGCAGGAGCATACCATCATCCTCAATGTTCTCAGAAATGCAGGATGACATGGACTCTGTTACAGCCAGCCCCATGAAGCTGAGAGCCACCTTCACTGTAGAGCTCAGGAGATGCTGGTGTTCTTGACCACATCAGTTCTGCTCTGCTCCCTTCTATTGTGTGCCACTTTGTCCTGTAAGAGAGAAGGCACAATGACAGTGATTGTGTAGCACTGTGCTTGGGTGATGTCCCGGCCTAAGTAGCTGGAAGTATTTAGAGGCAGTGAGAGCTGGGTGTGAGGCTTTCGGGAATGGTAAATGTGCGAGGGTAAAGTATCTGGATGTTAGGCATGAGTCCTGAGCGCCAAGGAGCGCTACTGGGAGAGTGTTGGGGGTGTGTTGCATTGAGCAGCATGAGAGGTTGGTAGGTAGATGGGTAGGTGACGTCCTGTGAAGTAACATTCACTGATTTTAACCACCTGCATGAAGTAATTAGACTTCTTGTGGCATTTTTACCAGGTCCTTGGGTCCAGATGCTGGGAATTGATCTTCCAGGCCACCTGTTCCCACTCCCTTTTAATGGTGACCCTTGAGGACCTCCTGGCTCCACTGCAGACCCATGACATCTCTCCTACTGTCCACATTCATCATTAATACCCCCAGTACCACATCCTGGAACCCTCTTAAATATTATTCAGTGCAGCTTGCTTTTAAAAGGGACAGCCTACCTTTAAGAAGAACAGGCTGGCTGCACCACGTGCTCTCAGCACAATGCATTTTGCGCCCCCACCCCCCACCCCACCCCCCGCCTCCGCTGAACACAGAGGCAGCCAGCAGCAGCGCAGAGGAAGACAGCAGTGAGGAAGCCACTCGGCCTCATGTTACAATTATGGTAATGAGGTGGGAGCAGCAAGTATGCATGCTGGCCATCTCCTATGGAACAGGTGTGGACAGTTCATGAGTCGTGACCCCCGCAGCCAAGAAACTGGTCAAATGGTTTTTTTACCCCAAACTTTTATAAACTACATTATAAAAAGCATTATTGTATGAAATGGGATTTGTCAGCTTTAGACAGATCTCGGAGTTCATTGTGCTTGGTTCTCAATTTGACAAGATATCTGACAGTATTCTGAAGCAATCATTCACTGTCTGTGCATGTACATGAAATGACAAAATTAAAATCATGTTTTGGCTCTAATCAGCAGTTTTGCACATTCAACTCCCAATCTATCAGCCTTCCTACTTAGGCTGAACATTGGGCTTATAACCTGTACACTCTATTTGACCCTGAACTGAGCCTTATACAATGGCCAAGACTGCCTGCTCCATTTCTAGACGTTCACCTGCATTGCTGTTGGTCCTATTATCCATACCTTTATCACCTTGAAGAGAAAGTTCACAAATGTTGGCCTTACCAGCCTCCCCTAACCAGCCTCCAACCTTCATGAACTTTAGCTCGTACAAAATAAGAAGAAAAACATCTGCAAGCAACTGTTGGGAATTTGAAACAACAACAGAAAGTGTTGCTAATACACAGCAATTCAGTCAACATCTGTAAAAATAAAAGACAATTTAACATTTCAGGTGTGACCATTTGTTAGAACAGAAAACTGAAAAATCTATGACTCTATAAGCAAGCAATTCCATATTGTTGGGAAAAAAGTGGGTGCCAACTCCACTTTTTGTATCAGAGCTTCTGAAATCCCCTATTTCCTCAGAAACTCCCCTGAGCATTGGTCGACCTGACTCTTGACTGTGCCTGCCCCTTTTCCCATCCATCTGCTCTCAGTCCTTCTCTTTTCACTCAAAACAGGTTTCCCTTTGCCTGCACCTTCTAATCCAGAATCACTTATTTTTGCCAGTTCACCTTCCACCAGTTAGAACATGATTCCACCACCAAACACATCTTCCCTTCCTCTCCACTTTCTGAAGGGACGTTTCCCTCTGGAATTAAAAGAGAATATGCTTCCAAAACCCAGCAGGTCAGGCAGCCTCAGTGGAGGAAGGATCATAGACGTGAAATGTTAAGCTATGTTGATGCTGCCTGACCTGCTGAGTGTTTTCAAAATGTTCTGTTTTTATTTCCAGATTTCCAGCATCTGCAGTACTTTGCTTTTTGTTTCACTTTCCTTCTTCCACCACTCCATGTTTTAGCTGCCCTCCAGCTGGCATCTTACAGTGTAATCGTGGCAGATACAGTACCTGTTCATTCACTCCTTGCACTTCCTCCAATCTTCTATACCGTATTTGCTGCACACAATGTGGTTCCCTCTACATTGGGAAGATCAAATGCAAATTAGCCAGCTGCTTTGCTGAATGCTTCCATTCTGCTCTTGGTGTTCCTGGAGCTCACAACTTTAATTCCCACCCTGACCTTTCTCTCTTTGGCCTCCTACACAGTTCCAACCAGCCTCAACCTAATCTTGCAAACAAAAATGACAGACAGTCAAAAAGCAAGACCAGCTCATCCATCAAGCCTGCCCTACCCAGTCAACCCATCTGCAGCTATGTAATCTCCTCAGAAAGACAAAAAAAGCAGCTAAAAACCCACAGCCAATTGAGAGACATAGTCTGGAGAATTTCTCTAAGACCCCCTGAGGCAATCAACACTAGTTCGGAAGACCACAATGACCATGATTTAAATTATTAAGTAATCCAAATTACTTTTTATTTGTTGTGATCACTGTCCCAACCAGGAATTTGTCCTGATCTCTTTTGAAGATATGCAGTGATTGGTGGCAAGTTATTTCATTGGTCTGCTGTCCTCCGGGAAAGAAGTAAGTTCTTGAAATCTAGTCCTGCTGTTACATAACTCACATGCATGACCCCTGGTCCTTCCTAATCCATCTTATTGAAGTAGCTTGTCAATAAAAACACAGTCCAGTCCCTTCCTTATTTTAAACACTTTTATCATATCACTGCAGAGTCTCCGAATCTCTAAATATACCCAGCTTTTTAAGGCAATCTGGGTGCCAAAATGGGTATCATTCTAGTGGCTGTCCTCTAATTTTTTTCTGAAGCCTCCATATCACCTACCATGTGAGGGGAGAAAAACTATTGTATTTGTTTTATATTGAATCATCCTGATAATGCAACCTAATACACGTTTTGCTTTGGCTATTGCTTCATAGGATTGTTCGTGAACCTTAAATGAATTATAGACTATAATGATGCGACTTTTTTCTTGGACTACACTTCTCTACCCTCTAGAGTAACCCTCTGCAACCTTTTTTTACCTGAAGAGCCTTTTTAAAAAAATGCCTAAAATAAAAACTATGGGGGGCTGCAAGACTAAAATTCGGCATTTCTAAACCAAATACCTGGCAATTTGACAAGTGTCACTGGTAGAATGCATATTTTGCATGTATAATAAAATACGTGTTAAATTTATGTATTAATAGTAAAAAAACCTAAATTAAAATATACCTAACCCTGAATTATCTTGTTTTTAAATTTTTTTGCTATAATTTTGTCAATAAAGTCATCTTTAAAACAAACTTTAACTTATGACACGAAGAATTAAGACAATTTTTTCAGCTATTGATTCTCGTGATAAAAACAAGCTTCTAATAGCACATTCAGAATAATTTATCATCTCAGCTATATTAGAAACAATAATGGTCGCAACCATAAAACCTGTTCCTTGAATCAAAGGCGTTAATCTATAACGATGGTGTCGCTATACCACTTGAAAAGGTTTATTTAAAGAACAATAATGTTTTTTGTTAAAATAATCATTTGAAATTGTAAAGTGCAGCATAATGATTAGCCTTTTATTCTCCAAATAAAAACATGGGTGTTACTTTCCTTGACTTAATTATTTTTAATCTTTTATCATGTTAATACGATCCAACCAGAAAAGGTTGGGGGCCGCAAGTGAGATGTTAAAAAGCTTTGGAGCTGCAGGTTGCAGACCCCTGATCTAGAGTGTAAGGTGTTAGTCCTGCCCATCTGCATAACACCACATTTGTCTAAGTTGCCAAGCCTGGGCATGTTCCTTCATCACATCAAGATCCATTTGGAGTAGTTTATTCACATCCACAGTCCTAACATTTGCACAAGTCTTCACATTGCTAGTGAAAGGTTTTCAATGAAGCTCTTGAACATTGAGGTTAGGTGTCAGAGGTTTACTAAACATGCAATACCTCCGATATTAGTTAAGCTTACACTTAAAAGGTCATACTTACAATCACACCTAATGATGGTTGGCTGAGGATTCAAAGTGTTAATAGTTCTGAGTTCAGTGGTTCATATCCAAATACTCATTTACGAACTGTCAGTATTTATACATTTCTCTCACTCCTTCCATGTGACAATCTACTTATTACATTACGTTATTATATAAAAGTTAAAATACAACTGCTTATAAGAATTTAATTGATATATCCTTAATTAATAACTTTAATTTTCCTTACTTAACAAGCTCTTTCTATTGGCCTAACCCCCTTTAATTATTAGTCTGTCATTATTTCTGTATCATTGGTAACAATTAAAATGGATAATAATGTATGCCCAGATGTTTTCTTTAGCCAAATTAACACTGTTATAGAATCATTGAATGGTTACAGCACAAAGGAAGCCATTCGGCCTATCATGTTCATGTCAGCTCTCTGCAAGAGCAACTCAGCTAGTCTCACTCCTCTGCCTTTCCCTTCTAATTCTGCAAATGTTTTCTCTTCAAGTAATTATCCAATTCCCTTTTGAAAGCCACATTTGAATCTGCCTCCACCACATTTTCAGACAGTGCATTCCAGATCCTAACCACTCACTGTGTAAAAAAGATTTTCCTCATGTTGCCTTTGGTTCTTTTGTCATTCATCTTAAACCAGTGTGCTCTGGTTCTCGACCTTTCCACCAATGGGAGCAGTTTCTCACAATCTACTCTGTCCAGATCCCTCATGATTTTGAACACCTTTATCAAATCTCCTCTCAACATTCTTTTCTCCAAGGAGAATAGCTCAGCTTCTCCAATCTATCCACGTAGCTGAAGTCGATCATTCCTGGAACCGTTTTCATAAATCTTTTCTGCACCCTCTCCAAAGCCTACACATCCTTCCTAAAGTGTGGTGTCCAGAATTGGACACAGTAAATCAGTTGAAGCTGAAGCAGTGTTTTGTAAAGGTTCACCATAACTTCCTTGCTATTGTACTCTACGCTGCAATTTATAAAGCTCAGTATCCTGTATGCCTTATTAACTGCTTTCTCAACCTGCCCTGCCACCTGCACCGATTTGTGCACACATACCCCCAGGCCCCTCTGCTCCTGCACTTCTTTTAGAATTGTATCCTTTATTTTATATTGCCTTTTCTCATTCCTCCTACTAAAATCTAGCACAAGCAAATCGCACTGCGAGGACATTGGCCCTGCTCAGTTCATGTGCAATCCCTCCAGTCTGAACAGGTCCCATCTCTCCAGAACTGGTCCCAAAGTCCCAGGAATCTAAAACCCTCCCTCCTGCACCATCTCTCAAGCCACTCATTCATCTGCTCTATTCTCCTATTTCCATACTCACTAGCTTGTGGCACTGGGAATAATCCAGAGATTACTATCTTTGAGATCCTGCTTGCTAGTTTCTTTCCTAGCTCCCTAAACTCTGCCTGCAAGACCTCATCCCTCCTTATATTCATTGGTACCGATATGGACCACGATCGCTGGCTGTTCACCCTCCTCAGAGTGCTCTGAAGCCGCTCAGTAACATCCAGTAACGTACCATCCAGGAATCACATCTGTTTCTGCAGAAACACCTGTCTGTTCCCCTAACTGTCGAATCGCCTATCATTATTGCTTTCCCACTTTTCCTCCTACCCACCCTGTACAGCTGAGCCAGCTGTGGTCTGTGGACATGGCTTTGGCTACATTCCCAAGAGGAACCATCATCCTCGCCAGTATTCAGAACTGAATACTGGTCGGAGAGCGAGTTGCACTCAGGGAATTCCTGCACCATCTGCCTGGTCCTTCTTGACTGCCTGGTGGGCACCCATTCCTGCACGGCCTTAAACTGCGGAGTGGCAACATCCAGAAATATGCTATTCACGAAACTCTCAATGCTGCCGATGCTCCACAGTGATGCCAGCTGCTGCTGAAGCTCTGAAACCCGGAGCTTGAGCTGCTCCAGCTGACAACACTTCCTGCGCATATGGTTGTCCTGGAGACAAAAAGCATCCTGCAGTTCCCACATGTTACACGATGTGCACTCCACAGGATGAGATGCCTAAACCGGCTTGTATTTATTAGATTATTAACTGATTTAACCAAAATAAATGTAAGACTTAAATAAATACAGATTCACCAGCTACTCACCAATCAGCTGCTTCCTTTGTGCTGTTGTCACTTTATTTTATAAATAAAGTGCTCAAGCACTGTCTCAAAGCGTTTTACAGTCCATGAAGTATTTTCAAGTGTAGTCACTGTTGTAATGTAGGAAACACAGAGGCTAATTTGTGCACAGCAAACTCGCATAAACGGCAATATGATCATGACCAATAATCTGTTTTTGTGATGTTGATTGAGGGATAAATATTGGCCAGGACATTGGGGATAACTCCCCTGCTCTTCTTCAAAATATGGGATTTTTGATATCCATCTGAGCAGACAGATGGGACCTTGGTTCAACATCGCATCCAAAAGACTTCACCTCCCTCAGTACTGCACTGGAGTGTCAGCCCTGATTCTTATGTTCCAGCCCTGGAACAGGAACTGAGCCCTGAACCTTGAGATCGCAGAGAGGAGTTTATCAACTGAACCACGGCTGACATTTATAGGGAGTTTAACAAATATTTTACTTATTTTAGTTTTATTAATTAGTTTAACTAGTTACGACCAAGGTGGGAGGAGTGCACTGTTAATCCAGTCCCACTTCTCCACAGTCACAACATATTCTTTAAATTTTCCCACTTACTGACGCAGTCAATAGGATACATTAGGCTGAATTTTACTGGCCCCTTGACGCTGCGAGTCACAGTGCAGGGGCCGGTAAAATGCTGCGGGGAGAGCCCTGCCTCGACCTGCGATATTGAGAAGGGCCCACTGCATATTATCGGTGCAGCCCACCCACCGCCAGGCGGTGGGCCCTATATCTCCATATTAAAATCAGGCCTAATGAAATTCAAATTAACCTACCTGCAGGCGGTGGCTGTCCCACTCCAATATTACGGTCCCCGTTCGTACTCCGCGCGTCTCCGGTACTCTGCACGGAGTTCTGGGCGAGAACCTGGTGGAGAGGGGGAAGCAATAGAATTTTCAGGACAGGAGGGGTGGAAGAGCGGGGAAATCAATTTTAATTGGATGTGGGAATGGTGGGAAGGGGTTGAAGGGCAAAAGATTGAAGGTGGGAAGGAAAGTTCGGGCCTTTGTAAAATCAATGGACGGTCATTTCGGGCAATGAATTGACCATTGGGGGGGTTGGGGAAGGGCCTCCATCTCTTAATTATTTATTGAAAACATATTAAGTTTATTTTATCTTTAAAAATTTAAATGTGTGTTAAGGGCTTAAAGCCCTTTAAAAATGGCGCCGGCGCCTGTGCGGTGGCGCTGGATGCTGTTGCCGGGGATGCGGCGGCCGCTCCACCCCCTCTATTTAAATGAGCCCCCATGCATAATATCGCAGGGGCTCCTCGGCGGCACTTCCGTGTTGGAAGACCGCTGAGTTGAAAGAGCGCTACCGTGGAGCGCGGTGCGCTGATAAAATTCAGGCCATTATTTTCCCCAGAATAGACACACTAGATGGGTTTCTTTACTGAACAACAAAATTACCCAGGTTAATAGGGCTGTTAAGAAGGCATATGGTGTGTTAGCTTTTATTAGTAGGGGGATCGAGTTTCGGAGCCACGAGGTCATGCTGCAGCTGTACAAAACTCTGGTGAGACCGCACCTGGAGTATTGCGTGCAGTTCTGGTCACCGCATTATAGGAAGGATGTGGAAGCTTTGGAAAGGGTGCAGAGGAGATTTACTAGGATGTTGCCTGGTATGGAGGGAAGGTCTTACGAGGAAAGGCTGAGGGACTTGAGGTTGTTTTCGTTAGAGAGAAGGAGGAGGAGGTGACTTAATAGAGACATATAAGATAATCAGAGGGTTAGATAGGGTGGATAGTGAGAGTCTTTTTCCTCGGATGGTGATGGCAAACATGAGGGGACATAGCTTTAAGTTGAGGGGTGATAGATATAGGACAGATGTCAGAGGTAGTTTCTTTACTCAGAGAGTAGTAGGGGCGTGGAACGCCCTGCCTGCAACAGTAGTAGACCCGCCAACTTTAAGGGCATTTAAGTGGTCATTGGATAGACATATGGATGAAAATGAAATAGTGTAGGTCAGATGGTTTCACAGGTCGGTGCAACATCGAGGGCCGAAGGGCCTGTACTGCGCTGTAATGTTCTAATTCTAATTAATAGCTTATTATAAAACAAGTTTTAACTAGTAATGAAGTAAAATATTTCACATAGATCAAATTTTTAAAAATCCGAAGTTAAATACCTTAGTCCCTTCACACTCACACACATATATATATACACAGGTTAACTGAAAAATTAGAACAGGATTTTTAGATCAGAGTTCTATTACAGACAAAAAAACACACCTTGCCCACTCCTGGCAAATAAATAGCAGATGAGACACTCTGCATCAAATTGGCACACAGTCCACTCTTCGAGCGCACGCAGGCAGAATCTTCAGAATCTTCCAGAATTAGTCCTCTTCAGGCAGCATTGAAAGGTAATTTAGCAGGCTTTCTTCAAATACAGAAAACAAGACAACGCAACACAGTGGACTTCAAAGAGTCCTTTTAGGGAATTGCGGGAAAGCGAGCTGAGTTGTAGTCTTCTGTTCATCCTTGGAATTCTCTCCTTCTTCTGTCCTTTTTTGACACTTCAGCAGCACTTGACTTTTTGAAAACATTCAGCAAAAATCTGGTCTCTTCCTCCAGAAGATAAAACAAACACTGACTGACAACCAGAAAACTTGTCAGTTTTTCTGCCCATCCCAAGTGTTCTATTGCTACTTTTTTTTTATTCTTTCATGGTCTGTGGGCATCACAGGCCAGGCCAGCATTTATTGCCCATCCCTAATTGCCCTTGAACTGAGTGGCTTGCTTGGCCATTTCAAGGGCATGTAAGAGTCAACCACATTGCTGTGGATCTGGAGTCACATGTAGGCCAGACCAGGTAAGGACAGCAGATTTCCTTCCCTAAAGGACATTAGTGAACCAGATGGGTTTTACAACAATTGACAATGATTTCATGGCCATCATTAGACTAGCTTTAAATTCCAGATTTTTAATTGAATTCATATTCCACCTTCTGCTGTGGTGGGATTTGAACCCATGTCCCCAGAGCAATACCTGGGTCTCTGGGTTACTAGTCCAATCAAAGGAGCACCTGTCAATTTTCTACCCCTGTTGCCAGGGTTTCTGTTTGAAGCCTAGCCCGAGCATGTGACAAACAGCAACACTGTTGCCAATCCAGCTCCCTCACTGTCCTCTTGATTGAAAAACTGATCCAACATTTATTTAGCTTAACCATAAATTCTTTTTCAAAAAATATTTTTTAACAATACAGAATCACTTTCATAACACTAGTTAAGCTATAAATTTAATACAGTACTTTCAGTTTCCTAGTCTTAGTTTAAACTGATGCCCAAATTTAGAGAGAAAAGAAATTAATACTCACCAACCAATTACTTACTGTCTTGTGATGTCACTTCTTGATTTTTTTGTTATTGTTGCTTTTTTCTCATAGTGCAGTCTCTCTCTCTGCTGATTTATCTCCACTCTGTTGTCAGACCTCCTGCTGTTCTCTTGCTCTTGCTCTTGCTCTCTCTCCATCCCTCTCTCCGCCACTCCTTTATTCCGGCAGGGCTCGGACCTTCCGTTGTTTTCGCAGGGCTCTCTCTTTCTCTCTCCCCGCCGCTGCTTTATCCCCGCTGTGCTCTCGGACTTGCTGCTGTTCTTGCAGTGTGCTCTCTCTTTCTGTCTGCAGCTTTATCCCTGCTGTGCTGTCAGACCTCCTGCAGTTCCCAGAGTTCCCTCTCTCACTGCCACTGCTTTGTCCCCACTGTGCTTTGGGCCTTCCACTGTTCTCACAGTACGCTCTGTGTGTCTCTCTCTCACTCTCTTTCACTCTTTCTATCTGCTGCTTTATCCCTGTTGTGCTCTCAGACCTCCCAATGTTCTGGCAGTGCTCTCTCTCTCTCTGTCTCACTCTCCTCTACTGCTGTATCCCTGCTGTGCTCTCAGAGCTCCTGCTGTTCCTGTGTTTCTCTCTCTCTCACGTTCTCTCTCTCTCTCTTTCTATATTAATGATTTAGATGAGGGAACTAAATGTAATATCTCCAAATTTGCAGACGACACAAAACTGGGTGGGAGGGTGAGTTATGAGGAGGATGCAGAGAGGCTTCAGGGTGATTTGGACAAGTTGAGTGAGTGGGCAAATGCATGGTAGATGCAGTATAATGTGGATAAATGTGAGGTTATCCACTTTGATAGCAAAAACAGGAAGGCAGATTATTACCTGAACGGTTATAAACTGAGAGAGGGAAATGTGCAGCGAGACCTGGGTGTTCTCGTACATCAGTCGCTGAAGGTAAGCATGCAGGTGCAACAGGCGGTAAAAAAGGCACATGGTACGTTGGCCTTCATATCGAGAGGATTCGAGTGCAGGAGCAGGGATGTCTTGCTGCAATTATACAGGGCCTTGGTGAGGCCACATCTGGAATATTGTGTGCAGTTTTGGTCTCCTTATCTGAGGAAGGATGTTCTTGCTATAGAGGGAGTGCAGCGAAGGTTTACCAGACTGATTCCTGGGATGGCGGGACTGACGTATGAGGAGAGATTGAGTCGGTTAGGATTATATTCGCTGGAGTTCAGAAGAGTGAGGGGGGATCTCATAGAAACCTATAAAATTCTAACAGGACTTGACAGGGTAGCTGCAGGAAGGATGTTCCCGATGGTGGGGGAGTCCAGAACCAGGGGTCATAGTCTAAGGATACGGGGTAAACCTTTCAGGACTGAGATGAAGAGAAATCTCTTCACCCAGAGAATGGTGAGCCTGTGGAATTCGCTGCCACAGAAAGTAGCTGAGGCCAAAACATTGTATGTTTTCAAGAAGGAGTTAGATATAGCTCTTGGGTTTAAAGGGATCAACGAATATGGGGGTAAAGCGGGAACAGGTTACTGAGTTGGATGATCAGCCATGATCATAATGAATGGCGGAGCAGGCTCAAAGGGCCGAATGGCCTACTCCTGCTCATATTTTCTATGTTTCTATGTCTGTGTTTCTCTCTCACTCTCACAAATGATTAAAGTTCCCTGAAACTTTAGTAACTAATATGCAATATGCACGTCTTTTATTAATTCTCTTATTATTTAATTCTGAAACTGACTATTGCTGTATGATCAGCCTGGCCTAACAGCCCTGTGATATTTTAAATTGGCTTATACTTCTCTGTTTAACAGGCAAAAGCTAAAGATTAATATTACTACAATATAAAAATAAATCAGTAGTACAACATTAGCAGATTTCAGGACACAGCCTATTAAGCTCCAAATATGGCAGGCAGGAAGTGCATGCACATTTCTGATGGGAAGTCTGCCTCCAGCCACATTGGATAAGGTAGATGTGATGGCAGCAGGAACACACATCGGAAACATTTAAAACCTAGAATAATGTATTCAAACTAAAGTCCTGTGTCTTCTGGAGAACTTGCATTTGATTTTTGCATGCTCCTGTGGTTTAACAGCCACATGTTGAACTTGCATAGCACAACATGAAGCTAAATGGCAGGAAAATCTCTTCCCCAACCCCCACCAGCACTATTTAAAGGAATGATGCTGTACTTAACGGTTAGTTGCTGGTTTATCATTTTAGGCTGCTGCTTGACTTCTGGATGTTCTTTGGTGGGTTTTATCGTTCAAGAAAGATTGCTTTGTATAAATAGAGTCATAGAGTCATAGAAACAGGGCAAGATTTGGCTGGTGTTGCACCGTTACATAGAAACATAGAAAATAGGAGCAGGAGTAGGCCATTTGGCCCTTTGAGCCTGCTCCGCCATTCATTATGATCATGGCTGATCATCCAGCTCAGTAGCCTGTTCCTGCTTTTGCCCCATACCCTTTGATCCCTTTCGACCCAAGGGCTATATCTCACTCCTTCTTGAAAACATACAATGTATTGGCCTCAACTGCTTTCTGTGGTAGTGAATTCCACAGGCTGACCACTCTCTGGGTGAAGAAATTTCTCCTCATCTCAGTCCTGAATGGTTTACCCCGTATCCTTAGACTCTGACCCCTGGTTCTGGGCTTCCGCACCATCGGGAACATCCTTCCTGCATCTACCCTGTCAAGTCCTGTTAGAATTTTATAGGTTTCTATGAGATTCCCCCCTCACTCTTCTGAACTCCAGCGAATATAATCCTAACCGACTCAATCTCTCCTCATACGTCAGTCCTGCCATCCCAGGAATCAGTCTGGTAAAACTTCGCTGCACTCCCTCTATAGCAAGAACATCCTTCCTCAGCTAAAGAGACCAAAACTGCACACAATATTCCAGGTGTGGCTTCACCAAGACCCTGTATAATAGCAGCAAGACATCCCTTCTCTTGTACTTGAATCCACTTGCAATGAAGGCCAACATACCATTTGCCTTTTTTACCGCCTGTTGGACCTGCATGCTTACCTTCAGCGACTGATGTACGAGAACACCCAGGTCTCGTTGCATATTCCCCTCTCTCAGTTTATAGCCATTCAGATAATAATCTGCCTTCCTGTTTTTGCTATCAAAGTGGATAACCTCACATTTATCCACATTATATTGCATCTGCCATGCATTTGCGCACTCACTCAACTTGTCCAAATCACCTTGAAGCCTCTCTGCATCCTCCTCCCACCCAGTTTTGTGTCATCTGCAAATTTGGAGATATTACATTTAGTTCCCTCATCTAAATCATTAATATATATTGTGAATAGCTGAGGTCCTAGCACCGATCCCTGCAGTA
The DNA here is from genome assembly GCF_036365525.1 of Heterodontus francisci. Lineage (NCBI taxonomy): Eukaryota > Metazoa > Chordata > Chondrichthyes > Heterodontiformes > Heterodontidae > Heterodontus > Heterodontus francisci. The sequence goes on along the minus strand of NC_090372.1, from coordinate 150,954,561 downwards.
CCCCATTAGTCACTGCCTGCCATTCAGAAAAAGACCCATTTATCCCTACTCTTTGTTTCCTATCTGCCAACCAATTTTCTATCCGTCGCAATACACCACCCTCAATCCCATGCGCTTTAATTTTACATGCTAATCTCTTATGTGGGACTTTGTCGAAAGCCTTCTGAAAGTCCAAATAAACCACATCCACTGGCTCCCCCTCATCAACTCTACTAGCTACATCCTTAAAGAATTCTACTAGATTTGTCAAGCATGATTTCCCTTTCGTAAATCCATGCTGACTCTGTCTGATTCTACCACTGTTCTCCAAGTACTCTGGTCTACTATAAAGTCTTTGATAATGGACTCTAGAATTTTCCCCACTACCGACGTCAGGCTGACTGGTCTATAATTCCTAGCTTTCTCTCTACCTCTCTTTTTAAATAGTGGGGTTACATTAACTACCCTCCAATCTGTAGGAACTGTTCCAGAGTCTATAGAATCTTGGAAGATGACCACCAATGCATCCACTATTTCTAGGGCCACTTCCTTAAGTACCCTGGGATGCCCACCATCAGGCCCTGGGGATTTATCGGCCTTCAATCCCATCAATTTCCCCAACACCATTTCTCTACCAATACTGATTTCCTTCAGTTCTTCTCTCTCACTAAGCCCTGTGTTCCCCAACATTTCTGGTATGATATTTGTGTCCTGCTTTGTGAAGACAGAACCAAAGTATGCATTTAGTTGGTCCGCCATTTCTTTGTTCCCCATAATAAATTCCCCATTTCTAACTGTAAGGGATCTACATTTGTTTTCACTAATCTTTTTCTCTTCACATACCTATAGAAACTTTTACAGTCAGTTTTTATGTTCCCCGCAAGCTTGCTCTCGTACTCTATTTTCCCCTTCTTAATCAATCCCTTGGTCCTCCTTTGCTGAATTCTAAACTGCTCCCAATCCTCATGTCTGTTGTTTTTTCTGGTGAATTTATATGCCTCTTCCTTGGATCTAATGCTATCTCTAAAGTCCCTTGTAAGCCATGGTTTGGCTACCTTTCCTGTTTTACTTTTGTGCCAGACAGGAATAAACAACTGTTGCAGTTCATCCATGTGCTCTTAGAATGTTTGCCATTGCCTTTTCACCGTCGTTCCTTTAAGTAACGTTACCCAATCCATCATAGCCAACTCACGCCTCATACCTTCGTAGTTTCCTTTACTAAGATTCAGGACCCTCGTCTCAGAATCAGCTATGTCACTCTCCACCTTGATGAAGAATTCTACTATATTATGGTCGCTCATCCCCAAGGGGTCTCACACAACTAGATTGTCAATTATTCCTCTCTCATTACACAATACCCATCAAGGGATATGGGGAGAAAGTGGGAACAGGGTGCTGAATTAAACTATCAGCCATGATCTTTTTTGAATGGCAGAGCAGGCCGAATGGCCTATTCCTCTCCTATTTTCTATGTTTCTATGGTACTTCTTCCAGATGGTTGTGATCCTTTTCCTTAACGGGTGGAGGGCGTCCACATTCTTTACAGCTGAAATGAAAGATCAGCCAGGCTGGATTCAAACCCAGCTCCAACAGTTGAATGGCCATTGTATCTGTGCCTGTCAGTTCCTCCCACCTGGGGCTGTTATTAGTGTGATCTTAGCCTCAGAGGAAATTACTTGGTTCTTTTCTCATCTCCCTATTTAAGATAAGGTAATTCCAACTCTATCTTTTAGTTGGAATTCTGTTTCCCCACCCTCAAGCCATATCGACCTCAAGTTCATTTACAGTTAACTAGCCCTCTCAGGTAATTTGTTGCACACATTTCCAATTTATGAAGTGCACAATTTTAATCAACGGTAAATTGTGGGGATGTGTGTCTGAATTCCTAATAAGTGCTCCTGATGAATGCTCATTGATAGGGTGATTTTATAAAAATTACGACTTAAGTAAGTGATCAGAATTGAACATGAGATGTGATTAACTATTGTATTGTAATTTGTTATAATCTTGAGCATTTTTAAAGTGCGCAATAAATTAATACACATTTGTTTGCCGCACATAAGTATTAAAAAGTGACCAGATATTTCTATGTTCAGTACATGATCAAGAAATCAGGATTACTTAAACTGTAAGTGTGTCTTTCTGCAGGTGATGTACATGCTGTCTTGTGTAAAAATGGAAAAGGTTACCGTTTAACTGAAAACCACAGCACCTCAAACCGTAAAGAACGTAAACGTATTCTTCAGACTGGTGGAACAATCAGTAAAAATAAACAACATGGGCTTGTAGAGGGATTCATTCAATCAACACGAGGGCTTGGATACCATGGAGACCCCAAGCTTAAAACATCTATTGTACCAATACCATATACTGTCTCTGTCCCTATTGATTCCTCATGCCAGTTTCTTGTTCTAGCTTCAAGTGGATTTTGGAAAGTGCTGAATAGACATGAAGTAGTTTCAATCTCATTGGAAATGCTTTCTTTTTATTTTAGATTTTTGCACACAGACTCTAAAGTAATTCCCTCAATAATTCGTTCAGTACACATTATGGACCTAGATGAGTCGGACTTTGACAGAAGATTTTCCATAATACACTTGCTTGAGGAGTTTTCACAGCAGGGGCACAAAGCTGCTTTGATGTCCACTGAACGTTTGTTTGAGGAGCTTTTAATAGGCAAGAAACATGGTCAGAACAGGGAGACCATAGAACATCTACTCAGTTATTTTCCACTAAGTAAGGAACGTGGTGCTCTTGGGCAAACCATGGATCACTTACTTGAGAACCTTGCAGCAAAGGAGGTATCCATGATATTCAGTAAAAATATTCTTGATCAGGTTTCATCAGAGCTGGAACATGACAGCAATATATTCATTGAAAATTTTCATGAGGATACTTCGGATGAGGAACACAGGGAGGACAGAAAAAAGGTGGACAATTTTCCTGAGAAACCTCTACCAGAAAAGGAAGTTAAGGAAAACAGGACTTCAGCAGAACACTTTACTGAGGAGGAATACAATGATGACAGTCTATCAGTGACTTATGTTGCTGAGCAGCTTTCCCGCACAGAGGGACTAAATGCTCACTATAGCCAAGAGAATATAACCAAAACATCAGTGTCCTTGAGTTCTGAGCAAATTAGAAAACCTTCGCCAGAAAGGTTTGCCAGTGAAAAACTATATGAAGAAACTTATCTTATGAATCAGGGAGAAAACATAGAAGTCTCAAATCAGGAAACAGCTGAGGAACGACAAGAAATTCCATATGAAACTTTAGCAAATACCATCAGCAAACGATTAGTTGAAACTGCTAAACAAGCAGGAGCTTGTGATAACATAACAGTGCTCATATTGTTGCTTCCTGGATGTGCTAAATTACATTCTGTAGAAGAAAAGAAATGATGTAAACTCATCCACTTCAGAAATGGTACGTTTAAAGAAATTTCAACTTTATGTCTATCTGAACATTAAGCTGGTTACAGCTGGATATAACACATTTGTTAATTTTTTTAAAAAAGCAACTGGCTTATATCACTGTACACAAAAATTCAATGTTTGTTCCATCCACAATATAAACTTTACCTAAAATACAGGGAACATATGTTGATGGTTAAGTGGATAAGTGGGCTTGCACCATTCCTGGCCAGAATGGAGATAATTGGGTAATTCCCCCGTCAATCACGACTGTAGACTACACTGCTGTGTGAGTGGGATTGATTTTAACCACATAATTTGTATGTAACTATCCTCCACTCACTGCATTTTAATGGAGAAATCACTGTGCTTTTATCTGGATAAGTTGTTGTAACTTCAGTCGTGAGTTCTCTTTGCTGTTGTTGGTAGAGACTCCGAAATAGACTCTGTAGATTGTTTGCTGTAGTATTGTTTAAATAGACTCTGTTTGCTGAGTAAATAAACTTTGTTTGCTGTAAAATAAATTGCTTGCTGTACGTCTTGCTGTAAATCCTGCCCTGCTTCCAACTCATTGGCTGACGCTCTAGAGTAAAATGCTCCGTGTAGTGCAATACTGTGCAGTAAAGATTCAGCAGATTAAATCTAACTCTTTGTTAAGTGGACTGATCCTATCTGGCTCAGTGACAGAGAAGGGACAGAGGACCTCACTGTCTCTGAGATAAGGAGAGGAAAATAAACCAGCCAGGATTTCTGCTATTTATTTCTATGCATTAATCATACTGAAAAGTGCATATATGACAAATGTTGAGTCTGAGTGCAGATCATATTTGACTGTGATGCCCTCCTGATGAAATAGCCCACATACAGCTTAGTGGCAGGAGACAGAGGGCGATGGTTGAGGGTTGTTTTTGTGATTGGAAGCCTTTGGCCAGTGGTGTACCGCAGGGATCGGTGCTGGGACCCTTGCTGTTTGTGGTGTACATTAATGATTTAGACGTGAATATAGGAGGTATGATTAGTAAGTTCGCAGATGACACAAAAATTGGTGGTGTCATAAGTAGTGAGGAGGAAAGCCTTAGATTACAGATGAGCACTTGAAACACCATAGCATACAAGCCAAGTGCTGGAAAATGGGATTAGAATAGATAGGTGCTTGATGGCCAGCACAGACACGATGGGCCAAAGGGACATTTTCTGTGCTGTATAACTCTATGACTATGACTCTATAAAGGTCCCGATATTAACAGAGAACTGGGGAGGTTGCAGAGGAAGCCCCCTAATCGGATGAAGTATCTGGCAAAATGGGGGATGTGGAGGCCCTGATGATGTTAACAGCAGAGCTTTATTTGTATATTGCTGGGCTGCTTGCCTCTCGGCAGCAGAGAAATTGACAGCCTGGCCGTTGGGTGAGATGAAAAGTTACCTGTAGGAGGCTGCAGCCGAGAACTTGTGGGGAGGGTCCCCGGCATTCAGAAGGGAGTGTCAGTTCAAGGCCACAATTGGGACTAGGGGGTTTGGGGAAGCGGAGATTTGGGCTCCGGGCAGTTGGGTGGGTGGTAAGAGGAGAGGCTCCAAGCAGTGATCAGGACAGATGGGGTGAGGGGAGGGGCAAGAGTTTCCGGGTAGCGATTTGGATTGGGGAAGGCCAAAGACTTCCTTGTGAGATAAAAACAAAAAATGCTGGAAATACTCAGCAGGCCTGATAGCATCTGTGGAGAGAGAAGCAGAGTTAACGTTTCAGGTCAGTGACTTTTCATCAGAACTTCCTTGTGAGGCTTGGGATGTGCACTCCTGTTACTTCTGGCCCACAATGAGTGCTAAAAGAGCAGACCTTTAGTACCTTCAGGAGTTGACAGATCCCACCTTGGATCAGCTGCCAGGCAGCCAACAGCTCCCTTTCACTCCCAGTTAAATTTAAGTTGTGAGGCCAATAATATCGTCATGCGTTAGGTGCCCCGACACCCCCACCCCCCTGCCTGTCTTTTGCAGAAGCCTCATCAATGGCCTGATTTCTGTATGTTAAATTAAAGTGGTGGGAATAGGGTTATGATGCTTGATCAAAATATTTTAACCCCTTGGGACCTTGTCCCACCTGTCGGGGGTGGATGTGGGAAATGGGTGGAGCGTTTAAAATCGAGGCGCTAGTGTTGTTCATATGAAGACTGGCTGCTTGAGTAAGGTACTGGAGGACTGCTGGCACCTGTGGAACCCCGCTCTAAGGCACTGTCTTGAAAAAAGGGTAAGAGAAGATGATCGGAAAAAATGAAAAGGATATAAATTAGTGAATAATAATTCATTCTCTGTATTCATTCTCCACAAGCAGCTAAATTATATTAAATTCTTCAGCATTTAAATTCTGCTTCAAAAATTAATTTTAAAATTACAATTACTTTTTTCTTTAAATGAGGTGGTTGATGTTTAGAAGACTTTAAGGGGATAATTTTCACTTTTGACATGTGCGGCAAACTAGCAGTTGCCTGTTAAATGTCCTGTCTGATTTTCAGTTCCATTGATATTGATGAGAAGATCAAGCGAGGCATGTAATGGGCAGCAAATCTGCATTTGTGCCCTTAGGGCTAAATTTAGTGAGCTCATTGCAGGTCCTGACGCCGAACCCGGAAGTGGTCGCCGTCACCACAGTCACATGTGCGGCCAGCTGATCGCGGTTATGCGGTGGGTGGCCACATATAATGGAGACACGGGGCTCATCCAATTACACAATGGGGGTGCGCTCTTTAGCGCTGATTGCGTCGTCAGATGATTCCGGAGTGGGTGCTGGCACCATATTTAAAGACCTGCCAGCCTTGCTTGCGTTGCAGCCTTTGAGATATTTACTGTTTGTGGATTGCTACTGGACCTGGTGTGATAACATTGATGGAATGGAAGCCCATCCTGTTGATGAAGGGAGCTGGCTGGTCTGTTGGAGCCTTGATGGCCCCATGCATGCAATCTATTACACCTTGCACCAGGAGGAATCCAGTGACGTTCTCAAAGCTGATGGCCCTCTTTGCCTGACTGCCATGGTCGGTCCGGTTGTGCATAGTCGCCAGCCCTCTTGAACAGGGCGTTGGTCACCTCCTTGATGCATTGGTGGGCTGCTACCTGGGAGACCTCACATCTTTCCCGAGTGGATCTCTGGAAAGATCCATTTGCCGAAAGGTTGAGTGCCACATTCATCTTCAGGGTCACTGGCATAGGGTGACCACTGAATCCCATAGGTCACAACTCACTCTGCAGCATGACGCATAGGTTGGTGATGGCCTCTCTGAAGAGCTGCAGTCTTCACTGACAATGCTGTTTGGACATGTGGAGGTAGCTGATTCGAGTCCGGTACACTCTCAGGTGCAAGTGGGCCCTTCTTGGCATGGCTGGCTGCTATTGCTCTCATCATGGATCTTCACAGGCAGGCGCAGCTGCCTCTTGGCGCTGGATCATGCCACAGGGTGCATGAGACCCATGCCAACTGATCAGTAGGCCTCCAGAGCACTGTCCTGCAATGAAGAAATTGCCATGGTACCTTTACCTTTGCTACTTCCCTTGGCGTATGTGCGAATGGCCCTCAGTGCCCACCTTGCTGAGAGCCAGGCTAGCACCCAGTAGTATGGTCACTCAACCCTCTACCCAGTAATACTGACAACCGGCCCTCTCACCCAGTTGTATCCCCACCTGTGCAGACCACCTGAGACCAAGCCCACCCATGCAAACCAACCGAGTCCATGCCCAGCTGACCCTCTCATCTGTGACCAAGACCATCCATGCAGCCCACCTGAGACAGCCCACCTGTTGAAATCACACGAGACCAAGACCACCTAACGCTCTCACCCAAGACCAAACCCACCCGTAGACAACACGAGACTAAGCCCACCCATGCAGACCACCCAAGTTGAAGCCCACCCAACCCTCTCACCCAAGATTAAGCCCATCTGTGCAGACCACCCAAGACTATTTCCATCCATGCAGAGTTCACAGTGCTGCAGGCTGACAATGGCCTCTGCTCCCTCTCTTCCCCTATCTAGTACTCATCCTGGTTGCCTTCCTGTCTTGGCACTGAGGCCTTGCCTCATTGTCGGCACCTTTCAACAGCCGGGGATCCGAAAGCACATAAGGGCTGCCTGCTGTTCACTTAATACCAAGCCCCCCACTGAATTGCCATCACTTGCATGTTGATATATTTTAACTAGCTGTTCACCAATTTAAATGGCAGCCCCGTCGCATCAGGGCGGCGATGCTGCCTGGAGCGGACATCATGACTCAGATTTCTGGGTGGATATGTCAAATGCTATTCTCTGGACACACCCTCCCCCACCCGCCTCCATTCCTGTTCCAAATGGCTTCTCTAAATTCACCCCTTAGTCTGACCCACTAAGACTTATACACTGAATTCCCACACCCCGCCCTACCATCAGTGGCAGAGCCTTCAGCCATAAATGCCTCTACACTCTGGACTTCTTTTCCTAAATGAATATTCTTTGCTTCGTTCATCCCAAACCACTTTCAAAGACCTACCCCTTTAACCGTGCCTCCCTTAACTTTTCTCCCAACTTCTGGGTGTCTGCTCCCTCTTGTGAAATGTCTTGTGAGGTTGCACTACATAACTCCAAGTTGCTGTGGTATTAAGTATGATGTCCTTTTTGAACTGTCTTTAATTTGGATCTGTCACTCATGGCATTTTTAAAAATGTATTTGTGGGATGTGGGCGTCGCTGGCTAGGCCAGCATTTGTTGCCCATCCCTAATTGCTCTTGAACTGAGTAGGTTGCGAAGCCATTTCTGAGGGCATTTATGAGTCAATCACATTGCTGTGAGTTTGGAGTCACACATAGGCCAGACCAGGTAAGGATAGCAAATTTTCTTCCCTAAAGGACATTAATGAACCAGATGGGTTTTTACAACAATCGACTAGCTTTTAATTCCAGATTTAAAAAAAAATTAAATTCCAAATTCACCATCTGCTATGGTGGGATTCGAACCCATGTCCCCCAGAGAATTAGCCTGGGCTCTGGATTACTAGCCCAGTGACATTACGACTATATAACCAATTCCTTAGTTAATCAGCTTTCCATACTCAAGAAATATAGTTCACTTGAAAAAGAGGAAAATTAAAGGTTGTGGGGAGTGAGAAGCAATATCAGACCAGGCGGCTCATGGGGAACAAAATATTAGCAAAGACTTAATGAACCAAATAGCCAGTTTCTGTGCTATAGCATTCTGTTTCCCAGGGATTATGTTGTGGATGCTTCTTATTTGATGGAATAATGTTGTGCCCTTAATATATTGAATAAGAAGCAAGCTGCTTCCCTCCTTTCCCTCCTCAAGATGTGATTTGGGAATGATTATGGAAGAGGGCGGAAACCTTTTGGCTTGCTTTAGAGAAGAAACCAGTTCTGTAGCATTGCACTGTTTACATATCCTTTAACAATATAACAATATGTAATAAATGCATCAATGTAGAGTCATTTACATAGAGCCATTTACGACACAGAGGGAGGCCATTCGACCCATCAAGTCCATGCCGATAGGTGTGAAATTAATTGGATACCTTCTTGAATTCGGTTCAATGTTATTTCCATTCTGGGAAAAAGTGAGCTTTTAATCATCATTGTTACATTTTGACCCACTTGTTTCAATGACTCCTGTTCAGAGTAAATGTTCCTCGTCTCTATACAATAGTAAATCTTAATTTTATTGGCATCTTCAAATACAGAAAGGGGAAATATTTGGGATGTCGTTGTAATGTAGTCTTTGCCTCTCAGCGATGTAATACAGCATTGCTAGAGTGTCAACCCTACTCTGCAAATGCATGAGCCTTGGGCCCGAAAAGAGACAGTATTTACTTTCCTACTGAGATGTTTGGGAGGCGGTGCAGGGGTTCACATCATAGAGTCAGAGTCATAGAGTTATACAGCACAGAAACAGGCCCTTCGGTCCATCATGTTCGTGCCGGCCATCAAACATCTAACTATTCTCATCCCATTTTCCAGCACTTGGCCCATAGCCTTCTATGCTATGGCGTTTCAAGTGCTCACCTAAATACTTCTTAAATATTGTGAGGGTTCCTGCCTCTACCACCTCTTCAGGCAGTGCATTCCAGATTGCAACCACCCTCTGGGTGAAAATGTTTTTCCTCAAATCCCCTCTAAATCTCCTGCCCCTTACCTTAAATCTATGCCCCCTGGTTATTGATCCCTCCGCTAAGGGAAAAAGTTTCTTCCTATCTACCCTATCAATGCCCCTCATAATTTTGAATACCTCAATCATGTCCCCCCTCAGCCTTCTCTGCTCTAAGGAAAACAACCCCAGCCTTTTCAGTCTCTCTTCATAGCTGAAATGCTCCAGCCCAGGCAACATCCTGGTGAATCTCCTCTGCACCCTCTCCATTGCAATCGCATCCTTCCTATAGCGTGGTGACCAGAACTGTACACAGTACTCCAGCTGTGGCCTAACTAGCATTTTATACAGCTCCATCATAACCTCCCTGCTCTTATATTCTATGTCTCAGCTGATAAAGGCAGGTATACCATATGTCTTCCTAACCACCTTAACTACCTATGCTGCTGCCTTCAGTGACCTATGGACAAATACACCAAGGTTCCTCTGACCTTCTGTACTTCCTAGGGTCCTACCATCCATTGTATATTCCCTTGCCTTGTATCACCTCACGCTTCTCAGGATTAAATTCCATTTGCCACTGCTCCACCCTTCTTACAAGCCCATCTATATCATCCTGTCATCTAAGGCTTTCCTCCTCACTATTTACGACACCACCAATTTTCGTGTCATCTGCAAACTTACTTATCATGCCTCCTATATTCAAGTATAAATCATTAATGTACACTACAAACAGCAAGGGTTCCAGCACCCATCCTTGTGGTACCCCACTGGTCGCAGGCTTCCACTCGTAAAAACAACCCTCGACCATCACCCTCTGCCTCCTGCAACTAAGTCAATTTTGGATCCACTTTCCCAAATTGCCCTGGATCCCATGGGCTCTTACCTTCTTAACCAATCTCCCATGCGGTACCTTATCAAAAGCCTGAAAATCCTTCAGTTAAACCAGAAAAATGCTTGGAAAACATCTTATATGCAGTTCACGCATGAGTACTAGCTTTGAAAAGCAGGGCAGAGCTTGACAACTAGAAAGGGCTTGCTTGATGCATGGGCTAACAAACACCATGGAGCTGCAGTGCTACTCAAGCCTTCTAGACACATTATGTGGGTGATGGCGTTGCCTAATTCAAATGAAAACTGGATTTAATGAGCCTAACGCACAGCCCTTTTGTTAGTATTGGGGTGTATAGAGTGCATTTGTTGGCCTCCATGCCCAATAATATTGGGCACCTACTATTTTACTAACCAACCATCAAGCAGAGTGAGCAGAAAGAGATTGAAATCATGCAAGACCAATTCACTGAGCAATCTTCCAGTTTAAATTTAATCCAGATGAAAAGTAGAGGAAAGGATACATATTTAAGTTTAAAAAAATCAGGTGGAAGTCAAATATTGCAAAAAATTCAATTAACTGTTTTTGTGTATGATTTGTTCCCCTCCACTCGTTATGCTTCCCCCCGATTTAAAAGTAAATAAGCTTATCAAGAAGAACGTATATAACTTAAATATTTTAGGTGAACAAGTTGTCAAAACACTATTAAAAATATTTCCTATAAATGGTTGAAAATCCTGAATAGAATTTAAAGTCAGGTGGTAGGAGTACAAACTTTGATTTAGACGCAGCCACTATTGTTGGCTGCATACAAATGTTTTGAGGAGGGTGGAGCCAAGATGCAAATTTTTGATGGGGACTGGAATTCCAATGGGAGAATTAGAGAACCGAGCTGTAATTGCACAGATAGTTGAGAGATGCAAAGACAAGTATAATTTAACCTTTTGTATACATTCTAGACCAGTTAGTCATATGCAGATGAAATAGGTGCACCTAACTGAATTTTGCAAGACTTAAAAAAATTATGTGAAAATTTTTTCTTGTTGGCAAGCCTGAGATTTTGAGGTGAAAAAAAATCAGTTAAAATGTAAAATCAAGGAATTTTATCTAAATTCAGACAGCCAATAATTCCTAAATAATTAATCATGCTCAGAGGGGAGGTCCAACAATTTGTTCCTTTCTGGATAGGTTGCAAACTGCTATCTTATTGTCAAAAGACACTGCTTGCCTGACTCATGCCTGCAGCTGCCTAAAGAAACCAGTAAAATAGCAGCTCTGATAGGTGCTCTGTCCAATTCTACAAATCAGCAAGGATTGAAACAACCTGTGCTGTACTAAGGTCAACCCCTAATGTGCCTCCACTGACAGTGAGGCTGCATGTGTGGCTTTCGTTAGTTTAGGCCAGCAAGCCCTCCTCAGGCTCCTCCAGTTTGAGAACCTCTGCTCTGTATGTTCTTAGTCGCATAAGTTGAGATAGTCCAATGTGGGGAGCTCTAGATCATAGCCAAAAACTGATTAACATAATATGGTTCTGGAGACCTTGTTAGGGCTGATATCAGAAAGTATGTCCCCTTATTTAAGCTCTGGGAAGAAATTAGTAAAATGTCATTGGACAACTGATTTTATTCAACTAATTAGAACTGATGAATGTGTGGCTGGAAAGATGGTGCAGGAGGGAGGGCTTTAGATTCCTGGGGCATTGGGACTGGAGGTGGGACCTGTACAAGGTCAGTTTGCACCTAAATAGGGCAAGGATGAATATCGTTGCTGGAAGGTTTGCTAGAGCTGTTAAGACTGGGTGTAAACTAGTTTGGCCTGAGGGTAGACTCAGATGGGGCAAAATCAGAAATGGAAATGGAAGGCAGAACATTATTGAGTGAGTCTGGAAGGCAGAGGAAACAAATGATAGAAAATAAAACAAAAGGTTTGGCAGTGCTCAAGGGTGTGTATATACTTCAATGCAAGGAGTATAGCAAATAAAGCAGATGAGCTGAGGGCACAGATAGAAATGTGGTAGTATGATACCATAGCTATTACAGAAACATGGCTTAAAGAGGGACTGGAATGATAGCTCAATGTTCCTAGTTACAGGGTTTTCAGACGAGATACAGGGGGGATAAAAAAGGAGGGGGGGAGTGGCAATTTTGGTTAGAGAAGCAATTACAGCTGTGAGGAGGGATGATATGTTAAATCATCAATTGAGGCCACATGGATTGAGCTTAGAAACAAAAATGGGGCAGTCACACTACTGGGAGTGTACTATAGTCAGAGGGAGATAGAAGAGCAAATATGTAGGCAAATCTCCGAGAAGTGCAAAAACAATAGGGCAGTCATAGTAGGAGATTTTAACTACCCCATTTATTAACTGGGATAGTTTTAGTGTGAAAGGAATGGAGGGAACAGAATTCTTAAGGTGCATTCAGGACAACTTTTTTGGCCAATATGTGGCAAGTCTAACAAGAGAGGGTGTGGTTCTGGACTTGGTTTTAGGTAATGCAGGTGGAAGGTGTGGCAGTAGGAAAGCATTTTGGTGGTGGTAATCATAATTCAGTCAGTTTCAACATAATTATGAAAAAGGAAAGAGATGGAACAGGAGTTAGAGTTCTCAGTTGGGACAAGGTCACTTTTACTAAGCTGAAAATTGATTTAGCAAAATTTAACTGGAAACCGCTACTTGAAGATAAATCAGTGTCAGAGCAGTTGGAGGCATTCAAAGGGGAGATTCGGGGGGTTCAGAGTAGATATGTTTCCACAAATAGAAAGGGTGGGACGGCAAATCTAGAGTCCCTAGATGTCAAGGGGCTTACAGGATATGATAAAGCAGAAAATGAAAGCTCATGTCAGACACCAAGGGCTCAAAACTACAGAAAGCTGAGAGGAGTATAAAAAGTGGAGAGGTGCAATCAAAAAGGAAATTAGGAAAGAAAAGAGAGGGCATGAAAGAATAATGGCAAGTAAAATCAATGAGAACCCAAAGATGTTTTATCAATCTATTAAGCGTAACAAGATAATTAAGGAAAGAGCAGGGCCGATAAAGACCAAAAAGGTAACCCGTCTGTGGATACGTAAAATGTGGGTATGGTTCTTAATGAATACTTTGTGTCAGTCTTCACAAAAGAGGGGGGTGATGCAGACATTACAGTTAAGGAGGAGGAGTGTGAAGGACTGGATGTGATAAACATAGGGAGAGAAGAAGTATTAAGGGGATTAGCATCCTTGAACGTGGATAAATCACCTAGGTTGCATGAAATGTACCTCCAGGCTCTTAAAAGAAACCAGGGAGGAAATAGTGGAAGGTCTGACCATCATTTTCCAATCCTCAGTGGACACAGGTGTGGTACCGGAGGATTGGGGATTTGCTAACATTGTACCTTTGTTTAAAAAGGGAGCGAGGGATAGACCAAATAATTACAGGCCAGTCAGTCTAACCTCAGTAGTGGGCAAATTATTGGAATCTATTCTGAGAGATAGGATAAACTGTCACTTAGAAAGGCAAAAATGAATCAAGGATAATCAGCATGGATTTGTTAAGGGAAGGTCATGTCTGACAAACTTGATTGAATTTTTTGAGGAACAAGGAAGATAGATGAGGATGGTGCAGTTGATATGGTCTACGTGGATTTTAGCAAGGCTTTTGACAAGGTCCCACATAGCAGACTGGTTAAGAAAATAAAAGCCCATGGGATCCAGGGGAATGTAGCAAACTGGATACAAAATTGGCTTAATGGCAGGAAACACAGGGTAATTGTTGACAGGTATTTTTGTGACCTGGAAGGCTATTTCCAGTGACGATCCGCAGGGCTCAGTACTAGATCCCCTGCTTTTTGTGGTATATATTAATGATTTGGATGTAAATGTAGGGGGAATGATCAAGAAGTTTGCAGAAGAGACAAAAATTGGCCCCATGGTTAAAGCAAGGAGGATAGTTGTAAACTGCAGGAAGATATCAATGGACTGGTCAAATGAACAGACAAATTATGAGCAGGAATAGGCCACTCGGCCCCTTGAGCCTGCTCCGCCATTCAACACGATCATGGCTGATCTGATTGTAACCTCAACTCTACATTCCCACCTACCCCCAATAACCTTTCACCCCCTTCCTTATATGTCCACAGATCCCTGAAGGTAGGATAGGTCAATATGGTGGTTAAGAAGGTATATGGAATCCTTTCTTTTATTAGTCAGGGCATAGAATATAAGAGAGGGAAGTTATCCTGCAACTATATAAAACATTATTTAGGCCACAACTTGAATATTGTGTGCAATTTTGGTCTCCTCATCACAGAAAGAATGTAATTACAATAGAGAGGGTACAGAGGAGATTTATGAGGATGTTGCCAGGACTGGAACATTGCAGCAATGAGGAAAGACTGAATAAGCTGGGGTTGTTCTTGAAACAGAGGAGGCTGAGGGGAGATTTGATTGAGATGTACAAAATTGTGAGGGACCTGGATAGAGTGGATGGGAAGGGCCTACTTACCTTAGCAGAGAGGTCAGTGACTAGGGGGCATAGATTTAAAATGATTGGTAGATGGATTAGAGGGGCAATGAGGAAAAATACTTCCATCCAGAGGGTGGTGGGGGTCTGGAACTCACTGCCTGGAAGGGTAGTACAGGCAAAAAACCTCATCTCATTTAGAAGATACTTGGATGTGCACCTGAAGTGCCGTAACCTGCAGGGCTTCAGCCCAAATGCTGCAAAATGGGATTGGACTGGGTGGCTCTTTTTTTTCAGCCGGCGCAAACATGATGGGCCAAGTGGCCCCTTTCTGTGCCATAAACTTTCTATGATTCCATGAATTAAAATCTGGCAATAATAGTTTTTGACATAGGCCTTTTTGTTTGAAAGACACCTTTGAAAGTGATACAGGTGCTTGAATTGATCATGGTGTTAGCTTTGGCTTAGTGGTAAAACCCTTGCCTCTGAGTCAGCAGGTTCTGGGAGCCCCTCTCCAGAGCATAAAATCTCAACTGACACTTATGTGCCATACTGAGGGAATGCTGCACTGTCAGAGGTGCTGTCTTCAGGAAGAGATGTTACAAAGATACGAATTAGGAGCAGATGGAGGCTATTCGGCCCCTCTAGCCTGCACCGCTATTCAATAGGATTTAGTTTAGAGATACAGCACTGAAACAGGCCCTTCGGCCCACCGAGTCTGTGCCGACCATCAACCACCCATTTATACTAATCCTACACTAATCCCATATTCCTATCACATCCCCACCTGTCCCTATATATTTCCCTACCACCTACCTATACTAGGGGCAATTTATAATGGCCAATTAACCTATCAACCTGCAAGTCTTTGGCATGTGGGAGGAAACCGGAGCACCCAGAGGACACCCACACAGACACAGGGAGAACTTGCAAACTCCGCACAGGCAGTACCCAGAATCGAACCCGGGTCCCTGGAGCTGTGAGGCTGCGGTGCTAACCACTGCGCCACTGTTTGTGTCTCGAATTCCACATTCCCAGCTATCCCCAATAACCTTTGATTCCCTTGCCTAACAAAAATCTATCTATATCTGCCTTAAAATTATTCAATGAGCACGCCTCCACCACCTTCTGAGGCAGAGATTTCCAAAATCGCACAACCCTCAGAAAAAATTCCTCATCTCTATCGTAAAAGGGCAACCCCTAATTTTAAAACAGTGCCCCCTAGTTCTGGACTCACCCACAAGAGGAAACATCCTTTCCACATCCACCTTGTCAAAATCATTCAGGGTCTTATAAATTTCAATCAAGTCTCCCCTCACTCTTCTAAACTCCAGTGAAAAGAAGCCCAGTCTGTCCAACCTTTCCTCATAAGACAATACGCTCATTCCTGGTATCTAGTAAACCTCCTCCGAGCTGCCTCCTTCCTTAAATAAGGAGACTAAAACTGCACATAGTTTTCGAGATGCAGTCTCACCAATGTCCTGTATAATTGAAGCGTAACATCCTTACTTTTATTTTCAATTCCTCTCGTAATGAAGGATAGCATTCCATTAGTCTTTATCACTTGCTGTACCTGCATACTAACTTTTTGTGACGCATGCACTAAAGCCTGGCTCGGGTATAAAATTAAAACCCGACTCGGGCCCGACCCAACAACAGCCAACCCGAATCCGACCTGGGCCCGAGTACTTTAAATGCATTTTTTAAATGCCCGACCCAATCCTGACACATGGAGTCAGGTTTGGTCGGGTAGCCAGGCTTTACTGCAGAGTGCAGAGTCTGGACTGCACATTTCCTGCCTTGACATCCTGAGTGTTCATTTGAAGATTACTTCCCAGAGCATGGCAGCACTGTCCACGTCCAGCCCGACCCGACCCGAGCCTGAATGCTGGACCCAGAAGACAGACCCAACCTGAAGCCGACACATGGTCAGGTCTGGTTGGGTAGCCACACTTTAGCATGCACTAGAACACCTAGATCCCTCTGCACCTCAAAGTTCTGCAGTCGTTCTCCATTTAAGTAATACTCTGCTTTTTAATTTTTCCTGCCAAAGTGAAGAACTTTACATTTTCCCATATTATGCTCCATCTGCCAGATTTTCGACCACTCACTCATCCTATCTATATCAGTCTGCAAGCTCCTTATATCCTCTTCACAACATACTTTCGTGCCTATGTTTGTGTCATCTGCAAATTTAGCTACCATGCCATCATTCCCCTCATCTAAGTCATTGATATAAATTGTAAAATGTTGAGGCCCCAGCACAGACCGCTGCAGGACTCCACCCGTCACATCCTGCCAATCAGAAAAGCACCCATTTATGCATACTCTGTTTTCTGCCAGCCGGCCAATCTTCTCTCCATAGAACATAGAACATTACAGCGCAGTACAGGCCCTTCAGCCCTCGATGCTGCGCCGACCTGTGAAACCATCTGACCTACACTATTCCATTTTCATCCATATGTCTATCCAATGACCACTTAAATGCCCTTAAAGTTGGCGAGTCTACTACTGCTGCAGGCAGGGCGTTCCACGCCCCTACTACTCTCTGTGTAAAGAAACTACCTCTGACATCTGTCCTATATCTATCACCCCTCAACTTAAAGCTATGTCCCCTCGTGTTTGCCATCACCATCCGAGGAAAAAGGCTCTCACTATCCACCCTGTCCAACCCTCTGATTATCTTATATGTCTCTATTAAGTCACCTCTTCTCCTCCTTCTCTCTAACGAAAACAACCTCAAGTCCCTCAGCCTTTCCTCGTAAGACCTTCCCTCCATACCAGGCAACATCCTAGTAAATCTCCTCTGCACCTTTTCCAAAGCTTCCACATCCTTCCTATAATGCGGTGACCAGAACTGCACGCAATACTCCAGGTGCGGCCGCACCAGATTTCTGGACAGCTGCAGCATGACCTCGTGGCTCCTGAACTCGATCCCCCTAAAAGCTAACACACCATATGCCTTCTTAACAGCCCTATTAACCTGGGTGGCAACTTTCAGGGATTTATGTACCTGGACACCAAGATCTCTCTGCTCATCTATACTACCAAGAATCTTCCCATTAGCCAGTATTCTGCAATCCTGTTACTCCTTCCGAAGTGAATCACCTCACACTTTTCCGCATTAAACTCCATTTGCCATCTCTCAGCCCAGCTCTGCAGCCTATCTATGTCCCTCTGTAACCTACAGCATCCTTCGGCACTATCCACAACTCCACCGACCTTCGTATCATCCGCAAATTTACTAACCCACCCTTCTACACCCTCATCCAGGTCATTTATAAAAATGACAAACAGCAGTGGCCCCAAAACAGATCCTTGCGGTACACCACTAGAAACTATACTCCAGGATGAACATTTACCATCAACCACCACCCTCTGTCTTCTTTCAGCTAGCCAATTTCTGATCCAAAGCACTAATTCACCTTCAATCCCATACGTCTGTATTTTCTGCAATAGCCTACCGTGGGGAACTTTATCAAACGCCTTACTGAAATCCATATAGACCACATCCACGGCTTTACCCTCATCCACCTGTTTGGTCACCTTCTCGAAAAACTCAATAAGGTTTGTGAGGCACGACCTACCCTTCACAAAACCGTGCTGACTATCTCTAATGAACTTATTCTTTTCAAGATGATTATAAATCCTATCTCTTATAACCTTTTCCAACATTTTCCCCACAACCGAAGTAAGGCTCACAGGTCTATAATTACCAGGGCTGTCTCTACTCCCCTTCTTGAACAAGGGGACAACATTTGCTATCCTCCAGTCTTCCGGCACTATTCCTGTCGACAATGACGACATAAAAATCAAGGACAAAGGCTCTGCAATCTCCTCCCTGGCTTCCCAGAGAATCCTAGGATAAATCCCATCTGGCCCAGGGGACTTATCTATTTTCACACTTTCCAAAATTGCTAACACCTCCTCCTTGTGAACCTCAATCCCATCTAGCCTAGTAGTCTGTATCTCAGTATTCTCCTCGACAACCTTTTCTTTCTCCACTGTAAATACTGATGAAAAATATTCATTTAACACTTCCCCTATCTCCTCCGATTCCACACACAACTTCCCACTACTATCCTTGATTGGCCCTAACCTATCTCTAGTCATTCTTTTATTCCTGATATACCTATAGAAAGCCTTAGGGTTTTCCTTGATCCTATCCGCCAATGACTTATCGTGTCCTCTCCTTGCTCTTCTTATCTCTATGTTACCCACTACACCATGAACTCCTACTTGCGTAATAATCATTCATGTGGCACCTTGTCAAATGCCTTCTGGAAATCCAAGTACAGTACGTCAATGGGCTCCCCTTTATCCATGGCACATGTTACTCCTTCAAAGAACACCAATAAATTGGTTAAAAATGATCTCCATTTCACAAAGCTATGCTGATTATTCCTGATTACCCTGAGTTTTTCTAATTGCCCAGCTATAGCCTCCTTAATGATCGATTCCATCACCTTCCCCATGACAGACGTCAGGCTAACTGGCCTATAGTTAGCTGTTTTCTGCCTTCCCACCACCACCCCCCCCCCCCCCCCCCCCCCCCGTTGAATAGAGGGGTTATATTTGCTATTTTCCAGGCTGATGGAACCTTTCTAGAATGTGTGAATTTTGAAAAATTACCACCAACTACATTAGCTACCTCTTTTTTTTTTAGACCCTAGTACCCGGGGACTCATCAGCCTGCAGCTCCATCAGTTTGGTCAGAACCACTTCCCTGGTGCTTGTAACTTCAAGTTTCTCTCTTCCTTCCACCTCCTGATTTGCAGCTTTTACTGGAATGTTTTTTGTATCCTCTATAGCTCAGCTACAATAATTAGCACCTATTGAACCTTTAGTCTAGTTTAGAGATACAGCACTGAAACAGGCCCTTCGGCCCACCGAGTCTGTGCCGACCATCAACCACCCATTTATACTAATCCTACACTAATTCCGTATTCCTACCACATCCCCACCTGTCCCTATATTTCCCTACCACCTACCTATACTAGTGGCAATTTATAATGGTCAATTAACCTATCAACCTGCAAGTCTTTGGCATGTGGGAGGAAACCGGAGCACCTGGAGGAAACCCACGCAGACACAGGGAGAACTTGCAAACTCCACACAGGCAGTACCCAGAATTGAACCCGGGTCACTGGAGCTGTGAGGCTGCAGTGCTAACCACTGCGCCACTCTAACCACTTTCAACTGATTGACAGATAACTGCCACTGCTGGCTGCTTGATTAAAATCTGGTTAGGTAAATAGTCTTGTTAAAGTCTGACTCTTAATTTAAAATTTAAGCTGGACAAAAAACTTATCAGAACTTATCTCGTGCACCAAATTCCAGCTTCACTGTGGCAATGTCTCTCACTCAGGCAAATGTCTCTTCTCACGTTCAACTGAGGCGGTCTCACCTCTCAGGTGGTTGTATATAATCCCATTGCACTTCCTTGGTAGTCTGGCCAATCTTTATCCCTCAAACATTACAAAAATAAAACCTCATCGCTGTTTGTGGAACATTGCTGTATGCAAATTAGATGCTGTGCTTTCTGTTACAACAGTAACACTTCAAAAATGTCCCGAGGTCATGAAAAATGCTATAGAATTGCTAGTCTGTTCTTATCTTGATTGGTCACCATTAGTCATATCCCCTAAACCGGAGTGCATTTGATATTTAAGGTCATACATTATTCACCCATATCATAAGGGGCTTCCATAAGTTAGAAGCTTATTAGACAGCTTTAAAGCAGGTTTTCTAAAGCAGAGATCATTAATTTCCAACTTTTCAATCTTAAAGTGTGAAATGTTTAGCCTGAAAAAATTATAAAGTATAACAGTTCATAAGCAAGGAGACATACACTAGAATCGCAACTGAAAAATTATAGTAGGTGCAGTATCTTAGGGCATGACCACAATAGTCAACCGACAAGATAAGACTACATTACCCGTTATCACTAGTTCACAGCACAAGTGGCCATTTCACCTATCACATTTTTCTATGGCAATCCAACATTTCTTTGCATTTCCCCATTACCCTGTAGCACCTGCTTCAAATAATTCCCCAGAGGAAATAGAATAAGTAGGAAGACAATATCAAAATGCTTCATAATTTAGAGAAAAAAATTACTAATAAAGTCCCAGCTAGCCATAAAGGTAGATAGCTTTAGTATTGAAAATTTAACACTGCCAAGTTTAAACTAATTTTGAACATCAAATACAACTATTATTGGTTACTAAGCCAATGCAGTTGGTGCTACAAATTATTGGACCTTGTGCACAAATTGGGCTGGATTTTGTTCCCAGCCTGATGTGTTTCATGAAGGGGGAGGGCGGAAGATCGGAGCGGCAGTAGCCTGCCATAGAATGCAACGCAGGCCCGATTTTCCCAGCAGCAGCAAAGCTCCATGGCAGGCCCCCTGCTGCTCTGCAATGGGACCCAACTTTACATATTTAAATTACCTGTTCGCATGAATTAAAAGAAAACCAAAGCGATCTCACCTGCAGTTCTGGATCTTCAGTGCAATGTGCAGCACTTGCGCTTTCCCGTGCAGGGAAAAGCTGGGGGGAGGGGGTTGGAACTCTACATTTGTTGTGTGTTGGTGTGGTGGGGGGGGGGGGGAGAAAAGAGGGGAAAAGAGAAAGAGGGGGTCAACTCTGCATTGGTAGTGTAGTTTTTATTTTGGCGGGGGGGGGGGGGGGGGGGGAGGGAAAAGACAGAGAAAGAGAGAAACAAGGCCAACTCTGCAGTTTCTTCACAGGGTTGGCAACCCTTTGAAAATAGAACCAGTGCAGAAACTGGCCACCCCCACCATGTGATATGTGGGGTGGGGAGAGGGGCGACCACCCTACATATGATCATGAGCTGCCGGGCTCAAGATCACAGTGTCATGACAAGATGATGCAGCCTGCTGTCTCTGCATTTCTTACATTATAACAGTGACTGTACTTGAAAATTACTTTAGCTGCTGTAAAGTGCTTTGGGATGTCCCAAGTTTGTGAAAGATGCTGTATAAATGCAAGTTCCTTTTATCGCTGGATTAGCAGCAAGTCACAAGTATTTCAATATATAAACTAGACCTGCTAAATGCCAACACATGAAAAGGCTTATACCCAAAATGGACAATTTTGCATCTAAGTTAAAATACACAGCCCCATTCAAGCTTGCATATAAGGAATTAACTAGCAAGAAACCAGGTAAGAGATAACTAAAACTAAGCGCTTCAGATAAAAAAAAACTACTGCTTTCTCCCAAATTCAACAAAAGCTGCATAGCATGGCTCAGAATTCAATGCTGGAAACTTCTTAAAACTGGTGAAAAGTAACTCCGCTATTAAGCGGATCCTGGGTTTTTATATGGAACAGAAGTGACATGGGGGTGGGTCCCGATGATGTCAACACATTTTATATGGTGAAATGCATTACCAAAAACCAAAAATGAACAAGCTTCTACAGTTTCTAAGGAATTCCTAACTGAAAGGTCACTGTGCTCAACTTTCTAAAACCATTTTAAAAGACTTAAATATCCTTTATTAAAAGTTTAAGCTCAAGTAATCTCAAAGTTCTAGCAGGAACTGTATGGTAAACGGACTTAACTTTAGCTTTGAGGTCACATGACATTTGAAAATGGAGTCTCAGATGTTTGACAGATTTAATATATTTCTAACATTCCAGTTCATAAATTTCTCAAAATGATTTAACACCAACATTTTGAATATATTTATTTACATGTATATTTTAACAAATTGATTAGACATCCAATTTCTAACAGGTGAATAAATACAAAAACCTGTAAATGTTAATTTTAGTTCTGAAACACTATTCACACAGATTGAGCCAAAGGAGGAAGAGTTTACATCAGATTATAACTACTGTCTTGATTATTGCATTTTAAAAAAATCATTATTAGTTTGCCATTGTTAAATGCAAAGCCATTACCCTTTCTCCTTTTGCTAGATGCTTCATTTTAATGAAACGGCATAAAAATTTTTACACGTTGTGCTATTGGTTTATCATCAGATAATTCACCTTTTAGAAGTTATGTCCACAGTACTGCAAACTGTAGCTACAAAAAATTGTGCATGACGATGGAAAAAAACATTCTGTAACAAAATACACATTTGGGAATTTGTTGGAAAAAGTTAATGAAGAAATACATGGTCATTACTTACAGTACATACATCTGTAGAGTGCTCTATGTCATATTTATATCATAATTATAACATTTTCATAACCCTTCTAGAGCAAATCATGTGATCTACTTCAATTAGTTCTGCATTTTAATGATTTTTTCCAATACAGCGTTCCTACCAGAGCAGTCTGATAAGTTTATGTAAATGTAGACCAAGTCATAATACCTTATTTACAAGAAATGGATCTGAGTAATCGCAAAGTAATGATAGTGAGGGAATATACATGAGAAAAATGTTAGTGCAAGGAGTGGTACAACTTTTACACAACAACCTGCCAAAATAGAGTTCAATTCCATTGTAATTCTATCTGCAGATCAGATTGCTGAAGGAACTAAACATTTTAAAGTTATTTCTAATAAATAAATTGATTGTTGGTTTTAATTACTGTACATCCAATATAAAACCTTAAGCAGCATTAACCAAATAGTGACTGCTTAGTTAGCAATTGGATACAGTTAATGGTTTAAATTTCAATTGTTACATTAAATTGAACCGATTTAAGCAGGTTTTAAGGTTATCTTTTCATTAGTTCATCCCTGCAGAAGGCAAAATTTATGCTTGTATTGAGCGATGCATGCATCTACCAACTGAAGAGAAGAACACTTGACATTTTAAAAGTTAAGACATAAATCTTGTATTAGAAATGTAACTATATGCTTTCCCCTCTAAATTTTGCAATTGTTGAGGATCATCTGTTAACACCGGTTTTTCCATTACAAAGCAGTAGTGAGGTGGATACTTGAAAATGGAATTGCAATAGAAACAGGCCTAGTTACTACAGCACTGGCTCTTAGTCTGTTGGGTGGGTTCGTGAAGATCTACTCCTCTGCTTCTTCCGCTGCTTGGTCCTGTATTCTGAGGCTCATTCTTCGGCAATTTCTTTGCTGAAAGGATGAGGTTACAGATTAAAGTCTAACATTTCACTTTTTATGCCATACCAAACTAAGTATGTTTCAGTTTATCAGTTTAAAAGGACCTTTTTTTTGTGCATCACACTCCTACCCATTAGAAATACTGAATTTTAAATTTCTCTGTAGATGGTCAGAACAGTCTTTTAGCGAGGGAACAATAATCCTATGAAACTTAAAAGAACCTGTCATTTTAATTCTCTGCCCCACTTCCACCCTGACCTCTGCCTCCTACACTGTTCCTGTGAAGCTAAACTAAAGGATCAGCACCTCATCTTTCGATTAAACACTTTATAGCCTTCCAGATTCAACACAGTTCAACAATCAGATAACCTCGATTCCCTTTTATTTTTGGACAGCAGCTCTGTGAATTTACACCTCTTCTCGACTCATCTTTTGTTCCTTTACTTGTCCTATTACCATCTGCTTTTGCCTTACACCAAGATCCCTCTTGCTATTTACTCTCTCCTGCCTTCCATCCTATCACAGACCTCCCTTTTTGTTCTTTCCTGCACCACCCCTGCATTTAAAGCCAATTACATCTGTAACTTTTTCCAGTTCTGATGAAAGGTCAATGTCATGAAGCATCAATTCGGTTCCTCTCTCTACAGACCTGCTGAGAGTTTCCAACATTTCCTGTTTTTTATTAGACACTCGAGTATCTGCAGTATTTTGCATTTGGCTTAATTGCTCCTCCCATTTAATGATATTAATAAAAAAATTAAATGAAATATAATAAAATGAGTTTACACTTCTGAATTATACTGTCCAGAAACTTGCACAGGCATCTTTTTATTCCAATACTTAATATGCAGACTCTGTTTTTAATGAAATCTTATTGCACTAAGACTGCAATTTGTAGAAAGTTCCTTTCAATGTGATCAAGCTTACCTATTGCCAAAAATATTTCATTCACATTCATTGAAGTCTTTGCAGATGTCTCCATGAACAATAAGCTGTTGTCATCTGCATAAGACTGTGCTTCCTATAAAACAGATCAATTAGTTAGAAAAAGAGTTTTCTTGGAGCCTGTATAGAGAACTACAGCAACCATTTTGTCCTGTTTTAAAAGACATAATTGGAATACATCCAGTTTTTCTGTCACAGAACAAATATTTCTTTGTGTAATGTGGTTTGCAAAAAACACTTTGGAGAATGCCATTCTTGTGGACATTAAAGATATATAAAGTCTGCACTGGCAGAAGGAAATTCAATACTCAAGCAGTATAACATTTATATAAATCATAAACTAAAAACAATTTTCCAACATATCAAATGAGAATTCTTCAAGTGCTGCTTGCACAATGAATGCCAATAGACTAACTGACCACAGCTACAACACTAGCACCTACCAATATGGAAAATTATCCAAGTATTTTCCATTCACAAAACAGGGCAAATTCAATCCAGCCAATTGGCTCATCAACCTACTCCCAATGATCAGCAAATCGTTTAAACTGCTATTAAGCAGAACTTCCTCACCAATGACCTGATCATCGATGTTTAGCTTGACTTCTGCCAAGGCACTCAGCTCCAGACCTCATTACAGTTTTGGTCCAAACATGGACACAAAAGCTGAATTCCAGAGATGAGGCAAGTGACTGACATTGTGGCAAATTTCAACTTGACTGTGTCACCAAGTAAAACAGAAATTAATGAGAATTGGGGTAAACTCTCCAGTGGTTGAGATCATAAGGATGACAGTTGTGGTTGGTGGCGGCCAAACATCTAAAATTTTTGATCGCTTTTGGGAGTCAGAGAGGAATTTCCCAAAATTCTTTTTCCTAGGAGACTATGTGGCTGATGGGTGGTGAGCTTTGGGCACTTAGTTGCCCAGTTGCAAGATGGCTGATCAGGACAGAAATAGACCAGCTGGTTGCTGCCCATCTTTTTCATATGTTTGAAATAAAGCAGCTTAATAATTCATTATGAAGCCTCACCTCACCAAACATTTGCTTGGCATGCCATCAGAGATCAAGTAGTACATGTGAAGATAAATATCTAGTTCAGGTCACAGGGGATTATTGTTACACCCTAGGCTGCACTATCACACAAGCAGCTATTGGGCAGTGACAGTCAACTTCCATAAAAGGTAAGCAGCTCAGACTGCTTATGAGAGCAACTGTGACAATCGAACCAGAGAAGGTATCTACAGCAGACACAAATTTGTTGAGGGAAAGTTTTATCTATCTCTATCTATAAAGAGATTGTTACAGGCTGCCAGTTTACATTTCTATTAAACAAATAAGTCTTTAGTTGTTTGTCATTGTGATAAATGCACTATATAAAGCATTTACTACACATGCTCAAAGCCAACTCAAACGGTTTTGAAATTTTTACTGCACACTGCAGAGATTGCTCATCTTTTACAAACCTGGAACTCTACTGTTCTCTTGTTAGCAAGATCAGCCTTGTTCCCTGCTAAAGCTATTACAATGTTAGGACTCGCTTGCCTCTGAAGCTCCTTAACCCAATTCTTGGCCCGTGCAAAAGTGTCCTGAAAAAGAAATTGACAAGGGAAATAGTAAATATACAAGAACTTTTATGCCAAACAAGGGGTGGACAACTAGCTGCCTTGAGGACCAATTTTCTGAGAAACATTGTTAGAAAAAAATTCCAAGCACTTATTTGGTTACGATTACAAGGGTTATTCAACATGGTCATCTCAGAAAGGGAGTGCCATGCTTTAATACTGCTTGTTGGCTGTTTGCCTGCCAGGTGTAACAGATATAAACAGTATGGCTCACACAGTTCTGAATGACAAATAAACAAAAGTGACAACCTAAAGTTTTGTGCTGAAACTAAAGTCAGATTCAAGCATTTTAAAAAACCTGAGTTTTAGGTCATAAAGATATAAATTTAAGAGCACAAAATTAATCCTACCACGAGGTCAAGGGACAGGTGAATGACCAGCTTTTCCAGGGTCCGTTTCTGACTCAATTCTTGCATATGGAATTTTCTGTCTACTAAAGGGGCAGAAAGCTGTAATAGCTGGTAAATCTATTGAGTTAAATTTGAGGTTTCACCAATTAATTGCTGCAAATAAAGCAAGGTTTACTACAGTGATTGCTCCAACAAAATAAACCTTTTTCATTGCAATGGAATATTTTCTAGAAGTCAAGAGACAATCCACCTGTGAAAGAAGGTGGCCATGACGTTCACTGAATTATACATAACTCGAGGGAAACCGTGCCAATTTGATATATTGTACAACAGTACACCTGCCTTTTCAGAAAGGTGCAATCCAGCTTCAAAAACACATTTAAAAGATCTCAAAGAACCAGTTATTTGACAGTGGAGGATTATTTAAAAGGACTATTGCTTCCTTGAGGAGATTACAAGTGAGGAATCTGTAATCATACCCATAAGGAACACTAATTACAGAATGTATTGTATTTCTAGAAACATATACGGTCAAGAGGCTCCAAAACAACAGTACTGGTAGGTAGACTGCATTTCAAACTTTAAAGATCCCATGTCTTGGAAAAGAATTAACTGGTACCCAACTCAAACTTTTTTCTTTTTAAAAAGTACCGCCTTTAAGAATTAACAGTTTAGCTACAAGTCTTTGAAACTCAGTCTGGCTTTGAATTAAATTTAAACCTTCAAAATAAGAGACAATGAGGCAGACTGATCTGATCTACTTATTCTCTTGGAAACAAGAGAGCAAGCTAATGTTCTCATCTGAAATAAATGAGGTGAAATCTCAGTCAGACTGAAAACAGCTCAAAACAAAAATCTCCAGAGATAGATGGTATTTATCCCCAGAATGCAGAGAAAGACTATGGAGATTTGAGGGGAATCACTGGGGAGATACGACAATTGGTAAACAGGCCAATATTGTGCAGAATTACAAAAAGGGTTACAAAACAGAACAGGCAATTCCAGATCAATTAGTCTTAATTTACAACTACATAAAATAATGGTATCAGGAGTATGCTTTTCTAAACTGTCATAATCTTAAACAGCAATCAGAGATTTAGACGGGGTGGATCTTGCCTGATCAATCCACTTGACTATTTATTTTTGAGAACAACGACATCACAAATGGACTATGGAAACCCTACAATATGATATACCTAGATTTCCAAAATGAATCTGAAAGTTGCATACAAAAGGCTAAATTCAAAGCTGGGGTTTCAAGGTAAATTGTGCAAATTAATATGAAATTAGCTCAAGAATAGAAAGCAATGGGCACTTTATGTTAGGTTGGCAGGAGAGTACTGTGGCCACTTATAGCAATCACGACTGTTTCGAATTTAGTTCAGTGACAGATTAAGAAACTCAATGCAAATTGGCCAAATATGATACCAAACTAGATTTGGCAGTTGATTTGAAGCAGGCAGTCAGAATTACAGAATAAATGACAGAAAATAGGTAATTGGCAGAACGACTGATGAATTTTAACACAAGACTGAAGCAGCACTGTGTACCATCTACAAGATGCACTGCAACAATGCACCAAGGCTCCTTAGACAGCACCTTCCAAACCCGCGACTTTTACCACCTAGAAGGACAAGGGCAGCAGAAGCATGGGAGCACCACCACCTGCAAATTTCCCTCCAAGCCACATAGCATCCTAGCTTGGAAATACATCACCGTTCCTTCACTGTCTCTGGTCAAAATCCTGGAACTCCCTTCCTAACAGCACTGTAGGAGTACCTCCCCACATGGACTGCAGCGGTTCAAGGCAGCAGCTCACCACCACCTCCTCAAGGGCAATTAGGGATGAGCAATAAATGCTGGCCTAGCCAACGACGCCCACATCCCATGAACGAATAAAAAAAAAGTACTGTACGTGGAGGAAAATGAACAATGTAAGTGTTCCATGGATTGTGAAAGAGTGAAACAGAGACCCAAGGATTTTAGTAGACTTGGAGCTCAAACGTATCCAACGACTGCAGATTAGCGATAAACAAAACCAATATAATTTGTTGGTGTGATTAAGAATTTGATAGAATAAAAGTCAGCAGAAGTCACAATCAAACTGTCAGATTTGGTCAGAGCACACATTCGGTGCTACATGCAGTTCTGGCCATCAAAATACAAGGGAGACAATGAAGTAGCAATGCAGTACAGGGAAGAGCCATGACACTGATCCCTAGCGTTAAGAGATCGGAGTTATGAGGAAGACTAGAGAAGCAAAGGCTTTTCAACCTTGAAAGGAGGTGACCTTGTCGAGTCAGACAAGATAGCAAATGGTATATAAAATATAACAAAATGACTTTACACTAAAGTGCAAATGTAGAACAAAGGATCACAATTTTCAAGTAGCAAGAGAAATTTTGGATTGGTATCAGGAAATTCATCACAATGTGACAGATGGAATAAACCTCCAGACATAGCAGTGGAGGCTAAAAGATTGGTAGTATTTAAGAAGCAATTAGTTTCTGCAATAGTTGACTTCAACTTTCTGGATGAATAGAAGATGGCCACAATTATCCTGTGATTGTCATAATGTAGAAGACAGCTTGGAAACCTTACAAGAAACTTACACAGGTTATACATCCTATAAACCCAAAGGAATCGGAATGAGAAGTTAAAAAGAAACATTTACAATAAAAGAATCGACTAACAATCCCAAGGCTCAGTATACACACATGCAAAAACATGCCTAGAACTTGTGAATGCATACTTATAGCTGCAATATTTCCAGAAATGTTAAATTCTTGGGCATTACACCAGAAATGTATGTGGTTCCTCAAAAAAAAAAATGGAAGAACTGTATGATTGCCAATTAAATACTCTATACCTCAAAATTCAAAACAAACCAACTGGATCTGGCTCAAGTCTGGATGTAGGACAGGATACTCCTCACATTGGTATGTTTTCATAGAATGAGTTTTTTTAGATGCACCATTAGGCCTCTGCTCAATTTAGCCTTTGTCATACAGCCAACTTTTACCTCTGCAGAAGTCAATAAACCATTCATCCAAATACTAATTCCTTCAACCGAATCTTGAATAAATCAATAATGGAAAACTAAATAGATTAAAGGAAAGAATCTAAAAATGAACTGCAAATTTTAAAAGGTACAAGTTACTGTCTGAAGTATTACTTCTATAATAGAATGATAGACTTATTGACATTTCTAAATAAATGCAAGTTTTATTGCTTGCATTGAAATTCTACAACTGGCTCTCCAGTTAGTCAGACCACCCGAACTGTAGGATTTCCAAAAATGTCAAAAAATTTGCATCCAGAGCTAAGTATGATCCCAGGATAGGACAATTCTAGAGTGATGAGTATATACTGAAGATTTGGAGGGGGTGGGAGGGGTGCACATCACTAAAGTTTAAAGAGGATAGAGTCATAGAGTTTTACAGCACAGAAACAGGCCCTTCGGCCCAACGCGCCTGAGCCAACCATCAAGCACCCGTCCTAACTAATCCCATTTCCCTGCACTTGGCTCGTAGCCTTGTATGTTATGGCGTTTCAAGTGCTCATCTAAATATTTCTTGAATGTCGCGATGTTCCTGCCTCTACCACCCCTTCAGGCAGTGTGTTCCAGATTCCAACCACCCTGTGAGAAAAAATTCCTCCTCAACTCCCCTCTAAACCTCCTGCCCCTTCCCTTAAATCTATGCCTCCTAGTTATTGACCTCTCCGCTAAGGGAAAAAGTTTCTTCCTATCTATCCTATCAATGCCCCTCAATTTTGTATACCTCAATCAGGTCCCCCCTGAGCCTTCTCCGCTCCAAAGAAAACAACGCCAGCCTATCTGCCTCATCAAAAAAAAATCTCTAGCAATGAGAGAGATCCAACTCAATGCAGTCAATTATTTTATTTAAATATTTTTGAAGTATATTTTGCTATACATAACATGGAAAATACAATGGTCCAAAATAAATCCTTAACCTATACTCCACTTCAAGAATTGAACAAAGGAAAAACTAGAAAAAATTGAAATAAAGAATGAAACAAATCAGCATCTGGAGTTACAAGTCAATAAGTAGGATAGGCATGATTTTGGGAGAAACTCTCACTTTCCTATGTAGCAACCATCAAGCTTGCCATATTTTTATCCCTGCATCTTAAAATATTTTTCAAAGTCTCAAGGCACTGAAATTACCCTGCTCAGTTTTTAGCTGATGGACTGAAGTTATCAGTTTCACAGTTTACTTTGTGCTACTCTAAGGACACTACAGCACATTTGACCACTAATTAAATATCTCCCTTTAGCCTTTTGTTGCTACCTGGTAATACCAGCAGACAGTTGAGCTGAATCTTTCCCCCAAATGTGGTGCTTTCTACATGACACACAGGATCTTAACATTTTAGTACCATTCATACAACCAACAAAATACCTTGGGGCTCAGCCTTAAGTGAAATGACAAAGTTTGAATTTTGCACATTTACTAGAAATAACATTTTGGAACACTTCAAAATGAAGAACGTAGCTCTGTAGCATGGTTGTATAATTCCACTTACATCATTTGTAATGTCGTACACCACTATGGCAGCCTGTGCTCCTCGATAGTACATGGGGGCCAAGCTGTGATATCTTTCTTGTCCTGCTGTGTCCCATATTTCAAATTTCACAGTTGTGTCATCCAGGCACACAGTTTGAGTTAGGAAAGCAGCTAAAACAAAATAATGCATTAGCGTATTAATGTGTTGGTGCAATTAAAAAATTGCAATATTTCTGAAGTGGACACTGCAGAAACAAAATTTGTCAACAAAGCATGAAAGCTTCATGTATCTTACTGAAAGATACAAATACGTTTGCTTTATGTAAGCTTTTATTTACACTACATTTATCTAAGATTATGCATGGAGAAATCTGGGAGGTATAACAGATTGTCATTAAGAAAGTAGTTACAAAAGGGGCACTTTTATTAATTGAGGACTCGACTAGACTGCTCCAAGCTGGTTAAAATCAACACCAACTCTTTGACCTTGTTGTCTGCAGTCACAACCACTATTTTTTTGTCAACACCAAGCAAAACTGATTTACAGAAATCGAGATCAAAATAGCAAATCAAATAGCTATTTTGAAAGCAGCTTCTTGGATCTCAAATTAGCAGGCTCTAAATGAAGTTCCAAATCTTCATTTCAGCAGTATTCTTAGGACCACTTAGCATGCTTAAAGTTTTAAAATCAGGTCCATTTTGCTCATCTTTGTGTTGCATACACCATGACAAATGTTCCATTACAGAATTTCCCAGCATGAGACAAAAGATTTTTTTTTATAAAAAGAACCCAATACATAATTTGGTTTTCTGCTTGAAAAGCAAATTTAGATTTTAAAAAAGAAAATCCTTAAAACACTGAACTGTCCTGAAGAGTACTACAGCCTCATCACCTTAGAAAGTGAATTGTTAGTCTGCAACATATAGCCTATTGAATTTTACTAACACCAAGGCCATAAAAAATTCAGATCATTAAAAATTTTCAGATCAAATGCATGCTCAAACAATAGGATCCTACAAATCGCGTGGTAGTCAGAGACTAGGTACCTAGACATTTGGGTCTCCAGAGTTTGTTATGAGGCTCATGATCTCTCCCTCTTGCAAGAATTTCTGACAAGGCCACATTCTATATAGGTGACCATTGCTTATTAATTAGTCCAAGTATACCACAGTTGCACTACTTCATTTAGTGACCTCATCCATGCTTCCAATGTTACCCCTTGCCATGCATTCACAATACCCTCCGATCTTCCCTGCTCTGACCCCCGAACGCTGTCCTTAAAGATCTCAGCTTCATCCCCTTACGTCCCCACCTCAATACATTTCAAGCTTGGCACAATGCTGAGCTCTTTTCCCATTGCCTTCATCACTGCGCTTTTCTTTGGCCAGGAGTCCTTCCCTCGCTCAGTGGACTCTTTTACTCTCTCCAGATTTCCAGCATCCGCAGCATTTTGCGTTGGTTTTGTTCTAGACAGGCTGAATGAGCTAAAAATAATGCTATGTACAGTTGGCATTAATCAGAGTGCTGATAGAGACAAGGAAGTAGATGTGTGAGGCACCAATGAATTACGGCACACTCGAGAAGATAGGGAACAGCCTAATATGGTGCCCACATTCAAAATAGTACACAACACAGATGAAGGCAAATACAGATCGATTGCTCTTAGCTTCCATTCCATGCAAAAATAATGGAATTGAATCAGGCATAAGCTGCAGAACAATAACTTTGTTTAAAAACAGGCAGCATAGATTCAGAAGAGGAAAACCTTGGCAAACTTCAGCATCTTTGAGGAAGTGACAACACAAGTGGGCTGCAGTAAGCCTTATGTAGTGCACCTGGACTTTCAAAAAGCTTTTGATAAAGTTCTACACAAAAATAGTGAAACTCAAAGCTGTGATAATTCTAGGAACGCACAAGAAACTGGCTGAATGGTAGCAAACAATAAGTACTCGGTAGAAAAAATAGGTCAGGTACGGGGAGAAAGAGTACGGAGTGGGATACCTTGGGGCTCAGCCACTAGTGTTTGAGCTACATAGGTGACCTGGATTCAGAAACATAGAATTGTATTAGATAAGAGCAGATTTTCCATGGTACTACTGACTGCTAATCAGATTAAATGTTGCATTGTTCTGCTGCTAAGGTGGAATTGTGATTAAGATGGCCAGTCCCTTTAAAGCAAGAAAAATCTGGAACCAAATAAGTTTGGTCAGGAAACCTGGCAGGCAGGAATGTCTGTCAGTTTCTCATTACAGTTCAGAAGCACCTAGCATTTTAAAACAGTTTTAAACTTTTAACAGAATGTGAGGTTCCACCCATAACATTGCTTGTCGTGAGTGGGAAGGGTTAGATTCTGAGTTCTGGCAGCACTTGGGGGTGGTGGGTGGGTGGGAAAGATGGGGTGGTTAACAGGTTTGAGGGACAGAAAAGTTGGGATTTGGTAGTGTGATAAGCTGCATAATTATTAAATAATTTATGTAAACATGTGCTTAGTTACACCAGCAACCTTTACCCAAAAAAAACTCAACTTCCATTGGAGTTTGTTTTCCTATAACGGCCAAGTGGCCTCTTTCTGTGCCTTAAACATTCTATGATTCTAATGGGGCATGGCAGGGGCGGGGGGGGGGGGGGGGGGGAAAAAAGAGGAGGAGGAGGGGAGAAACAACTCAAATAGAGCAATATGGATGTTATGCCATATAACTCAACGTATTACTGGGACACAAATTTAATGGTGCTGAATAAATTATATTTATGTTGTTCTGATGAACGGTCACAGATCTGAAACGCCTGCTTCTCTCTCCACAGATGCTGCCTGACCTGAGTATTTCCAGCATTTTCTGTTTTTATTTCACATTTCCAGCATCTGCAGTATTTTGCTTTTATATTTATGTTGTACTGGATTTTAAACTGTTTGGGAGATCAAATCCTGCGACCCTTCTGTAAAAACTGTACATGAGTTGCTTTGATTAAAATTTATGTTTCTTTACCTGTGTATTTACTCCTTACTCGTCAAAAAACCCCAGGATACACTGGATGATGAAAAGCTTCATGTGGCAGACCAGAGGTAGATATGTGGAGGGTAGCAGAAATTGTGGGTGAAAAGAGGGGTAGTGTGTCTGGCAGTATTCGGTGATGGTTCAGAAGTAAGGGGAAATCTAAAATCTTATGAGCATTGGGAGCTGAAGGTTTCAGATCATGGGAGTATGGGACAAGAAGCATGCCCTAGACCATCCTCAGCCATCAGACCACTCTTTTGTTCTGTTCCCAGCTAAAAAGGTACATTTCCAGCCTGAAACTAGTATACAATGTTATAGCTACTTTTGACTATTTGCCAACTGCACTCCATACACACTAATACATGCATGTGCACCTGACTGTTAAGAATGAACCAGGGGTCCAGGTCTCAGGTTAGGCTGAACACCAAAGGTACCCAATGTCCAGAAACAGACAAGGCAGGGTAGCCCAGGAACATGTTGCTGTCAGTCAGAACGTACCAGGTGCTGTCTGGGCACACAAGGCCTCGGTGTGACTAAGAAAGCAGCAGAGCAGGACTGCGAGAAATAAATGCATCTCATGTTTTTGCTCAGGGCCATACTAGGAGCAGAGACATCTGCCTCAGACAAACTTGAGCCCCAAGGATTAAGCCTTAGTGGGGTGAAGCTTAGTTGATTTTCTGACAGGATGTAGAAAAAGGGTTCCGAAGAAGGGTCACTGACCCGAAACGTTAACTCTGCTTCTCTTTCCACAGATGCTGCCAGACCTGCTGAGTGAATCCAGCATTTCTTGTTTTTGTTGTAGAAAATGTAATCTGCTTTTGACATCATTTTAACTGATAACATTAATTATTCATCTGCCGGTAATGAGTGGATAAACAAACTTTTTTTTAAAAAAAGCATGCAAGTGTTTAAATTGCACAAAATCCATAAGAGACGAGGACATAATATACTGAATGGAAATGAATTAGTGCAGAAAACCTGGATTACAACACATATTACTTCAAAAGTGTCATGTGACAAAACTTTGTCTAACATTGATGAGATATTAAAATATATGCTGTAAAAACAAGTCTAAGTGACATTCAAGCTTTACAATGCACTGGCCAGACCATACAAGAGTACCTCAGTTTTGGGCACTATGCCCACATGTACATTGGAAAAAGTACAATGAGCAAAGAAAGTAAACTGATCCTAACTGTTAAGATGGCGACCTATTGGGAAAGATGAAAGACGTACAAGCTTCATGGATAAAAAGGCAGTTATAAGGAATTTGTAAACATATAAATAAGGTAAGCCCAGAAAATTACTTCAATGTGTGAAAGGTAGAACAAGGCATAAAAGGAAATTAAAATCAGGAAGAACTTCTTAGAGCAAACTGTCTGGAATAATCTGTCAGGGCAATGGATGCAAAATATTTAGATGGTGCAAAATTGACCTGGATGCTACAATTGGGTACAAGAGAAAACTTTTAATGATTTCAATGACTTAGCACCCTGATTTTCCTTGCAGGCATTTAAGATCTCACTTTTGCTAGTGGTTGTTACTGCAAAGCCCATAATTCTGGGCTTTGGGAAAACCGTAACAATGGACGCGTCACAAAGGCCAGATGACTAAATTGTGCAATTTATCTAACATAGAACAGCACAGTACAGGCCCTTCGGCCCACGATGTTGTGCCGACCCTTTAACCTACTCTAAGATCAAACTACCTGAATACCCTTCATTCTACTATCATCCATGTACCTATCCAAGAGTCGCTTAAATGTCCCCATTGTATCTGCTTCTACTACCACCGCTGGCAGTGCATTCCACGCACCCACCACTCTCTGTGTAAAGAACCTACCTCTGACATCTCCCCTAAACCTTCCTCCAATCACCTTAAAATTATGCCCCCTGGTGATAGCCCTTTCCACCCTGGGAAAAAGTCTCTGGCTATCCACTCTATCTATGCCTCTCATCATCTTGTACACCTCTATCAAGTCACCTCTCATCCTTCTTCGCTCCAATGAGAAAAGCCCTAGCTCCCTCAACCTTTCTTCATAAGAACTTTTTCAAAACCATTATTTCTGGCATGTAAAATCATTGGTTGGAGCTTGGTCTTAAGGCCTTTTACAAAAATTTATGTTTAATATCTTCGATTTTCGTGCAACGGGAGTGCACATACTGGAGTGAAAAAAAAAGAAAAATTATTTGCATTTATTTAGTGCCTTTCATGTCCTTAGATATCCCAAAACATTTCACAACTTATACAAAAAGCATGAATAGTCAATGTGCTGATAGATTTCAATGTACTTTCTGGATCTCATTAGACATTCAGCAGTTCATAATAACTGTGCCATATCTATATGGGCATGGCACATCAAAGGGATACTTGAGCTGGACACATTATGGGGATGTAAAGGAAATTGTTAAAAACAAAATTCAAACAACGTGGTCAACTGCATTGTTGGTTGCAGTGATTTAAAAGGATGAATGCCCTTCTTCTGTGCCATAATGACTAGGACTTGTGGCTTTGGCTAGGGCTGTTTTAATGCTGATGGGTAAAGCGGAAACCTGATCGAAGGGATTCAAAGAGTGTGTTGCAGAAAAGATGAGCAAAGATCCAACAGACAACATTTTCAAGGACTTCAGTAGAAAACATGGGGTATTAGCGAGGACAGAGGAGTTAAGGTTGGGTATTTTCAAGAGTGTGTGAAGGCAGGGAACCAGCTCCAATGTTAGCTAGCATGAGCCAAGATGGACAGGAGTTTCATTGCAATGGGGTCAAGGAAGCATGGAGATGATGAGCTAGGAAATGGCATAGATGTAGTTGGGTGAGGAATTGAGGGCTCCAACAGTATTGTTGGAAGTGACGGGGCCACGTAGCAGAGCTACATAATCGCATAGTCACAATGAAGAAATCTACAAGTTCCCTGCACAATAAAGGCTAATATGGGAGGCAGAGAGGGGGGTGGTAAAGGAGTTTGACAGCACAAGAGATAAGGACTCCAGTGTTATCTTTGCTCTCCAGGATGTTAATATAATATTGGGTGGTTTTGCCAGTATAGCAAGCCCTGATGGAGCTCGATAACAACTTCAACAATATGAACCATTTCAAAAATATTACACATGCAATATAGAATCATGGAAATTTACAAGTACAGAAGGTGGCCATTCGGCCCATCGCATCTGTGCCAGCCAACAGGAGGCCACCCAGCCTAATCGCACATTCTGGCTCTGAGAGGGAGAGGGAGAAAAAAAAAAGAGAGAGACATGCGGCACAGAAGGAGGCCATTCCACCCATTGAGTCCATGCCAGCTCTACACAGAGCTATGCAGTCAGTCCCACTCCTCGGCTCAATCCCCATAGCTCTACAAGTCTATTTCTCTCAGCTGGCCATCCAACTTCCTCTTGAGATCATTGATTGTTTCCCTCAAACTCATGGTCATTACTACTCGCTACAGAAAAAGTGCTTCCTCACATTCCCCCTGCATCTTTTGCCAAAACTTTCAATCTGTGTCTCTTAGTACTCGTACCATATTTCATAGGAACAGTTTTTCCTTGTCTAACTTACCTACGCCTGTCATAATCTTGTACGCTTCTATTCAATCTCCCTTGTTCTAAGGAGAACAAACAGAGCAAACACTCCTCCATCTCTGGAACCATTCTGGTATATCTCCTCTGCACCCTCTCAAGGACCCTCACATCCTTCCTGAAGCATGTCGACCAGAACTGGATGCAATACTCCAGCTGGAGACAAACTAGAGCTTTATGGGTCTTGGTCCAAGCCTTGTAGGTTACGGCACAAGTGCATATTCAAGTTTTAAATAAAAATGTTATGAGGGTTTCTGCCTCGACCACGCTTTCAGGCAGAGTTCCAGATTCCCACCATGCTCTGGGTGAAAAATAACTTCCCCTCAAAGCCCCTCTAAACCTCCTACCTCTAGCCCTAAAGCTATGTCCCCTGGTTACGGATCCCTCAACCAAGGGGAATAGGGCCTTCCTATCCACTATCTAGATAGATCCCTCAATTTTATAACCTTCAATTAGGTCGCCTCTCAGCTCCTCTGTTCCAAAGAAAACAACCCTGGTCTATCCAATCTTCCGTCATCACTAAAATCCTCCAGTCCGGACGACATCTTCAACTTATATCTTTCCTATAATGCAGTAGCCAGAATTGCATGCAGTACTCCAGCTGTCGCCTAACCAGTGTTTGATACAGTTCCAACATCACCTCCCTGCCTCAGATAATGAAGGCAAGTATCCCACATGGCTTCCTTCTTGACTACCTTATCTACTTGTCCAGCCACCTTCAGGGATCTGTGGGCATGCACTCAGAGATGCCTCAATTCTGTTAGACTTTTTCTTCTTTCACGGGATAAGGGACAGCATCTGTTGCCGATCCCGAATTGTCCTCGATAGCTGAGTGGCTTGCTAGGCCATTTCAAAGGGCAATTACCAGTCA
Organism: Heterodontus francisci; assembly: GCF_036365525.1. Classification (NCBI taxonomy): domain Eukaryota; kingdom Metazoa; phylum Chordata; class Chondrichthyes; order Heterodontiformes; family Heterodontidae; genus Heterodontus; species Heterodontus francisci. The sequence goes on along the minus strand of NC_090372.1, from coordinate 150,915,853 downwards.
ACCACATTGCTGTGGGTCTGGAGTCACATAGGCCAGACCAAGTAAGGATGGAAGATTTCCTTCCTTAAAGGACATTAGTGAACCAGATGCATTTTTACGACACTCAATGACAAGTTTTGAGGCACCATTACTGAGACTAACTTTGAATTCCAGATTTTTACTGATTAATTCATTTTAAATTCCACCAGCTGTCAGGGTAGGATTTGAACCCATGTCCCCAGGAAATCAGCACGGGCCTCTGGATCACTCGTTCAGTGACACTACCACTACGCCACCATCTCCCCTCAGCATATTATTTATTGTGTATTGCCTTGCCTTGCTAGCCTTCCCCAAATGCATTATCTCACCACTTCTCTGGATTACTCCATTCGCCATGGTTCCAGCCACCTGACTAGTCCATTGATTTAGCTACAGTCTGCAGCTTTCTTCCTCATTATCACACAGCCGATTTTTGTATCATCTGCAAACTTCGCAATCATTCCCTCTACATTCAAGTCCAAGTCATTTACATACTTGCCAACATATGAATTAGGAGTAGGAGCAACCACTCGGCCCTTCGAGCCTGCTCTGCCATTCAATAAGTTCATGGCTGAACTGATTACTCCACATTTCCAACTACCCAGATAACCTTCCACCCCCTTGCTCATCAAGAATTTATCTACCTCTGTCTTAAAAATATTCAAACACCCTGCTTCCACTGCATTTTGAGGAAGAGAATTCCAAAGACTCACGACCCTGGGAAAAAAAATATTTCTCTTCATCTCTGTCTTAAATGGGCGACCCTTTATTTTTAAACAGTTCTAGATTCTCCCACAAGGGGAAACAACCTTTCCACATCCACCTTGTCAAGACCCCTCATGATCTTATATGTTTCAATCAAGTCACCTCTTACTGCGTCTAAATTCCAGCGGATACAAGACTAGCCTATCCAATCTTTCCTCATAGGACAGCCCGCCCATTAGTCTAGTAAACCTTCTCTGTACTGCTTCCAATGCATTTACATCCTTTAATAAGGAGACTAGTACTGTACACAGTACTCCAGATTTGGTCTCACCAATGCCCTGTATAGCTGAAGCATAACCACCCTACTTTTGATTCAATTCCCCTCGCGATAAATGATAACATTCTATTAGTTTTCCTAATTACGTGCTGTACCTGCAAACTAACCTTTTGCAATTCATGCACTAGGGCACCCAGATCACTCTGCATCTGAGATCTGCAATCTCTCACCATTTAGATAATATGCTTTATTCTTCCTGCCAAAATAGACATTTTCACACTTTACCACATTATACTCCATTTGCCAGGTCTTTGTCCACTCACTTAACCTACTTATATCCTTTTGTAGCCTCCTTATATCCTCTTCACAAGTTACTTTCCTACCTATCTTTGTCTCATCAGCAAATTTAGCAACCATACCTTCGGTCATCCAAGTCATTTCTGTAAATTGTAAAAAAAGTGGAGGCCCCAGCACAGATTCCCATGGCATACCACTCGTTACAAACATCTTGCCAACCAGAAAATGACCCATTTATGCCAACTGTTTCCTGTTAGCTAACCAATCTTCTATCTATGCCAATATGTTACCCCCCACACCATGAGCTTTTATTTTCTGCAATAGCCTTTGATGTGACATCTTATCAAATGCCTTCTGGAAATCCAAATACAATACATCCACCAGTTCCCCTTTATCCACAGCACATGTAACTCCCTCAAAGAACTCCAATAAATTGGTTAAACATGATTTCCCTTTCACAAAACCATGTTGTATCTGCCCGATTACCTTGAATTTTTCTAAATGCCCTGCTATAACATCTTTAATAATAGCTTCTAACATTTTTACTAAGACAGATGTTAAGCTAACTGGCCTGTAGTTTCCTGCTTTCGGTCTCCATCCCTTTTTGAATAAAAAGAGTTACATTCCCTAAATATAGGGAAGTTTGGAAAATTAAAACTAACTTCAACTATCTCACGATCCACTTCTTTTAACACCCTAGGATGAAGTCCATCAGAACCTGGGGACTTGTCAGCCCGCAGCTCCAAACATTTGTTCAATACCACTTCCCTGGTGATTGTAATTTTCTTGAGTTCCTCCTTGCCATTTCTTGATTTACAGCTAATACTGGGATGTTACTTGTATCCTCAATAGTGAAGACCGATGCAAAATATATGTTCAATTCATCTGCCATCTCCTCATTTTCCTTTATTAATTCCCCAAACTCCTTTTTTATAGGACCAATGCTCACTTTATTAACTCTTCTTTAACTATAGAAACTCTTAAGATCAATCTTTATATTTCTAGCTAGCTTTTTCTCGTTCTCTAATTTTACCTCCCTTATCAATCTTTTAGTCACTCAGCTTTTTAAAAAAAAAAATATTTAGATTTAGAGATACAGCACTGAAACAGGCCCTTCGGCCCACCGAGTCTGTGCCAACCATTAACCACCCATTTATACTAATCCCATATTCCTATCACATCCTCACCTGTCCCTATATTCCCCTACCACCTACCTATACTAGGGGCAATTTATAATGGCCAATTTACCTATCAACCTGCAAGTCTTTTGGCTGTGGGAGGAAACCGGAGCACCCGGAGGAAACCCACGCAGACACAGGGAGAACTTGCAAACTCCACACAGGCAGTACCCAGAATTGAACCCAGGTCGCTGGAGCTGTGAGGCTGCAGTGCTAACCACTGCGCCGCCCATTCTGTTCAATCTTCTGACCTGCCTCCCATCTTTGCACAATTATAGGCTTTTTTAAAAAAAGTTTCAGTTAACCACGGATGGCGGGTCCCACACCTGGAATTTTTCTTTCTCGTTGAAATGTATCTATTCTGTGTATTCTGAAATATCCCCTTAAATGTCTGCCATTGCATCTCTATTGACCTATCCGTTAACCTGATTTGCCAGTTCACTTTAGCTAGCTCTGCTTTCATGCCCTCATAATTGCCCTTATTTAAGTTTAAAATACTAGTGGACCCACTCTTCTCTCCCTCAAGCTGAATGTAAAATTCAATCATATTATGATCGCTGCTACCTAGGGACGACTGAACTATGAGGTCATTAATTAATCATAACTCATTGCACAATACCTGATCTAGTATAGTCTGCACTCTGGTCGGCTCCAGAACATATTGCTCCAAGAAATATCCCAAACACATTCTATATACGCATCTAGGCTACCTCTGCCCAGATTTTTCCAGTCTATATGTAGGTTAAAATCCCCCCAAATTATTGCTGTACCTTTCTGACAAGCTGCCATTATATCTTCCTTTATACCCCGTCCTACAGTGTGGTTAATATTAGTGGCCTGTACACCACTCCCACAAGTGACTTCTTGCCTTTAACATTTCTCATCTCTACCCAAACTGCTTCTACATCCTGGTCTCCTGAACTTAGGACATCCCTCTCTATACCATCATTAATTAACAGAGCTTTGCCTCCACCTTTTCCAAGCTTCCTGCCCTTCCTAAATGCCAGATACCCTTCAATATTCAGGTCCCAATTTATGTCATCCTGCAGCCATGTCTCTGTAATGGCTATCAGATCGTACTTATTTATTTCTATTTGCGCTCTCAGTTCATCGGTTTTATTTCGGATGCAACGCACACTCAAGATAGAGCCTTTAGTTGTATCCTTTTACTATTTTTGTAACCTCTAGCTTCATCTGCTGATTTACTCTTCAATTTGTACGCTGTCACTTCCTGTCACAGTCTATCATTTCCCATATTAATACCTTTCTCTCTTGCCTTGTCTCTACCCCTTCATTTACCACATCTTCCCAAATTTGATCCCTTGCCCCCACTATTCAGTTTAAAACCCCCTCTACTTCCCTAGTTATACAGCTCGCCAGAACACCGGCCCCAGCACAGTTCAGGTGCAGACCGTCCCAACGGTACAGCCACCACTTTCCTCAGTACTGGTGCCAGTGCCCCACAAACCACTGTGCCTTTCACGCTAATTCTATCCCAGTTAAAATTAGGGTAATTTAAATCCCCCACTATTACTGCCTTATTGTTTTTGCACCAGAAATTTGCCTATATATTTTCTCTATCTCCGTCTGACTGTTTGGAGGTTTATGGTACATGTTCAGTAGTGTGATTGCCCCCTTTTAGTTCTTCAGTTCAACCCATATGGCCTCATTTGATGATCCTTCTACTAGATCATCCCTCCTCACAGCTATAATTCTCATTAATATTGTGACCCTCCCCCCACCTTTAATTATCTCCCCCTCTATCTCGTTTGAATACCCTGTAACCAGGAATGTTGAGCTGCCATTCCTACCCTTCTTTCAGCCATATTTCAGTAATAGTTATATCATACTCCTACAGTGGCGCAGTGGTTAGCACCGCAGCCTCACAGCTCCAGGGACCCGGGTTCGATTCCGGGTACTGCCTGTGTGGAGTTTGCAAGTTCTCCCTGTGTCTGCGTGGGTTTTCTCCGGGTGCTCCGGTTTCCTCCCACAAGCCAAAAGACTTGCAGGTTGATAGGTAAATTGGCCATTATAAATTGTCACTAGTATAGGTAGGTGGTAGGGAAATATAGGAATAGGTGGGGATGTTTGGTAGGAATAGGTGGGGATGTTTGGTAGGAATATGGGATTAGTGTAGGATTAGTATAAATGGGTGGTTGATGTTCGGCACAGACTCGGTGGGCCGAAGGGCCTGTTTCAGTGCTGTATCTCTAATCTAATCTAATCAATCTGTGCTCTCTGCTCATCTGCCTTATTCTCTAGACTTCTTGCACTGAAGTACATACCATTAGCACTGCCAAAATCCCTTATCGCCTGTTTTCTAGCCTTTGTTTCCTCTGCCTTCCAAACACACTAACTTTCTGCCTTCCAATTTTTCTTTTCTTCATTCTGAATCTACTCTCAGGCTCCCTTCCTGCCAAGCTAGTTTAAACCCTCTCCAACACAACTAACAAAACCCCGCTGAAGTGCAACCTGTCCGCCAAGTACAGGTCCCACCTCTCCCCAGCAGCAGTTCCAATGCCTCAAGAATCTAAAGCCCTCCTTCCTACACCACCTCTCCAGCCATGTTTTCATCAGCTCCATTTTCTTATTTCTCTATTCACTAGCATGTGTCACAGGGAGCAATCCAGAAATTACTACCTTCGACATCCTGCTTTTCAATCTGAGCTCCCTAAACTCCTGCAGGACCTCATTCCTCTTTCTGCCCATCATTGGTGCAGATAATGGACCAAGACCTCTGGTTGCTCATCCTCCCCCCACCCCACCTTAATATTTTGCAGATGAGACAAAACTGGGTGGGAGGGTGAGTTGTGAGGAGGATGCGGAGAGGCTTCAGGGTGATTTGGACAAGTTGAATGAGTGGGCAAATGCATGGCAGATGCAGTATAATGTGGATAGATGTGAAGTTATCTACTATGGTCGCAAAAACAGGAAGGCAGATTATCTGAACGACTATAAACAGAGAGGCGAATATGCAACGAAACCTGGGTGTACACGTACACCAGTCGCTGAAGGCAAGCATGCAGATCCAATAAGCGGTAAAAAAGGCAAATGGTATGTTGGCCTTCATAGCAAGAGGATTCGAGTACAGCAGCAGGGATGTCTTGCTGCAATTATACAGGGCCCTGGTGAGGCCACACCTGGAACATTGTGTGCAGTTTTGGTCTCCTTATCCGAGGAAGGATGTTCTTGCTATCGAGGGAGTGCAGCAAAGGTTTACCAGACTGATTCCTGGGATGGCAAGACTGACGTATGAGGAGAGATTGAGTTGGTTAGGATCATATTCGCTAGAGTTCAGAAGATTGAGGGTGGGTGGGGAATCTCATAGAAACCTATAAACTTCTAACAGGACTTGACAGGGTAGATGCAGGAAGGATGTTCCCAATGGTGGGGGATTCCAGAACCAGGGGTCATAGTCCAAGGATACGGGGTAAGCCTTTCAGGATTGAGATGAGGAGAAATTTCTTCACCCAGAGAGTGGCGAACCTGTGGAATTCGCTACCACAGAAAGCAGTTGAGGCCAAAACATTGTATGTTTTCAAGAGGGAGTTAGATACAGCTCTTGGGTCTAAAGGGATCAAAGGGTATGGGGAGAAAGCAGGAACAGGTTACGGAGTTGGATGATCAGCCATGATCATAATGAATGGCAGAGCAGGCTCGAAGGGCCAAATGGCCTTCTCCTGCTCCTATTTTCTATGTTTAATATGTATGCCCTCTAGTCTCCTCTCAGCGACATCCCTGACCTTTGCACCAGGGAGGTAACATACCATCCTGGAGTCACGTTTGCCTGCTCCCCTCATTACCAGATCCCCAACCATTATTGTTCTTCCACTCTTCTTCCTGCCTCCCCCACAACACTCGCCCACCCCCACCCCCCCACATGCAGCTGAGCCACCCATGGTGCCCTGGTGCTCTGCTTGCACTCCCCAGAGGAACCATCACTCCCAACAGTATTCAGACTGAATACCAGTAGGAGAGCAAGATGCACTCTGTGGATTCCTGCACTACCTGCCTGGCAGTCACCCATTCCCCCTCTGCCTGCATTCTCGATCTGAGGGGTAACCACCTCCAAAAACATGCTATCCACAACAACTCTCAACCTTGCAGATATACCTTATTAACTTCAGCCACCGCTCAGGCTCTGAAACCTGAAGCCAGAGCTGTTCTAGCTTGCGACACTCTCTGCACATAGTGGTCACCCAGGTCATGAGAAGCATCCAGGACTTTGCACATGGCACAGGATCAGCATGCCACAGGGCTGAGGTGCCCTGCCATGCCTTTACCTCCTAGACAATTAATTAGAAAAACTTACCAGCTACTCACCAATCAGCTCATTCCTTGGTTGTCTTGTCACTATAGTTGTTTCGCAGATGTTGCTGTTGGTAATTTTACCGGAGGCTCACTACCCCGCTTTAACTCCCGAGTCGCTGCGCTCAATCTCCACCCAGGTCCGCTGCCAGTGGGTCTCTGGGCTGCCAAGCAGTAGTACTGACCAAAAGCATGTCTGAAAAAAGATTTTGATGGATTTGACAACGTAAAGAGGCTTATGGAACTCCTCAGGGTTACAGCAAGGCAACTGAAAGGTTGATCACTGAGTAAGAACTCCTATTAGATTGGTTACCAAAGTTAGAAGACCTGGCAGCTGGCTGACATAGGACTGAGGCAGGTTGCAATGCTGGGTCAGAGCAAGGCCACGAACATTGGAGATTGGTGAGGATATCCTGATGGATAAGTGAGATGTGCACGCAGAATTGGATGATTGTAAGTAGGTATTCAGGAAACTTCAAGGTTTGCATTTCAGAGAGTCAGGTTTTGAGCTAACAAAAGTATGGAGCTATCGTGGTGGTAGAGGCAAAGAAGGGATAGAGGCAGGCAACATTACAGAAGTTTTTCCTTTAATTAGCTTAAATAATGTTACAAAATATTAAAATATAAAAATTAATATAGGCAGACTTCACGTTCTTAACAATTTGATGATACTGCTCTGAAGAAAATATTAAGTTTTCTTGTACAGCTTCTAACCAAGTGATCGGTCCCCTGGTCTCTGTTTCAGATCTTAATAGGTGACCCAGACTGGCGGGTAAATAGTCTTTTCTCCAAGCGTTATTCCAGATGTCATTCCTTGAGGCAACAACTTGCCTATACTCTAATGCCACGATATTTGCTAAGGCCCAAAAACGGGTACGGGGATCGTGATGTGCAAATAGCCCATTGCTGTCTGTTCATTACTATGATTGTAGCATGCAGCCAGTACTAAGGATGTTGCAGAGTGCCTGCATGCCTGAGTAGGGGGCATAAAATTGTGCAAGGTTAGTACCACTTAAAGCTAACCTACACTACTTAAAGTCAGCCTGCACCTCTTTAAAGGGAATTCTGGCTGCAGAAGATGCTGGAAGCGGCTGGGGATAAGCTTCTAAGCAAGAAGAACACTGAAAAAAATGGTACAAAAGGGCAGAGAACGTGCTCCGAGGTTCTCAGACTGGAGGTGAAGCGGAGAGAAGTACTCTATCCAGAGGACTAGGAAGCTCTCCAGACAGACACTGCAAAAGCAGTGCGAGCAGACAGCTATTGCAGTTACCACAGGCAGTGTAGCCCTGAGGATTTGAATATAGTGCCATAAGCAGCTTAATGGTCAAGGTCAGTGAATGAATCTTCAAATGCCATATCCTTACAAAATGGAACAGTAGCTTCACACACATTGCTCAATTCATCCACTCACCTACCACCTGGAACGACTTAGTCGTGGCTGTGGCCAGTGGCCCAGCTGAAAGCACTGATGTTGGCATGCTCATACTAACCCTTCTCCTCGCATCCCACAATCTTTTATGATTTACAACCTGCAGATGGCGTAAGCTTACACCTCTTGCTTTCCCCCACCCCACAACATTACCCTTGTGTCTTTTTCCTTTCAGATACCCAAGAGCTGCAACCTAGTCAGGCAGTGATGCAGGAAGAGACTGATAATGTCACTTGCTCTCACATTCCCAGCCTATCAGTTCATATACTGACACTCTGCACACTTGACAGAGTAGGGTAGCTTACGAGCGGGACCCGCTTGTGGTGACTCACTGAGCACGAACAGCCTGCAGCCAGGTCAGGGGGGAGGTGGGGAAAAGAGGATAGCACAGGCCAACTCAGCAGAGGGCGAGGTAGCACACAAGTTCTGCTACAGAAGACTCAGATGAGCACTTAAATGGGGTGGGCTGCAAAGGAAGGCCTGACTGAAAGCCTGCAGTCACTGTCAAGGGGCACAGAGAAATCAGCGTCAACCTTCTACAGAGCTGTGCACAGAACCTGGAGCCCATGCTTTCGAGCCTCAACATTCTGTCAGCAATCTGTCGAGATTGTAATTATGCTGAAGTTTTTACTTTTCATTTAAAGCCAACTCCATTATCACACTTGTGTGGACCCAATCATGATGCAGCATCTGATGCCCAACGTCTCAGTTTCCAACACAAGCAGAAGTCACTCAACATCCTAATACTGAAGTGAATGCCCACAAAATGGTTACAGCATAAGTGGCCATTCAGCCCATCAAATCCATGCCAACTCTCTGCAAGAGCAATGCAGTTAGCCCATTCCCCTGCCCTTTTCCGTAGCCCTGCAAATTCTCTTTGGTGCTTATCCAATTCCTTTTGAAAGCTATGATTGAATCTGCCTCTACCACCCAGTGCAGTACATTCCAGATCCTAACCATTTGTTGCATAAAGTTCTTCCGCAGGAGTATGGGCCCCAGAAGTGCAGAAGGTGTTAGTTTCGGCAGGCATCAAGATCGGTGCAGGCTTGGAGGGCCGAATGGCCTGTTCCTGTGCTGTACTGTTCTTAGCATGTCGCTTTTGGTCCTTTTGCCAATCACCTTAAATCTGTGTCCTGTGGTTCACAACTGTTCCACCAACAGGAACAATTTCTCTATCTGCGCCGTCTAGACCTTTCCTGCAACTGAACAGATAGAAGTCATGTGACCTCAGCATGCTACCATCAATGCTCAAAAAGATTTGCAGGGTCACACACCAGTCCAGTAATCTGTCCTTCAAAAGATTACCGGGATTGCTGAGGCATTGCCTGGGGCAGTGGCATCCTCTCAGGATAACAGCATTCTTCTTCCCACCACTGTCACTCTACCCATCAGCCAGCCAGCCCAGACCACTGCTGCACGTTAAGGTGATGCAGGGCAAATCTAGGGCTTCTAGTGCCAGAGCTGCGTGAGCTCACCCTGCAAGGCCATCTGCAGTACTCTCCAGTGAAATTCAGCAGCCTTTCACCAACTATGCTGCAGCCACTCAGGTAGCACTTGTAGGAGCACCAGGCCAAGCAAAGGCACATGGAAAACAAGCACCAAGGAATGCATAAGGGAGAATGGTGAGCTTATATGTGGAATATTGTACTATTTATTTGATAAAGTTGGTTTGCAATGATTGCTGAAATAAAAACCAGCACAAAACATTGTGCCAAGACAATGCTGTGATGACCAGTAACAAAGGGAAGGCATGATGTGGGACTGCTGTTGAACGGGGAACTGGGTTTGCATTCAATGATACTAGTTGCCTCCAGTTCTTCAGAGTTGGATACCTGGTTTCAAGGCCCGTGCCCTCATGACTGCCAAGTTGTGTAGAATGCAGCAGGCCATGACAAATCATGACATGCACTCTGGAAGGTACTGTAGGGCTCCTCCAGAATGGCCCACACAGTGGAAGCTTTGCTTAAGCACCCTAATGGTCTGCTCAATGACATTTATGCAAATTGCCCACATGCAGTTGTCAGTGGACATCTCTTTTTACCCAGCAGTTAGTTTCTCATGGTGGATCAAATACTGATGGTATGGTAGACAGACAAAATATAACCTGCGTAAAGTATGGTCACACACCAGCTGCACATTGAGGGAGTGCAACCCTTTGCAGTCATGGTACATCTCAATCTATATGCGGCACTCACACAGCAATGTGCGCGCAGTCAATGGAATCCTACACAATGAGGAAGCCTATCATAGCGAAACCGCATGCTTTCTACACCTGCTTCTCTCTGGCAAGGGAGAGAATGCAATGTACACCCCCCTCGCTTTACAGAGAGTCAGTGACCTCTCATACGCAAACGTGGACAACGAACTGCAAGATGTTGGTAATTTTAATTGCTCCAGCCTAGAAGGAGCTGATGTTCATTGTCATGGTGATCTTTACAGCCACTAGCAATGTTGTCTTCACCCTGCTGAGGTTGCAGGTCTGTCTGCAACAGGTGACAGAATTTCAATAAGGACCTCCTTGGTGAAGTGGAGTCATTGCACAGTGTTCCTCACTGAGGTTGATCTAAGAATACTCTAGGTTGATAGAAAGCCCTTCGCCTTCTTTGTATAGCTGATCCTATTCTGTCACCTGTGCTCATTCTCTCAAGTCATGCTGCAGGCCAAGGGAGATAGAAACTACAGCACCCACGTCTGGGAGCAAGAGGCCTGAAGAACCCTTGAAGTGAGAATCAAGGCCTTCACCATATGTCACATCACATCCTGTAGACTTCAGCAACTTTAAGTAGCAGTACAAACCTCCAAACACTACTAACTTGGCAACAGCCAGTAAAAGTCAATTAACAACTAACCTGAAGGTGGCTGATGATCCCTTTAAATAGTGCTGGTGGGAGGTCCTTCCTGCTGCTGAACACATGTTCAGCTGTGCAAGGTTGAAGGAAGGCATGAGCTGGAGCATTCAGTTCAAAATGGCACCGTCAGTCAAACCAGCATTACACATCAACTGACATCACAATCTGCCTATTCTGCATACCTCCAGTGCAAGCTGCCAGCCCGTGCTACCCAAAATGGTGCCCAGCACAGATCACATCAAAAGTGTACAAATGTCCCAGAATCAATTTATACCCAAACAGCACCTGTAGCACAGAAAATACAAGCACTATGCAACTGAACTTTGCTGCACAAGTCTCTAATCAAAAGCGACAAATGCGTCTGAGCAAGACATGAGTACACTCAGTTGGTATCAATATCATTTTATCACCAAAATCTAGTTCAAAATCCAGAGCAACTTTTACCAGGGCTGGCACAAAATAATGACAAAGTAACAATTTTCCCCTGCACAAAGTAGCAATGTCTCTAACACCTTAAACTTGAAGGCTGCTTATTTGGTGAAGCATTCTCAAGAGAAAAATAACATATCCCTTTCAGCTACTGGGTATACTTTTTGCTGGGCAGTAAACGAGTCACCATTAAACTATGAAGGAAGTTCCCACTTTCTCAACCTTCCTTCTGAAAATGGAATTGAGACGTTAATCTGTGAAAGGAGCTGGGAAAAATGGATGTAGAGCAGAGTACACAGATTCATATGGAAAAAGGTTATTTTAATAAGATTACACTAAAACCTAGAAGTAAATCTTCAGTAAAGTAATACTTACCACCAATAGTACTTTCTTGATATTCATGGAACTGTCCCTTCACAAAACGAAGCACTAAACTAGATTTGCCAACAGCAGACTCTCCAAGTAGAACAAGCTTGAACTGGCAGATTTTGTTAGCAGCAGCTGGTCCATTGGGTCTCGCTGCGCCTCCCCGATTTGCCATGTCCTAATTAGTCACCAGATTCACTTGCGCCAAACTAGTTCTTGCTCCTGGTCGTCTCGTCAGTTCTAGGCTAAAAAAAAAGACTTTTCTTGAAGCAATAGTAATTAATGTAAAAATACTTCACATAATCCAGCTTAGGGTTTTATCAGGATGGGTAAATAACCTCCGAAAATGTCCCAGCCCTGCACCAAAATTGCTATAGATGTTTTTGTATTTCCCCCCCCCAAGCAAAGGCCTTTCAGTTAACCAGATACTGTAAAAACAGCTAATGCTGGAAGTCCAAAACAAATAGGAAATGCTTGAAATCTATCTCACTATTGTAACCCCACTATTTAAGAAAAGAGGAAGAAACCAGGGAACTACAGACCTGTTAGTTTCATGTCAGTAGTAGGGAAAATGCTGGAATCTATTAAAAAGGATGTGATAACGAGACACTTAGAAAATAATGATATGATTGGGCAGAGTCAGCTTGGATTTATGAAAGGGAAATCCTGCTTGACAAACCTGTTGCAGTTTTTTTGAGGATGTTACTTGTAGCGTAGAACCAGTGGATGTGGTGTACTTGGATTTTCAGAAGGCTTTTGATAAGGTCCCACACAGGTTAGTAAAGAAAATTAGAGAACATGGGATTGGGGGTAATATACTGGTATGGATTGGTATTGGTATATACTGGTATTGGTTGAGAGAGAAAAAAAAGGTAGGAATAAACAGGTTACTCTCAGGATGGCAGGCTGAGACTAGCGGGGTATTGCACAGATCAGCGCTGGGGACACAGCTGTTCACAATCGATATAAATGATTTGGATGTGGGGACCAAATGTAATATTTCCAGATTTGCTGATGACACAAAACTAGGTGAGAATGTAAGTTGTGAGGAGCATGGAAGGAGGCTTCAAGGGGATTTCGACAGGCTAAGTGAATGGGCAAGAACATGGAATATAATGTGAGTAAGTGTGAAGTGATCCATTTTGGTAGGAAAGGTGTTGACAGTGCTATCAAGGTGACACTTACACAACAATAACCTGCTCACTGATGCACAGTTTGGGTTCCACCAGGGCCACTCAGCTCCTGCCTTTATTACAGCCTTGGTCCAAGCATGAACAAAAGAACTGAACTCAAGAGGTGAGGTGACAGTGACTGCCCTTGACATCAAAGCAGCATTTAACCAAGTGTGGCATCTGGGAGCCCTGGCAAAATTGAAGTCAATGGGAATCACGGGTAAGTCTCCAATGGTTGGAGCCATTCCTAGCATAAAAGAAGTTGGTTGTGGTTGGAAGCCAATTATCTCAGTCTCAGGCATTAAAGCAGTAGTTCCTCAGACCAACCATCTTCAGCTGCTTCAATTATCTTCTTTCCATCCTAAGGTCAGGTGGGGATGTTCACAGCTGACTGCGTGACGTTCACCACCATTCACATCTCCACAGATAGTGGAGCATTCTGTGCCAAATGCAGTAAGACCTGGATAACATTCAGGCTTGGGTTGATAAGTGGCAAGTAACATTCACGCCACACAAGTGCTGGGCAATGAGCATCCCAACGAGAGTACCTAACCATGTCTCTAACATTCAATGGCATTACCATCGCTGAATCACCCACTAACATCCTGGGGGGGTTACCATTGACCAGAAACTGCACTGAAACACTTATTTAAATAGCATGGCTATCAAAGCAGGGCAGAAGCTGGGAATTCTGAGGCGAGTAACTCACTTCCTGACTCCCAAGCCTGTCTACCACCTAAAAGGCACAAGTCAGGAGTGTGATGGCATACTCTCCACTTGCCTAGCTGAATACAGCTTCAACACTCGAAGTTCAACATCATCCAGAACAAGGCAGCATGCCTGATCAGCACCCCATCCACCAACTTCAACATTCACTCCTTCCACTGCCGACAGTGGCAGCAGCGTGTACCATATACAAGATGCACTGCAGTAAGTCATCAAGGCACCGTTGACAGCACCTTCCAAACCCACGACCTCTACTACCTAGGACAAGCACAGTCGATGCATGGGAACACAACCATCTGAAGTTCCCCTCCAAGCCACACACCACCCTGACTTGGAACTATACTGCTGCTCTTTCACTGTTGCGGGATCAAAACCCTTGAACTTCCTTCCTAACAGCACTGTTGGTGTACCTATTTCTCTCAGGTGGTCATCCAATTCCTCTTGAAGTCATTGATTGTCTCCTTTGTAAAATAGACATGTTGCAGGGCACATTTGGGTTGGAGATCACAGCTAGGCCTCCAAGCCAAGGAATAAAGCAGGAATGTTGGTGGCTGAAAGACTCCAAGCATAATATTTTTAAAAATGGGAAATACTGCATTATTACCTTAAAGGTCAAGATAGAGTGCCAAAGCCTGGCTAAAGAGCAGTGCTGGCTGGGCATCTGGGCTAGGAAATTACTCTAGGAGGAGATAAGACTCAGGAATATTAAATATGGGGAAGACATAAAAAATATAAACAAAGTAGAAAATGTAATTACTTCCAACAATTGTTCATATCACATATCCTATTAATCTTTGCAAATAAAACAATGAGCTAAGGCAACTTCATTAAATGTTCCATGACAAACCAATTTTCTAACATCTAAAGTGACTTGTTTCTAATAAGTACTATTCCATAGAGATGAAATCTGAATAACTGTTTTCCAAAATGTGCATAGAAAGCCAAAACCTAAATCCAAGGTATGTTTTTCACACATTAGTTTCTCAAGTTACCTTAAAATGTTTTGGAAGTCATCTTAAACCTGCCCATGAAAAATGCTTTTAGCATCTGTAACTGCAGGAGACAATATACAGAAACTGTCCTTTAAATTGTAAATATCAAACATTGTATTCCAGCTGCTCATCATCCAGTTTACAAAAGGTTTGCACAAACACTGGAAAAATGTGCAGCAAATATCCTACTGCTTTGACAAACGGTGGCTGCATTTAGTAGTAGGATCTGCAGTTTATAGAAAATGAATTCTAGACAGCTTCTAGCAACTTACAAAATGGCTAATAAAATTTCAGACAGTTTATATTTACCCATTCTATAACAATGAGAAACTCGTGATTATAAATAGGGTTGGTATCGAAAGCTTGCATATAACTTAGGGAGGCAAGTCACAATAGTTCTAACAACAAAGAGCATTAGTAGGTTACAGAACTATTTACTAACCCATAAAATTAAAATCAGAATAATGAATTTAGTACAAACATGTCATTTCCTTGACAGAACAAGTCTCTACAGTAATAGTATTGGAAATGCTTGTTCTAGCACCTGACTGCTAGACAGCTAACAGTATTTAATAAGCTTCTAGCCTTTAACTATCAAAGCAAAAAGTATAGTTACACACTAGATAGCAGCAAACCAGTTAATTTCTACAAAAGTTGACCTCAAAATGATTAGAATCATTAATTTAAGAGCATACTTAACTTTTCCCTTAAATTTCAAGCAGTCTTAATACAAGTTGAAAATCCTAGCAGCCTATTTAGATGATGTATTGCTTTCATCTAAAGGGCACCGTTTACTTTTTACATTTTATCAGAAAAATGTAATTAGCTACAATATAGCTGCTACCCTATAATTAAACAATTTAGTTGTTGGCTGCCACTTACAAACTCCCACTTAAGAATTGCCTGCTTGAAAATGGAAAGACTTAGAAATCAGTAAACATTTGCATTCTTGCACTGCAAATTCAACAAATATCAAGAAAATGAAGGCAAAACGGATCTTGGGAAACACATCCTTTTAAAGAGCAATAATATTTGGTGCATCGACGAAGATTTGGTCCTGTTTTAAGCAGCACAGAGTAGGATCACAGAAAACAGATCCAGGTAGAAAAAGGCTTCAGACTAAAGCATAATGACTGCAGTTTAATTGGAACTACCACTAAGCAGAATTAAAGCATGGTTATTTAGCAAGACTTTCAGAAATTTCAAGTAGCACAATAATTAAGAATAAATTGATCAGATTGAACCTGCCTTATTATTCGTAGTTACATAGTCAGTTGCTGCCTACCCTGCTGAGTGCTCCCAGCATGAGTATTTCAGATTTCCAGCTTCCACAGTATTTTGATTGTGAAGGACGATTAGTTCTGTTTACCCAAAATTTTTAGTTAATGTGCATCTCATTGCCAGCCAATGCTAAAACCACCCGAAATTTTCTGTACAAGGTGAACAGAATGTTGACCTTGTAGTAATTTAGCTCCTAATTTTACTACATTAGCATATTCAGGCATTTGACAATCGCGAAGTGATTAAAATATCGCTATGCTTCAATACTAACTGGGGTAAGACATTTAGCTTTTTTAAAAAAATGTTAATCTGTTTTGCATTTTGAGTCTTGGCATCCTCCTGCGTGACTTAATGCGATTCACGAAAATTACTTACAAAAGCACAGACACATTTGTGGACACTAACCCATTGGCTCCACTAGAATAGAAACAGAAGAATTGTTACATACCTCTTATTACTTCCTTTTAAATGTAAACCTACAATCGATCATAAAAGTTTTAAATAACTTTAAAGAGAAAAAAAACCCTTGCGCTAGTTGCACGACTGACGTCACCCCTGACTTGCAACAAAAACACTCGGGCCCAGAGAAGGAGGCAGCAGCCAGTGGGGCCTGGGCACCACAGAACAACAGCAGCCCTACCCGTGACATTAACCCATCCCAAAACACTGAGTCTATCCCCCACCCGCGGCCTCTCAGTGCCCGCCGAACCCGCGCCTCTCTCTGCGTTTTGTTGCCGAGTCAACACAGACGGGAGACGCCATTTTGGATTTTAAAATCCAGCGACTTTAATGACAGCCCGAATCCCAGGGAGGGAAGGGACTGCGACTCTTACACCCCACCCCACCCCACCCCACTCTCTGAAACACAGCAGCAAGGACTTTCAATCACAACAAACCAACCCCGCTGAGACCTTACCAGCTGAAAGAGGTGAACTAGAGCGAGGCGGTGCGGTTTCCGGCCGCTCTCCGTCCCGACCGCTATAACATTAATGGGGGCACAGCGACTACCCGAACACCAATGTCGCCTCGCCCCGCTCACTCCGGCTCAACACTCGCACCGGAACTCATTGACGCACCGCATCACCCGCGACTGCGTCACCTTCCGCCATCCCTCCCGCGCAAGCGCGCTCGGTTCACGCGCGCGTTGCCATTTTACCTGCTTATCGCTGGCTGAATTTTGCAGCTATTAAAAGCCATTTGTTTCGGGAGTGACAATAGCTCACTTAATACATTGTTAACACTGATTTTTTTTATTGTATATCACAATTAAAATAGCAAGATTTCATATTTTTGCAAAGGGGACCACTCTTTTCCTGATATTGATAGCTCAGCCTGGTTGGTTGGTTGGCATCCTTCCATCTCTGAAGGATGATGGACAGGCAGCAAACAATCTATTTGGGTGGGGTATCTTCTCCTGGTGCACCTTTGCTGATGGCTGTGAAGGCCAATTCTTAAGAGGCAGGTTTTGCAACAAGTGCTACACATGAAACTGCCAAGTGATGCTGTGAATTGTTGTTTTTGACATTGGCAACTCTTACCAAGCTGCTGTAGCAACTGGTCGTTGTGGTTGTGCACACCAGTCCACAGGATGTGTCGCCATTTCCCTCTTTTGCCAGCTAGTGAGTCTCAGATGCAATAGTTGACATTTAGGGCCTGTATGTCACGCTTGCAAGCGTCCTTGAAGCTGAGCTTTGGGTACCACACTGGTCTGCTGACCCAGACTTCTTCACCTTACAGAAGGTCCTTGAGGAGTAGGTCAAGTAGGGACCAAAAAAGGGATTTATGCATGGGGGCAGGGGGACTAGCTGAGGTGCTAACTGAATACTTTGCATCTGTATTTACTAAGGAAGAAGATGCTACGCCGGCCACGGTGAAACAGGAGGTAGTTAATACTCTAGAAGGATTTAAAATTGATGAGGAGGTATTAGGCTGTCTATACTTAAAAGTTGACAAAGCACCAGGACCAGATAAGATGCATCCAAGGATACTGAGAGAAGTAACAGTGGAAATTGCAGAAGCACTGGCATAATGTTCCTTAGACTCGGATAGTGCCAGAGGACTGGAGTATTGGAAATGTTACACCCTTGTTCAAAAAAGGATGTAAAGCTAAGCCCTGTAACTATAGGCCAGTCAGTTTAACTTCAGTGGTGGGGAAACTGCTAGAAAGAATATTTTAGGGCAAAATTAATAGGCACATGGACAAATGTGGATTAATTTAGGAAAGTCAGCACGATTTGTCAAGGAAAAATAGTGTTTAACTAACTTGCTGAAGATTTTTGAAGAGGTAACAGAGAGGGTTGATGAAGGCAATGCCGTTGATGTATACATGGACTTCCAAAAGGCATTTGATACAGTGCTGCACAACAGACTTGTGAGCAAAGTTATAGCTCATGGAATAAAAGGGACAGTAGAACATGGATACGAAATTAGCTGAGTGACAGGAAACAGAGCACCATTTTGTGAATGGAGGCCTGCAACCAGTGGGGTACCACAGGGATTGGTGCTGGGACCCTTATTGTTTATAGTGTACATTAATGATTTAGATGTGAATATAGGAGGTATGATCAGTAAGTTTGCAGATGACACGAAAATTGATGGTGTTGTAAATAGTGAGGAGGAAAGCTTTAGAATACAGGATGATATAGTATGGCTGGTAAGATGGGTGGAGCAGTGGCAGATGAAATTTAATTCTGAGAAGCGTGAGGTGACGCACTTTGGTGGACTAACAAGGCAAGGGAGTATACAATGGATGGTAGGACCCTAGGAAGTACAAAAGGTCAGAGGGACCTTGGGGTGCTTGTCCATAGATCACTGAAGGCAGCAGCACAGGTAGATAAGATGGTTAGGAAAGCATATGGAATACTTGCCTTTATTAGCCGAAGCATAGAATGCAAGAGCAGGGCGATTATATTAGAGCTGTATAAAATGCTGGTTAGGCCACAGTTGGTGTACTGTGTACAGTTCTGGTCACCACACTATAGGAAGGATGTGATTGCACTGGAGACGGTGCAGAGGAAATTCACCGGGATGTTGCCTTGGCTGGAGCATTTCAGCTACGAAGAGAGACTGGATAGGCTAGGGTTGTTTTCCTTGGAGCGGAGAAGGCTGAGGTGGGACCTGATTGAGGTATACAAAATTATGAGAAGCATTGATAGGATAGATAGGAAGAAACTTTTTCCCTTAGCGCAGGTGTCAATAACCAGGGGGCATAGATTTAAGGTAAGGGGCAGGAGGTTTAGAGGGGAGTTGAGGAAAAAAAATTTCACCCAGAGGGTGGTTGGAATCTGGAACACACTGCCTGAAGGGGTGGTAGAGGCAGGAACCCTCACAACATTTAAGAAGCATTTAGATGAGCACTTGAAACTCCATAGCATACAAGGCTATGGGCCAAGTGCGGGAAAATGGGATTAGATTGGATGGGTGCTTGATGGTCGGCGCAGATGCATTGGGCCAAAGGGCCTGTTTCTGGGCTGTATAGCTCTAGTCTCTATGACTCTAAAATAGAGAAGCAAAGAAAGAGTATGTGAAGACACTGACAGCTAAGATAAAAAGGAATTTAAAAGTCTTCTATCGGCATATAAATCGTAAAAAGGTGCTAAAAGGAGGAGTAGGGCCGATTAGAGGCCAAAACAGAGAATAATGCATGGAGGCAGAGGGCAGGGCTGAGAGCGTTGATGAGCATATTGTGGTTAATGTTGTGTACATGCACTTTCAAGGTGTTTCAAAAGTGCCATATAATAGACTTGTCAACAAAATTAAAGCTCATTAAATAAAAGGGACAGTGGCGGCATAGATATAAAGTTGGCTGAGTGACAGGAAACAGAGTAGTGGTGAATTGTTGTTTTTCGGACTGGTGGGTCCTGCAGGGGTCGGTTTTAGGACCACGGCTTTTCTTGATCTATATTAATGACCAAGACTTGGGTGTGTAGGGCACAATTTCAAAAAACAGGTAATTACACCATCTCTTTGGGTCCCACTGAGAATGCATTGTTAGACCTGGAGAACCCACACAGCAATTTCAAGACAGGCATCTTTTAAAAACACTCCTTTTGTTTCAATTGACACAAAGGGCCAGATTTTAACTCTGTGCAGGTGGTTTTGAATAAGTTAAAATCTCACCCAATGGCCAGGATTTTGTTGAGATGCTGACATTGGGATCTGTGGCTCGGGGGGCGTGCTGGAAGATTATATTGGCAGTGGCCTGCCATGGAGTCCGACAGGGGGAGTGCTGGATCCGATCTTCCTGGTGGCAGCAAGGCTCCGTAGCAGCTCACCTGCTGCTGGGTAATGGAACCCGGCTTTACATATTTATATACATAAATGAATAAATTTAAATAAAATTCACAGCAATCTTGCCTGCTGCCTTTGGAGCAGCGGCCGGTACTCACGTACGTTCACTTTCGAGTCCAGGGAAAGCTGGCGCCACTGAGGTGGTGCAGGGGGTTCTCAGGATTTTTAGTGCAGTGGGTGGGGAACGGGTTTCGATCGGAATTAATAGTGGAGGGGAGGAGTGAACCGGGTAACCTCTGCACTTTGATCAGTTTGTTGGGGGGGAGGGGGGGAAGGTCAAGTCTTGCAGGTAAGTGTTTTGGAGGGGGGAAAAGGGTAACTATTACATTTAATTGTTATGGGAGGGAATGGGTGATAGTTTAAAAAAAATTTAAATGTACCAACAGGGCTGGCTGCCCTTTAAAAAGGGCGCCAGTGCCTGCGTACAGAGACTGCCCCCACCACGTGATTTGGGGGGGGGGTCATCCGGTATTATGTTGGGCCGCCGTGCAGTAGGTCACGGCAGCATGGCGGTGCGCGGCCCACACAGTGTGTACTCAAACTGTTGTATCTGTGCGGGTAACATATTTTGCCCATTATATGTTTTTAACTCCACATATTTTTTACCTTCTATGATACATACTACCAAGAATCGGTAAGTCTTTACTCCATACATCACTTAGAGTATTTACACTTGCCCTGATTTCTAAGTAAGTTTAATAGCATGCCCAAGATAACAAATAGAAATACTTCTTTAGGTTGCTTTAGCTATTGTTTCTAGCATGTGCCTCTACAGAATGCTCCATGTCTTTGAGAAGCTGCAGACTAATACTTCATTAGACTTTGTTATAAATTTTAGCTGCCAAATGAATTCAGTGAACAGAAAATAAGAAATAGGAGCCAAAGTATACCACATGGCCCACTGAGCCTGCACTGCCATTCAGTACAATCTTGGCTAATCTTCGGCTTCAACTCCACTTTCCCGCCTGCTCCCTGTATCCCTTGATTCCCTGAGAGACCAAAGCTCTGTCAATCTCAGCCTTAAATATATCCAACGATGGAGCATCCACAATCATCTGGGGTAGAGAATTCCAAAGATTCGCAAGTCTTTGAGTGAAAATATTTCTTAGTATCTCAGTCAGAAGTGATCGACCCCCATGTTCTAGATTCCCTAGCCAGGGGAAACAACCTCTGTGTCTACCTTGTCAAACACCTTCAGACGCTTGTATGTTTCAATGAGATCACCTCTCATTCTTCTAAACTCTGGAGAATATAGACACAAGTTACTCAGCCTCTCATCATAGGACAACCTCTCATTCCAGGGATCAATCTTGTCAACCTTCACTGTACCACCTCCAATGCAAGTATATCCTTCCTTAAATATGGAGACCAAAACCACACACAGTACTCCAGGTGTGGTCTCACCAAAGCCCTATACAATTGTAGCAAGACCTCTTTATTCTTATACTCCAATTCCTTGCAATAAAGGCCAACATATCACTTGCCTTCCTAATTGCTTGCTGTATCTGCATGCTAACTTTCTGTGTTCCTTGTATAAGTATACTAAAGTCCCTCTGAATATCAACATTTACACGTTTCATGCCTTGTAAAAAAGTGTTTCCTGCTTTTCTATTCTTATTTCCAAAGTGAATAACCTCACTCTTACCCATTTTATACTTCATCTGCCACCTTGTTGGCCACACTCAATCTGTCCATATCTCTTTGCAGCCTCATGTGGAGTGATTCGAATTGGTTGAAGACTGGCATCTGTGATGCTGGGGACCTTGTCTGCGAAACACTCTGCCTGCAGCCTGCTTGATCTCTACAAGCTTGTAATCTGAGCCTGGATAGCTCTAGTCACATGCCTCTGGTCAAATGATGCTTTGTCTTGTCTGCTTCCAACCAGTTTTCCCAGAAATCTGAAGTTTTTTGTTTTATTTTTAAGTTTGGGACTGTCTCAAAAAACAAGCTTTGAAACCAGTATCTGTGCACTTAACAGAATTCCACAAGTCATCTGCTCAGAAAACAGTCTACACACACTGCTCCACTGGTCTGGCAAACTGCAGACTCCATCACACTATAATTTAATTGATAAAGTTTCCCTTTATTTGTATAATTTGAATTTTACTAATGATGCCCCTTTTAAAAGGGGGGCAGTTTTGCAGATGTTTTGGGTTAGAAATCAATAGGAACAAGACAGGATGACAATTAATTCTTCTTCCTGAGATCAAAGATGTGGGTGGTAAAGAAAAGAGAGTACAATATACAGAAAATTCTCTGCACAATATTCTCATTTAACATAAAATTAATGCTGTGGATGGAGGTCACATTCCATTTGAATCAAAAATGAATGGGTACCTCCTCACTCAAAATGCTCTAAGGACTAGACAAGACTTAAATCTTTAGCTGCTGAATTAAACTACACTGTTTATATAGAAAGCCTAATTCTAAAATGGAAGCACTTTGCTTACAAAGAACATCTGGCAAGATCCTTTCCGATCATTGATGATTAAATGTGGCTTGCATTAAAAATGATGCATAATTCTCAAAGTTCTAAATATGAAAAGATATTTCACTAAAAGTAATCTTGGCAGAGAAACTAACAAAATTAATAAAGGTAAAGCCCTTTTTTTAACATCCCTTTTCCCCTTCTAAGGTACTTCCAAAGGGGCTTCAACTGACACTTAGCATGCAGTAACCATACTAATTTCAGCCACAGGGATACTTGTAGAAGTAGGGTCAGCTTGGCTCATTAGTAGTACTCTTGAATATGTGTCAGATGGTTTAACTAACTACAAGAATTGAGTACACGACCTAGGCTGACACTTCAATGTTGTAGAGGCTCGATCGCAATGTTGAAGCTGTCTCCTTTTGGATAAAACATTAAACAAAGGCCTGTTCAGGTGGGTGTAAAAATTCCCATGGAAAATTTAAAAAGAGCAGGGAGTTCTCCTGATGTTCTGGCCACCATTCATCCCTTAACACAAATAGATTAGTTGGTCTCATTGCTGTTTGTGGGGACATGCTGTGCACAAATTGGCCACTGTGTTTTGCTACAAAATAACAGTGATTACACTTCAAAATTAATTAATTGGTTATGAAGCACTTTAGGAAATCCTGAGGATGTGAAATGTCCAATACAAATTCAAATCTTTCTGTAGTAGTAAATTAGATTCAAGAGCACAAAAATCACATAGTTTTCGGAAAGGGAGGCACAATAAAGCACAACAGGGCTGCACACACAAAACACTTACATAGAGATTGAATATTTGGCATTTTCCTTCTTTACTGGTGGAGGCTTCTTGCCTTCTCACCTTTTATTTACTAACACCCTATCTCTTCTCACTGTCCCATTCTCTGTCATTTCTGAACCTCTGGGAATTATTATTATGGAAGGATTTTCCCTTTAAAAAGGGTTTATGAATAAGCACATAGCCGTCTGCCATAGCAGCGGCTTCTCTCACCCTTGTAATTCTTTGCTCCTCAATATGGGTTCTTGTGTTAATTGGGATGCTATTTTTAAATTCTTCTCATAGAGTTACCTCTCTCAAATTTTTCCATTAGAAGTCTAACTTGAGAGAATGCATCCAGTGATCGAAAGCCATGTAGATAAAGTCTGGGCAGGTCTTTTCCTAGTGTTTCTAAATTTCTGTCAATAGGCTTCAGGTACCAAGTCATGCACATTCAGAATTGCTGCTTTAGTTTGTTTGCAGTCAGAAGCACTCTCTTCTGACAACAGAAAAAAAGCTTCGCGAGCTCTACTTACCAATTTACCTTGCAGGAGGATAGTCCAATTTTCTTTTGGCCATTTTAGTCTATTCGCTATTCACTCAAAGGAGATAAAATAAGACTTGACCTCCTCCTCATTAAATTTTAGTACTAGTCTTGAGTGGCTCATAATGTCAAAGTTTTGTTATGAATTGGGGATAATATTTGAATTCCTGGTGGCATTCTCGTTTTGTGCTTTCAGCCTTTCTACCTCAACCTTTTTTTGCCACTTCCTCCCTTTCCTCTCCTCCTCTGCAATTGTATTTCCTCTCTTTTCAATGAGAACTCTCTTTTCTCTCTTTCCTTTTGTAGTAATTTGCCAAGCCTCCTTCGACAGCAACTTCCAAACCTGCAACCTCTTCCACCTAGGAGAACACAGGCAGAAGGCTCATGGCCACCTGCAAATTCCCCTCTCAGTCACACACCATCCTGACTTGGAAATATATTGCTGTTCCTTCACTGTCACTGGGTCAAAATCCTGGAACTCCCTTCCTAACAGCACTATGTGTGTCCTTACACCAGATGGACTGTGGCAGTTCAAGAAGGTAGCTCACCATCACTTTCTCAAGGGCAATTAGGGATGGGCACAAAATGCAGGCCTAGCCAGCAATGCCCACATCCCAGCTTAGCTTGGCACAGATGCAGGGCCACAGGATTCACAAGGAGGAAGGCTCTACCTGGAACAGCAGCAGGAGATGAGTTCTGTGAGGCAGTGCTGGGTGAAGGGCTGATGATAGAGGAGTCCATCCAGCTCATGTGCCCCACAATGGCTCAGAGCTATGAGCACCTCCATAGAGAAAGTGGCCAACCTCATGGAGAGCCATATGCAGCATTAGAGTCATAGAGAGATACAGCACCGAAACAGGCCCTTAGGCCCAAAGAGTCCGCACTGACCATCAACCACCCACTTATACTAATTCTACATTAATCCCAAATTCCCTCTCACATCCACACCTTCCCTCAATTCTCCTACCACGTACTTACACTAGGGGCAATTTGTTTTTTTTACAATGGCCAATTTACCTATCAACCCACAAGTCTTTGGCAGGTAGGAGGGAACCGGAGCACCCAGAGGGGACCCCTGCGGTGACAAGGAGAACTTGCAAACTCCACACATGCAGTACTCAGAACTGGAGGTCACTGGAGCTGTGAGGCTGCGGTGCTAGCCACTGCACCACTGTGCCACTGCATTATTCTGAGTGAATTCAAGAGCAGTGCACTGACATGCACAGCATGCATGCCACACTGTGTAGCCTGGAGCAGTCAGTAGTGCTGGTGGAGCAAACATGTCTGGAGTGGATGCCAGTTGTGCCCCAGCTGGTATCCCCCTCCAGCCATCCGGAGCACCAGATAAGTGCTGAGGATGTCACAGAGGAGGAAGAGGGTGCCTCCCCTCATGGGACACCCTCATCATCCTCAGCCTCCTTGGTTCCTCTGACTGTATGCAAGCAAGGCCAACTGACTAAGGCTGCCCCTGCAATGACGCAGGTGCAGCAGCCTCCAGAGATGCCGCCATGGGCACCTCCATGATGAGGACGACTGCCACATGCATCTCAGTCGCAGGCAGAGACCAGTGAGCAGGCTGCCTCCACCTTCTCCAAGGCCACAAGGGGAGAACCTTGTAGAAGTGGCCGAGTGTGGAGGTTACTGTGCCATGCAGAGTAATGAATAGGTCACTGGGGTGGCTTCTTACTGTCTTTATGCACTGTTTCCCTTTGTTATAATTAATCACACTTTAAGCCACACATCTAAGACTTCTTTTATTACTGACCTGAGAAGAAAGGTGGTATGAGGTGGTGAAGGAGATCAAGGGTTCATCAATGGTGACGGCAAAGCCTCTGGGCAGATGTGCTTCCTTCATTGTCTGTAAGTGTTTAGATGTTTCTGGCTGCGTCTTGAATGGGTGTGTTAGCACAGGTATGTCAGACTGATTTGCCTACCATGTCCTTCATCCTGGGTCAGGGGGAGCCAGTTGAAATGTTTCTGAATCAAATGATCCCTGCCATTCATGGCATCCTGGCGAGACTTTCATATCCTGTGCAGTGCCCGGTCACCAACTTGTGCAGCTGGAGCACCTTGGAGCTCTGCATTCTCTCCCTCCATATCCACTTCCTCTTCCACCTCCTGCTCCTTCACTTCCTCCAGAGCCCTACCTGGTTCCAGGACCTCACTGTTCTCCAGGTCCACACCCCTCTGGAAGGCCATGTTATAGAGGACACACCAGACCAACGCAATGTCTGAGATCTTTGCAGGAGTGTATTGGAGGATGCCACCCAACCGGTCCAGGCACCAGAATCACATCGGTTGTCCTAGGAGCGTGGCTTGGTTATTTTTATTTATTTAGAGATACTGAAACAGGCCCTTCAGCCCACCGAGTCTGTGCCGACCAACAACCACCCATTTATACTAATCTTACATTAATCCCATATTCCCTACCACATCCCCACTATTCTCCTACCACCTACCTACACTAGGGGCAATTTATAATGGCCAATTTACCTATCAACCTGCAAGTCTTTGGGAGGAAACTGGAGCACCCAGCGAAAACCCACGCGGTCACAGGGAGAACTTGCAAACTCCGCACAGGCAGTACCCAGAATCAAACCGGGTCGCTGGAGCTGTGAGGCTGCGGTGCTAACCGTTTTACCGTCTCTGTCTCAGACTGTTGTAGATGGGTGAGTAGCCACCTCTTCAAAGATATCCCGTCCCTAAGGATCCATCCACAGACTTTCGGGGGGTGGAGTGAAGATCTGCAGCAGCCTGGACTGGCGGAAGATGAAGGAGTCATGGCAGCTGCCAGAAAAGCAAGCGCACACATGGAGGAAGATCTTGCTGAGGTCACAGACCAGCTGAACGTTGAGGGAGTGGAAGCCCTTCCTGTTGATGAATTTGACTGGCCTGTTACTGGGTGCCTTCATGGCCACATGGGCGCAATCGAAGATGCCCCACATCTGGAGGAATCCAGCAAAGGTGGTGAAACCCAATGCCCTCTGTCCCTGCAAAGCCTCATTTGTTGTGAAAGGAATGTATTGTACAGCTCTGGCAAATAGAGCCTCAGTGACCTGCGAGATGCAGTGATGTACAGTAGTTTGCAATATGCTACCAAGGTCCACAGCTGATCCTTGGAAGGAGCCAGAAGTGAAGAAGTTCAAGGCCACAATGACTTTGACAGCTACTGGCAGAGCATGGTGACCAGTGCTGTGAGGTGTGAGGTCTTTGGTGATGAGGTCACAGATATCTGTGACCATTTGCTTGGAGAGTCAAAGTCTCCTGTAACACTGGTTCAAGGTCATCTGCAGTTAGCTCCTTCTTTGGATGTAGATCCTATGTGGAGGGTATGGCCTCCGTGTCCTTCCTGCCTCTTGTTCCTCTCCTCCGAATGACCGGGGCTGTGCCCTTCCTGAGGAAGATGTTGCCCCTCATCGCCACTGGGCCCAAAATCTGAGAGTCGTGCCATCATTACCAGCTGCTACCTTCCTTGTGGTCAGCTGGTTGCCCAGTTGTTCTTGCTGCCTTGCCCCCTGCCCTTCTGTCTCTGCAATGCCAGGAGAGTGCACTGCCCTGGCGCTTTCTGTCCACTCTCCCTACCCCTTCACAGTGCCAAGGGCACCTATCTCCCAATAGCCAAGTTCCTCTCTGCACTATTTAAACTTTTATGCATCTGGGGTAATTCCCTTTGGCAGCCATGACTGCTTCCCACACTGTACCCATTTCTTTTCACCTGGTCTGCCCCAGACAGCGCTTGTATCCTGTGCGCCCCCATGTAGCTCTCAATACCCCCCATTAATGAGCTCTTAAGGAGCTCTGCAAGCACTTTCATTAGTCTTAATGGGGGATTGGGCGAGATCACGAT